>NW_005841976.1:1382967-1420656 GCF_000455745.1 Alligator sinensis | reverse complement strand
TGTACTTGAAAAAGGACTTTTTGTTGTCCTTAATCCTGGACGCTAGCCTGAGCTCCATCTCTGCCTTGGCCTTCCTAATAGCCCTCCTGCACTCCTGGGCTGAGGAGGAGTACTCCTCCTTGGTGATAGCTCCTCCCTTCCACTGGTTGTACGCCTCCCTTTTAGTCCTCAGGTATTGCTGAATGCCCTTGCTGAGCCAAGGAGGTTTCTGAGCGCTCTTACCCACCTTGCTTCTCTCAGGGACTGTTATCCTTTGGGCCTGGAGGATCGCCCCTTTAAGGTACGACCATCCCTCGTGGACTCCCATCTCCTCTACCTTCTGGGCCCTCAGTGCCTCCCCCACTAGTCTCCTAAGCTCATTGAAGTTGGCCCTTCTGAAGTCAAGGGCTTTAGCCTTGGTGTAAGCTCTTGACACCCTGCGTTGGATAACGGAATCCAACAGGTGATGATCATTCTTGCCCAGGTGGTCGAGGACCTGAAGTCCCCTCACCAGGTCATCCCCCGTGGCCAGGACCAAGTCCAGCAAGGCGTTACCCCTAGTGGGGCTGTGCACTTCCTGGATAAGGTGACGGTCCTGTAATACAGCCAGGAACCTACGCGAGCGGTCAGACCTAGCTGTCTTCTCCTCCCAGCAAATGTCTGGGTAGTTTAGGTCACCCATGACTATAACATCCCCTGACCTAACCGCCTCCATAAGCTGACTAGAGAAGTCCTGGTCCAGCTCTTCCCCCTGGTTGGGTGGTCTGTAGTAGACACCCACCATAAAGTCCCCTTTGCCATGCCCCACTTGTAGTTTGACCCATAGTGTCTCTGCCCGACCCTCCTCTAACCCAAAGCTAATCCTTGATGATGTGAGGTGCTCTTTGACATACAGCGCAACCCCCCACCTTTCCTCTCTGTCCTGTCTCTTCTATATAGGGTGTATCCCCGAATGCCTGCCACCCACTCGTAGGTAGGGTCTCACCAGGTTTCTGTAAGCCCTGCTAAGTCTGGATTCTTACTTGCAATCAGGAGGCACAGTTCCTCCTGCCTACTCCCCATACTATGAGCATTAGTGTAGAGGCACTTGAGGCCTCCTAAGGGTGCACATGCTTCCCTCCCACTCCCAGGACAGAGAGAGACAGAGACCAATGCCTACTCACCTGTCATGTTGCCAACACACCCAATATTATTATTTCCTCTTAAACAGGAAGTCCTGCTCTGTCATGGACAAATATTCCTTAAACTTCTGCGAGGTCTTTGAGCAAACAAAGAAAACTGTAGCTTGGATGAACTGCACAGACATGTAGTAAGCAGGAGGAGGAAAAAGTTGGTTATTTGCATTCTTTTGTCAAATCTGTCCACTTTATCATTTTAGAAGAATGACCCTAAACAAAGCGATTATTTTCAGTCTTTAAGAAAACTGTATGTGAGCAGCTGCTGCAGGAAGTTCCTATGTTTAATTTTTTTTACTAGCGAATGCTAGAGGTATATATCAAGTGGAATGACGTGCGGAGTACATGTATGTCATAGATCAGTGCGCCTATAGGAGGTTTCTTGACGAAACAGTGGATGAAATACAGTATGCCTTTAACAGTCCGTATCAGCAGTGGTTGCACTTCCAGTTTCCAGTGTTAGCTACCAGCATGTCAGCCAGCTATCAATTAAGTATGTAGACTTTTCATTCTTTTATTCCTGCTTGACTTCCTTCTCACCACGTCTCCCCATATAGTATAGGTTCTTCAAGCATCTTATGACCTAAATGGACAGTCAAAGAGAGGGTGCCCATTTTACAAAAGAGGAGCTGAGGCACAAAGAAACTTTGAGCATATCTGCAAGGCTGAGAAGCTGGAGCTGCTGGCATAGAATAGCCCTCCTTTGATAGCTGTTCTGCACAATCTCTCTCCTTGGGCACTAATTCTGTACTAAAAGTGTCTATTCTGCTTTGGAAGTGGATATAACTGAACTGATAAAAGGCCTCTTAAAAGGGTTCTGAACACTGCCACCAGAAGCGTAAAAGCAGTTTGTGTAGACGTTCCTGAGCTAGCTTTCATCTTGAGTACCAGGAGCAGTGAAGACACTGTAGCACAGGCTCCAGTGTGGGCTGGTCATGTTAGGGAACACACTGAGTCTATGATGGGCTGGTATAACAGCTACTATGATTAAAGTTGATGGGGTAGGCCTCCAGTAGCATTTCTGATGGTTAGTTTGGAATATAAGAGCATCCACATACCCTATGTCAGACCCTATTTTCACTAGCTAGACCCTCCCTTTCCTATGCAGGCCAAAACCAAGTCCCAGATCCACAAAGGGCTTGTCATGGTGATGCTGAGCTGTGTCCTGGCTCGGTGTCTTCAGTATTGTCATGCCACATGGCCTGTCCCCAAAGCTGACAACCCAAAGTTTTCCATCTTCCTGCAGTAAAGCCAAGACTCTGGAAGCTTCAATTTACCACTGATTTCTTATGGCTTCTGAGTTCCTACCTTTCTGTGACAAGATTAATATCTGCCTCCCACACCAGTAAGCCGGTCATGCAACTACAGGATGATGGTGATATAGGTCACCCAGGCACTGCGGTCCTTGCCTGCATGAGCTGAACCTGCCACCATGCTGGAGCAGATGACCATGTGACATCCTTTAAAGGCAGCCACTGTGCACTGTTATAATACCATGTTCATGTAATGAGTAGGTTGACCCTGTGTCATAAAAGTTATGATTTTTTAATTTTTTTTTGATGCAGAAAAGGTTTGTTTAAATATCAAAATGCTCCAGTAACAGTCTGTTAGAAAACTCACCCAAGAAGGGAGGGATATGAGTTCTAAGCGCTTCTTCCTCTAGAGGGAGGGTCAAACCACCTCCGAGGAGGGTGCCTGAACTTCCAGGCTCTCTGCATGGCTTTTTGCCAAGATATCCAGCAGGCTGGGGTGGTCACCCTAAACCCATCGCATTGATGCTGGTCGCTGGTAGAACCAAGAGTGAAAGAACTTGAGTTTGAGTGATCATTCAAGCAAGAGGGAACTTGTCTCTGTAGCCTTCTTTTGATAGCTGTTCTGCACAATCTCTCTCTTTGGGCACTAATTCTGTACTTCCCTCATCACTTGCATTTGAAATAGGAAATTGGCCTTTTATCTTTGCTAGTTGCCACATAATAGTGCAAAACATTAGGAGCCTCCTAGGAGGTTTGGACTGCCTGTATATGTTGCAGTCAAGTGCAGGAGGCCTTCTAGTAGTATGTGAGCTGCATGTGGCTTGCAAATCAAATTGACAGGGTTCACTGGGCACCTGTGGAAAAAAAACAAACAGGCTGAAACGTGTATTGCCTCAGAGCTGTAATGGCCTGTGCTTGCTACGTCCCTAATGTCCTTTGCAGGGACATCGCCTGTTTGTCTGGTTCTGCTTCTATCTTAGTCTAAAATTTAAACTTGGCTCACATCACAAAAGGTCAGACATCCCCTGCATTAAAAATGAATGGATAAACAGTATTGTGACAGGGGCCTGCATAGTGACAGTACCCTAAGTGCCTGAGTAGCTTTACAGGTAAAAACTTAGACAGCTCAGGATACACTCGAACAGTGGGGTGTGGTAGCTGACTTCTTCACTTAGCAGCAGAGGCACTTTAGATGCCTAACTGTGTTTTTTGGATCCTGCCCTAAGTGACTGGCCAAAGATCAGAAAAGAAGCCTGTGTCCAGAGCCAGTTTTTGAATTCTAGATTTCCGAAATCCTCATCCACAGTTTTAACCACAGGACATATTCTTCTGCAAACGTTTCTGTTTGGCAGGAACCTGGGTTACTCAGTTGTGTATAGTTACAGACTACAGACTCTTGACAGCGAACTCCTAAATGCAGCCATAAAGACATGATTGGAAGTAGGGGATGAAAATTCCCACCACTCTGGGCCTCCGTGATTAATGACAGTGAGAGAGTAATAGCCCAACCTGCAGCGTGGTGGGTGCTGGTTTCTGAAACTCAATTTCCAAATAGGAAATTGGCCTTTTATCTTTGATACTTGCTACATAATAGTGCAGAGCATTAGTCAGAGGAACCTCCTTGGTGATTTACAGTGCAGCTGTAAATCGTAATTATCTAGCTAACCTGCTCTGATGTTAAGTGTTGTAAAAGGTTGTTTATATATTGTTATTTTTATTATTATTATTTCTGCCATTGTGTGTTCATTCTGTTTATTTCTCGCTCGAAATTTAATTAGAAGAATAAAAGTCCAAATGCAGTGATCCCTACTAGCAAGAATTATCATCTCTTTGGAAAGGGTTCCTAAGCAAATACTCTGTAACCTGATACAATCCCCTTCGTTTGGTAAATATTTAAAATGTTCACAGACATTTTTCTCATTCTTGCCCAAAGACTAAATCAGCTTGTATGTTTCATTGTTTCTGTTCTGAAATATCAATGCTTTAAAGTCAGGATTTATTTTGTTTAAGATTTCTTTCCCCCCTCTATTGTTTATAAATTCACTTCATTATGTTAAATAGGTTTTAAAGAATAAAAAAAGAAAGAAATTGGCTAATTGATATCCCTTTTAATAATCAAAACAGTCTTTTCTCAAAACAGTCTAAACAACTTAAATAGTGCCTAAGGCATCTAGTCTCTTAGAACTAGAGCATTTAAGTTGGAAGGTTTAGATAATGAGCAGAATTGGTGATGCTTGTAATAAAGTGGATTAGCTGGTACATGGTGTAAAACAATTTGTATCTTTACATTTCTAATCTCCCATATTTGTAATTTAGGTCAGAGGTGCTTTAAGAGCATCTGCACAGATTGCAGCTCTGACATTTCAAATGCTGACACATTTTAATAGAACTTCGGAGGCCGGAGCATCTTCCTGGGGCTCGCAGTCCCGGTCCAGCACGTTGTACAGTACTGCTCTGTTAACGCTGGTCATTAGTTGTTGCCCTCAAGCAGTAAATACTAGTTGTCCTTTCAGCTCTGTTTCTTTGATAAATCTTTTTGGCTTGGACTTCTATTATGCGCTCTTTACTGTTTGGGGCCTTTTAAGTTATTAAAGCAAATAGTGAGGAAAGGGTAGGATTCTAGTGGTATGGCCTCCTCTTTTTCTTTAGTCTGCCAAATTGTATTAAATTGCATTTTATTTTGGCATCACGTATGTCGCACTGGGGAGGGGGTCACCACTCCTTCATCCCTAGTCTGGCCCCACCCCAGAACCCTGAAGAACATCTGAATCCCACTAACAGGGAGCCAGACGTGTACAGACCAGTGGGATAACCAAGCCCTGTTGTAGGGAGCTGGAGGCAGAGCCCAGAAGAGTCTGTGGGTAGGGAAGGGTTGAGGCAATCAGGGAGCCCCGTGGGTCAGGGCAGATCAGGCAAGAGCAAGACCCTCTTACTCACCCAACAAGATGGTTGGTGCTTGGTTCCTTCTAATGGGAGGTGTTGACTCAGGGGCTACTTCCCTGGCTCTAGTAGCTGCTGCCACTTTTCCCTGTGCTGGCAAACAGCAGTGCCTTGAGTAACATTTTCCAGCGTGCCTTCATACCTGTGAGAGTTGCTTCTGCAGAATTCCTCACTGGCTTGGAAATACAGCACCAAACTGGGGCCTCTGATTCTAATTTCTCCTTCACGGTGTTGCTTTTTGACCACTTGTGGTTCCAGGTTAAAAAAAAAAAAAGCACTGTTGATTACCATCCAGGATATTTTGAATCTCTGTACATGAGTGTGTATGTGCACACACTTGTAGGCTGCATGTTTGTGACACGTGCCATCCATAAAAAAAGGAAGGCATGTGCCTATCCACTGCATAGGTGGATAAGTAAAGAAGCCAGCCCAGATCTAGGCATGCCTTGCGGCATAGACATGAGGATGTCCATCAAGAATCTGGAGAACAGGGGAGTGTGTATTACTGTGAGCAGGGGCTGGTCAAACACATGCTCCAGGCAAATGTGAGAACAAGTAGAGCTTCTGTGGTGCTGTTCCTGAACACTGACAACATAATTTGCTTTTCTTTCTTAGGCCCCATTTACCTTCTATAGCTGGGGACAAGGAGATAGGCACTTACTAAACTACCATCTCCACATTAAAATACCACACTCACCACTAGTGTGTTGTATGAAAGAGACTGAAATGGCTCTGAAGTGTTTAGGGGACGAAGATCTTCACTTTCCAGATATGAAAGTCAGCATATGAGGAGAGGAGTTTTTTGTTTTGGGGATAAGATGTGTGAGATGATGGAGCAGTCCTGCTCTGCCCCTGTGTATTTTTTGTGTGTCCTTTGGGAAGTTGCTGGACTTTTCTATATCTCAGTTGTCCACCTGTAAAACGGGAATAATAACATTTCCTGCATTGAGAAGACCGATGCATTACTTGTGATGTATGTGGTTCCCTTCAAAGCAGTGAATACCTAACTTTCCCAATTAACAGGTGCCCATTAGACCCTGTTCTGATTCACATAAATAACGTGTGTTTCTCTTTTTAAATATATTTTTCAGTGCGTGCAGATGACTTGATTGGCTTGCTGGCCTCTGTTTCTTGCTGCTGCTCACCAGCTAAGGCTTAGAGTAGTCTGTAGTTCAGTGGTTCTCAACCAGAGTGTATGAGATCCTTTTAAGGGTGCCCTGGGATGCAGCACAGTGTTGTACTGTTAAGTGGGGAAACACCAACACATGATTCACAAGAGAGACCTAGATTTCAAATAGGAATCCATAGTGTCAAAAGCCGGTTATGGTCTTTCTGAGATCTTTGTGATGGAATTGCTCCATAATTTTTCCATAATCAAGAAATGAGTGAAAGGTAAAAGCTAGCATTTTCTGAAGGGTGCCTTGAGTATAAAAAGATTGAGAGCCACTGGTGTAGTTAAAATACAACAGCTTCCTTTTCTTTCTCAGTGTTTCTCCAGTGCCTCTTGGGTTTTTTCACAAGACTCCAAAGGAGCCCCTCATCTGTCCTCTTTGACTTGAAATTGGCTTCTGGATAGGCATTATGCTATCCCAAGTATAAGACATTGCACTTGTCCTGGTTGAATATCATCAAGGACAAATGCAAAGTTCTGCACTTGGGATAGAATAATCACTTGCACAAAGAGGCCAGTACGTATGCAAGAAAGCCAGTCGGTTAAAATGTAAATTGAGGTGGTAAATTGAAGCAGCCTCTGGCTGCTTTACCATTCCATCCAGGAAGAGCACAGACCATCTCCAGACATGTCCTCAGCCTGACAAATGGTGCTTGTGCTCAAAAGCTTGCTAAAAAGTATTTTTCCAACGATTTTGAGTTGGTTTAATAAAAGATATTGGTTTTACTGAAAGAACCTTGTTTGCCTATGTCCTTAGGCCAACACGGCTACAACCTACACCCCTGTCACAAGCTTGTGTGTCTTTCTGTAGCTGATGTCGTTAATGCTGGTGTTCATTCATTCTGGTATTGCCCAGTCTGACCATTGTAGACAGCAGAGGGGGCACTGTAAGCAAGTGATGACATATATGATATTTGTCGAGTTGCAAGTCAGTTAACCGAAGAAGTTATAATCTGTCGTATTTGGATCAGTGATAATGTGATCTGTATTGATGTTGGGACACAGAAGACATTTGGGTCTGTTGCAAGGCTTGGGTGAGACTGTGAGTTAGGTGACTTGTTGCTTGAGAGATGCAGTATGAGGTCGGGAGGCTGCCTGTAAGCCAGAACAGGTGTGTCCCCCATGACTATTTTGAGAGGTCATCCTTTTCCTGATATGGTAACTAACTGTCCCTTTGCATCCAAGTCAGTAATGAACCAGTGCCCCAGCTTGGCAGAGAGACTCCCAAGGTAATGGCTTTTAAATAAGATACAGAGGCCCGCTTGAAGTTCCATCTTGAATTGCCACAACCTATGTACACCAAACTTTGATTCTCCCTCCATAGGGCAGTGTGGGGGGAGAACCATACTATTGCAATGAAACTTAAGGGTCAGTTAGTCCAACTCCCTGCACAACTTCAGGATTTGTTATTCCCAGACAAATAGGAACATAGGAAATAGGGCTGGAAGGGATCTCATGAGGTCATCTAGGCATCCTGCTTAAGGTAGGATCATCCCTGACTACAACCATTCTACATATGGCCCCTCAGTATGCCAACATATTTATGGCAGACCTTGAAATCCATTTTCTTTGCAGCTGTCCTCTCATCCCCATGATCAACTGAAGGTACACTGATGACATCTTCATTGTATAGATACATGGGAATGAATCACTAGAGGAATTTCACCAGGACTTTAATAGTTTCCACCTTTCAGTCAGACTAATTCTGGAATACTCCATCCAGAAAATTCATCTCTTAGACACTACTGTGAAGGTTTATAATGGCCACACTGCCACCACACAGCATCAGAGACCAATTGTCACAGCTATATTTACACCACCAGCTTTTATCCTAAGCACACCACTAGATCCACCATCTACAGCCAAGCTCTATGTTATAACTGTATCTGGTCTGATCCCACCAACTGGGAGCAGGGATTTTTACAATTACAATAAAACTGCCAAACTCTAGCCAGTCAAATCAACAAAGCCAGACTCAGAACCTTCTCTGACATGCTACAATACCAACACAGGGACAAGGATAACAACGTTCCTCTCACTGTTACCTACAGCCCCAAACTTGAAAACCTAAGACATATAATGAATTACCTCCAGCCTGGAATTTCAAGGTGGAATTTCAAGTTGGTCTTTGTATCTCATTTACCAGCCATTACCTTTGGAGTTCCTCTACCAAGCTAGGGCATTGGTTCAGTACTGACATACATGCAAGGGGACAGTTAGTTGCTATAGCACTATTTTCTGCCATTTCCAGGTGTTGGGAAACTTCCTCAACCTCCTCCCCTAGTGGTTTTCAAGAAGAGACTGGATAAGCAGATGTCTGAGATAGAACATGAAAGCACATTTTGTATTTATTCTGGATAATACTTGTGGTCCCTTCTAACCCTATAATTCTTTAATTCAAGTACTGACCGAGTCCTATTCTGTGTAGGGATTCTTTACTCAGGGAGTGCCCAGAAAAGGGAGTGGCATATCAACTTCAAGGTGCAAAGGCAATTAATGTAAGTTAGAGTGTGATAAACTCCAGTGTGGGTGCTCTCATTCAAGGATGAGGTGGACTTAGGTCACTGTAGCTCTGTGGTTCTCTGCTTTTTTAGAATCAAGATGCTCCTCAGAAAATGCCAACTCTTAGCTTTCATTTGTTTTTTGCCTACAGAAAAATAGTGAAGTACTTCTTATGTTGCAAGGGACTCTCAGAAAGACCAAAGAAGGTCAAAAAGTTTTTGACACTATGGATTTCTATTTGAATCCTATTCTTTGGGTTTCTCTTGTGAACCCTGTGTAGGTGTTGGCACACTGAGCAGGGCTAATAGTGTGCAACATCTCATGGCACCCCAGTATGAGGATCACTGCTGTAGTTTCATAAACATTGACTTCACATGTCATTGATTCATCTTAACTTTCCTGGGTCTCCTCATGTAGATGATCCTTTAGCTGCAGATCCTTCTGAATCTGGAAAATGCCATATAAAGACAAAGAAGGTACCTCATGTAAAGACACCTTGTAAATAACATACAAAATGTGAGCAAAACCGACAAATGGTGTGGAATTTGGAGTCACTATCAATAGCTATCACATCACAACATTTAATCTGTTGGGCTCCCTTGCATGTTACCAGCTAGTATCATGACCTTAAAATTATGTACTTGTAGGTTTTTTATATTCATGAATTTAACTCTTCAGTGCCTTCAGTAGCACTGCTTCCTGAGCATTTTTAATTGACTTTATTCTTATGGAAATACAATCTGCCATTAATTTAACAGGGTGGATTTGAGTCAGCAGTCAACCCAGCTGTTCAATCAATGAACTTGCACAGTGCTTCTTATTGTTTTTGGTTGTAGATTAAGGAGTCCCTGGAAACAAAAAGAAAAAAAAATAGATCCTGATAGTGAAACTTGCTGCTTGTGTGTGGAAGTTCACTTCTGCGTTTTGTTAGCCTGCATTTGATCTAGTCCATATGAAATAAAATGTCTGCCTCTGCTTAACTAGCATTTTTTTTACATTTATTTTCATTGTGCTTCGCAAAAATAGGTGAGGTGGGGAAAGTTCTTAACTTGGGAATCCCAAACGAACAGATCAGATTTTAACTCAACACTAAATTAATTGGTTGCAGGCAAACTGTATCAGTCGGTTGTGGAATATGCTGTATTAATTTGCAATGGCAAGAGTTGATGTTACTAATTGCTTTTTTTCCACCGTGGGATTGTTTTTACCTGCAGTCTTTGATTGATAGATGGGTGGAAGAAGGACCAAAGAATGTTACTTCCTCCCAACCTCCTCCCACTTCAAACTGAAACAATTTGCTGTTTGAAAAGTGCGTCCTGGCACATGTTACTGGAGTGAACCAGTAAGCACAGTAAGATGTGTTCCCTTAAAGCAGCAAACCTGTTAATGTATTTCTGTGAAGTCATACTGTAGAGAACCTGTTTTAAAAAAGGCAAGCCCCTGAAATGATCCTCAAGCCCTTCTAACAAATTCCCTATATCAGAAAGGTGTATTAGACGACAATAAACTGACCTGGTGAACACGGCCCTTTACGAGACTTGGTTGCTGTCCATTGGTTTGAAAATCTTGTGTATGCAAATACTGTGGAGCCCAGTGAAACGAGCAACTAACGGTATGCTTTTATCAAGTTTCTGACAAATATAGCTTGTGTTGCTGGCACTGGTGCTAGGTTTTTTTTTTCCCCCGCTGGCTCATCATTTTGAGATGGGAGGGGTTGGAAAAACCCCCAGCCTCTTGCAGCCACAAATTGCACAGCTTCTTTATTTTTCAATGGTACTAAAACACAGCTTATTTTATATCGATCATACCAAGAAGCTAGCAAAGTACAGTGTTAATTGGGTCCACTGGAATTCTTACCCCCTGGGACCAAGAGCTTCCTAGGCAGAGGAGGAGGAGGAGGGGTGGGGGGAACCCACTGTGAGCTGCATAAAATGTAAGTGCACTAGACATCAAGGCTTTTGCCTGCATCGCTGGAAAGCAGGCAAGGCGATTTTTGCAGAATTTAGCAACTCCATTGTTTCATTCTGGTGGGTTTTTTTTTAATACGTTTTTTTCCTTTTACAGAAAGAAAAATAGATATATTTATTATTTTTTCCTCCTTCTTCTAAAGCTGCAAAGCTCTGCTTTGAAAACTGCTGCCCCAGAGTGCAGTTGCCTAGCTGTCCTGTCAGCATTGTTCTAATGCTCATTCCATATGTATGTCACATAGAAGCTCTACCCTCCTCCTCCTTCTCTCCCCTTCCCCCAATCCATGCATTCGCTTTTTTTTTTTTCACCCTAAAGGCGATTTTTTTTTTCCCGGGGAGCTTGCAAGCAGGGAAATTCAAACTGCATGATCTTCGGCTGTAGGTTAGTTATATGGCTGAGACCAGTTTCTCTTAGTGAAAGTGTTTGTGCTATTTTGCCTCGCTCCCTCTTTTTATTATATAAACACAAAGGTTTTAAGAAACTAAGATCTGTAGTTCTTTTTTGTCTTTCCTCGTTACCGTGGCAGCATGTATCTTGGTTGCTGAAGAATGAAGCAGGCAGGCTGGAGTTTTTTTTAATGTTTAATGCTTTTGGGGCCACTAGAGAGGATTCCACAGAGAAATGTGTACAGCAGCGGTGCCCACTGAGTTTGTTACGCTTGTTCTCTGTCACTTCTTCTGACTCAAAGGTAAAGTCTTCTGTAATATTTTGGTTAAAAGTCTTCGTACGTTGTTTGTGCAATCTTGTTTGACATTTACAACTAATTGGTTCGGGAGGGAGGGATGGCTGGGAGGGGTTTATGACTTAAAGTATTATAGATCATCCAAGTGAAGTGCTTTACATCTGGAGTAGAATTCTTATTTTTGGAAATTGTTCTTTTTTATTGCAAGTGGCTTCCCACACTTGATTCAGTGTTGACTGAGATGTAAAGGCGAGGCATTAATACTGCTGCTTATCCTTTTTCTGGTCTTTATTCTCAATCTAAAATAGATGAACTGTCTATGTAGTAGGTGTGTGTGTGTCCAAGATGTGTGTGTGTGTGCTTGTGCACGCACAATACTTTTCTGCATGTACATTTTCTCCTTTGTACTGTAATTGAATGTCCCCAAACATGCTTTGCAAGGTAAGAATGCCTTAGTTCAGCACATTGCAGTTTATGCTCATTTAAAATTATTACTTGGATCACAATGCATACTGTGGACTTTTATTAGTTTCCACAGAGACCAGTTCAACTGGAGAGATACATTTGTATTGTTTCTGATTTATATGGTGCATACATAGGTGCTTAGAGAACTTCTGAAGGGTTTGTTTCTTCCTCTTTAAGTGTTGTGAATGATAATGGGAAAACTTTTAATTGTCATGTCTAGCAGAAATTTCAGTTACAGATGACAATAAGGTCACACAGAAAAATCTCCAAGGTGCCTAAACTTATCCTTATAGTCATAGGTCAGATTATGAATAAGAAGAATTATATATAGTATACTGAATCATACAAAAATGTCATTGGAGTAGGAGGGGGTAGAAATAAACCCTTTAATAAACTCAGAAGCAAATTCTGTCAGGATTGTATCATTATGTTCTTTACACAAAAGAAGCCTGTTAAATGCATAACCTTGGTGTGGAAAGAATTTCTTTGCCCATGTTCATTCTTTTGGAAAGCTTTTAATTCAGCAGGGGTTTACTTGTATTATGAAACAGGTTATAGTTCTGCAGAATGAATACGTACATGCTGCCCATCAAGTCCATTAACTCCTATTTATTAATCTATTTATTTTGGTGCTTTGGTCATATTTCTAGGGATTGCACTGCTTCCTTGGCTGTGTTATAGGTATTGGTTCTCTGTACAGAAAACACATCCTTCTAAGTGCATTCATCTTTCTTGCTTTAAAATGATCAGTAGCAGGTTCATCTGAGCAACCTCCTGTTCTAATTCTACTGTACCCTTAGTCTTGTCTAGGTATATTTTAAATAACTGGAGATTCTTCCAATACCCAGTGATTTCTTTTTGTTGTTGTTGTTTCTCAGTACTCTAAAATCCAAAATGTTTGAGAGGGAACAGAGAGAAGAGGGAGGAAGAGGGACGTCCTATTTGAAGGCATGAATTTCTTTCTTTTCTGTAGTTGTTTGCACTGTCGCTGCAAGATGGGTTGGATATTTCCTCACACATGCTCTGAGACTATATTTTCCCCATAATCATTGCTTTGTATCAGTACTAAGAAAACAGCCATTTAGATAACAGGTTTCAACTGATGTCCCTTTTTATAGGGTAGAAATGAAGGAGCAGTAATAAGTTTAAAAAAATTGGCATCTGCTAATTATGCTGCTTACAGATTGTGAGCTCTCTGCATGTCTTTCCTTGCCTTAATGTTGTTAGCATATTTTATCACTGGCAAGCAAAGGAAGGCAACTTGAACATTCGCACATAAAAGACGATGACTTGTGAAGAAACATGAAGTTTTTTATGTTTGTGTTCTGTCTCTGAGATTGGAGAGCATCATATGGCTGTATGTGCGCATGCCTCTGGGGAGATTGATTAAAGATCATTGAGACATTGAATTGTCTAACGATCACTGGGGGTTATTTTGACCCTGGCTGACAGGCACATGATATTCAGGCATAAAACTTAGTATCTTGAAACTGGGTAAAAACTTGAGTTCATCTAAGTCACTAAATATATCTTGTGCTTCCTGAAGGAAAAGTCTTTATTTTTAATCGACTGCATATATTTACATTAGATAATTCTTTTGATTGCCTAATGCTGAAGATGCAAATATGTAGCTCTCAGTGAAGACAAGGAGTTTTCTATCCACCTCATAGGACAAGATTGGCCCTTGGCTTTTTTCACTATAAGACACCACAGTATGATTGTCTGTTGATCTAACAGTGCATGCTTTTATCGATTGAGCTAGAGGTCCAAGCCCAGGAGGCAGCAGCCAGGGATGCATAAGCATTTTAGACAGTTTAACCACTAGAGGGCAGAAAAGAGCCATACTTGGTTAGTATGAAGGCTAACAAGGAGGAGTATGTCTACACTGCAGACTGGAGTGCCCTGCGGAGATACCTGAGGTCTCTTTAATCTAGTAGTCCAGTTATGGCAGTATGGAGCTAAAGCAGGGTCTGTTTTACACTGATTCTTGCTCTGTGCTGCCTGAACTAGGCTCCTGCCAGCACTTGAGTAGTCTGAGTATCTCTTCTGTACTGGAATGTGCAATGTAGACATACCGGGCATGAACTGCTGATTAGTTGTCTGTAAACTGCTGCCTTGCTCTGCGCAGATTGTATGTCATTAACACTACTCTTGTACTTTGAGGTTATCAGGTTGAAGGGTTGTACCTCTCTTTTGCAGACATGCACCATACATTATGAACAATTTGTGAAAAATAGATGAGTAGTTCCTGTTGTATCTGCAAAGCCACTTCATGCTATCTACTAAAGGACCCCTCCCCCCCCCCCACACACACACACCCTCCTCCCTCTACTGTCACCCCATGAGACTGTTTTGGTTCTGTGGTTCAACCGATCTGCAGCAATTGGTGATAGGGTAACTAAGTTATGGGCATTGGCCTGATGACTGAACTGATGGGTAAAGGGGCTAGGGAGGGTTGTTGATTCGAATCAGGTTCTGGATGGTAATAAGCCAAGGTTCTTAACTGATACTGATGATTTGATATTTCTTGGATGCAAGTTCATGTTGGATGCAAGTTTATGGTCTAGTTTTTAGTAGACATATATGTACATGTTGCAAAGCAGCCACTAGAGTAGGCATGAAGTAGTGGTGGTAGTCTGAACAGAAAGAAGAAGGACTGGCTAGAGACGGAAGACCTTCCCAGCCATGCTTCATCCAACCAGGTTTGAGCCTCATTGGAAGAGCAGTTTGTGAACCATGTGCACAGAATTTTTACATGCTTCAGTTTTGTCTCTATTGTTGCTTAAATATGGGCCTAATTTTCTTGAAGAAAATGTCACAGTTTTGGCCTCAAAATGGGGCTTTGTGGAAATGTGCAGGGAAAACAGATTTTTTGTAATGCTATGTTAATGCTATCCCATTTTCTATGCTTTTAGTCTCCTGCCAAAAATTATCCACATCTAGACTGTGAATTTAGCACCGTTTATGAGTGCTGAGGGTCTGAACTTCATCCTTGGCCTTTATGAAGAGCCCTATTGAGTCAATGGGGCTGCCTGCGAGAGCAGGCGGTATAGGATCAAGCCTTAATTCACAAAGGGGATTCTTTGAAAGCCTAAAAGGAGCTTTACTCTTAAATTAAATGAAGTTTGGAACAGGCCTAATAAAGCACGTAAGCATGTGCCTGTGCATGCACACACACAAATGTGGAGGCCATGTGTTGAAGGCAGTTTTTTAAACTTAGGTTAAAATATCATTCACTATGAGTCCAGTGCCCGTTGAAATCAATGAAAAATAGCCATGAATATCAGTGAGACTTGGATCAGGCACCATAAACAGAAGAGGATTTTTACTGTTACTTCCCCCCCACCCCCCTTTCTTTCTCTGACCCACAAAAGAAATAAAATTATCTGATGTTCTGTATGGGAACATTGGTCTAAATGGACACAGTGAAGTGACCCAAAGACAGGCTTATTGTATACATAAAAAATGCAGGGTTTGGTTGTTTGAACTACATTAGCATTAGAATGAAAGCTTGCATGGTGTGTTAGTTAAGGTGACCATGCAGAACTTGGGGGGTGTCTGTTCCTTGGAAATCCAAAGAGCTGGGAATTCTTCTCTGAGCTATAAATAAATAAATCTGTCTCCTGAGCAATTAATGCATACAGAAGACTGGGCAACATTTAAGCTTTTGGGGATATTTTAAAAATTCCATTTGGTGCCTTTGTTGGTGTATTTCAGGTTGGTTTGTTCGTTTCTTTGTTTATTATTTGGTTATTTTAGCTAGAAGATCTTGATAAGTAAATTTTCATCATGGCACCACATTGAGGTTGAATCCTACACTAAATCTAGAAATGCCTTGCACTGAAACTCTCTCTCTGAAACGTATTGGCTTTCAGAAATATCTATGAATCTCAGGCAACTTAACATGGAGACTGCCCTGCAGCGTGGGAAGTCCTGTCATTCTGGCATCCTGCTAGTGTTAGTTGTCTCTCAGACACCAAGCTGATTTGCTTGGAATTCAGTAACAATGATCCATATAGGGTGTGTGCACATGCAGCGAGTTATCACTGGTGTCACTTTCAGAGCTTACATGCACTGATGTATGTTGTACCCTGGTCAGAGCAGTCAGCTTTCCTCACGTAGCTGCCCACAGTAGCTATTACTACAAGGCTTCATCAGTTGGTAGTGGTGGGCTGTTAATACTCTATTTGCATTGAGCAAATGGGTACCGGAGGAGGAAATCAACTAGTGTTGCAGAGGCAAAAACCATACATGGACGGAAAATTATTCCTGACTTTCCAAGGAGTTATGTGTCCCCTAAGTAGCGTGACTTAAATGGGTGTATAGCTATATGTTGTATGTCTGCTCCCTGTTTACACCAATGGAAAAGGCAGGCTAAACTGTTATAAACATGCCTTGTGTTTGTATCCACAGAGCTTTTCATCCAGGGATCTCACAGTGCTTTGCAGGCATAAATTAAAGCTCATGACAGGCCTCTGAGGCAGATACTCATTAACAACAAATGAGTAAGATCATAACTACATATGGTTATGATCATATGATCATATTGATACAATGTTAGAAGGTGTCTCTGACTCATGTGGTTCAGTTCCTTGCACAGATGCAGAATTTCTGAGCAAATCCAGACAGAGGTCTGTCCAGAGTAGTTTGTAACAAATGTTGGCTGGCTAAAGTGTAAAGATTCAGTGGGGCTGTGGTTGGGTCTTCTCTTACTGTAATCAGGAATCCCCTATGTAGGGGTCAGAAACCTTTCACTAACAGTGGGATTTAATTAATACAGCTTGGTCCTAATGGGTTAGATGGCTGGAGTGCTAAATATTCCAGCAGTAGCTGCTTGTGCTGGTGCATTCTTCTGCAAAACTTACAAAGGTTGGGATATATAAACTTCCATATTTTGATGTGCTTGGCAGCTGGATAAAATCTCTTCAGAGGTTGGATCCAGTCTGTGGTCCATACGTTGCTGACCTTTAGCCTGTGGTCATTAGTGTGTTGGAAAAATCCCCTTAGGCTGGTACTCCAAATGGGTTTGTTAATGACTGATAGTTAGAGACTTACTATGCAGATTACTGGAGAAGGAGAGGCCTTCTGTGGGTTCCTTCCAGGCCAACAAAGGAAGACATGGTCTTTGACTAGAGTGCTATTTTTTCGTAATAATTTACTAACGGAAGACAGAGTGCAATGTCATAAGATGCTTCCAATAAATCTTTATCAATTACTGTGAGACTAAGTCACTGGACCTTCAAGCATAGGAAGTCTTGGCAGCTGCCGTTTTTGACTTATTCTGACATGCTGAGGTGAGCTTCTAAAGAATAAGTAAAGGAGATACTTACTTGAGTGGAGTCTTTTGTGGTCTTTGCCTAAGTCAGTCTTATTGCTAGGCAGGAAAAAAAAAAAGGATTAGTAATGGAGAAATGGATGAGCTAGAAGAGAAGTGCAAGTGGGGTTGGAATTGGCTTGCTTATTTGCTTCAAGAGTTTAGCTGTGCCAGGATGAACATCACAAGATCCTTGAGGGAGTCAGGAGACACTAGCCAAAGTGGGGTTCTGGAGGAAATTTTAAAACATTCAGTAATTTTGGGACTATGAGTTAGGGACTACAGCAGTTAAGGTCAAAGGTCTGCTTGAGCTTAGTGGCCCATTGGGACAGCGTGGTTTAGATGTGCTGGTTTCTATATCCAGAGGCAATATGGAAATAATATGGCTAGCATCCTATCCATCTGCCCATGACCCCATCCTGAATGACCAGGTGTCCATGTATAGCTAGGTCAGCAGCTGGGTGGCCTTCAATGTGCTTCTCTAGTAAGACTTAAATTATGCCTCTGGAGCTCAGCAAGACCCCTTATCTCCTTAACCAAAATACCATACCACACAGAATAAAGTACAAGAAATAACAATGTGATACATTTAACAAAAAAACCATGTATGGAGACAGTTTCAGGAAAAAAGGATTTGCTGGGGGAAGCTATGTGTGTCAGTTATCTAGCCTTAAAGAGTTTTTGATATAGTAATTTACTAAAAAGATTCATCAGATAAGTTCAGTAAGTACAGTGAAAAGATGAGCTTCAGAACGTGCACAGATGAAAAACCAGTTCAGATAATGGAGATGCAAGTTATGTATGAGCCAAAGCAGTTTGAGGGAGGGGAATCAGTACATAGTAGCAAGAATCAGCAGTCAGACCAGACTGTTGAATTTCTGTAATGATAGCTTGGAAGAAGTTAACATATGGAACGGAAACAAAATTGATTGATGATAATGACAGAGAGGCAGAGAAACAACAAGATTCTCACAATGATGATCTTAAATTAGAGGTGTTAAATTCACTTTGTGTCCTGGGCTGTATCTGGCCTGTGGGGCTCTTTGTGGGCCAGGTCCACACTGTGGCAGGAGGAAGCTGCAGCATTGGTTCTAGCTGCAATGTGAAGCTTGTGATAGCAGCAGAAGCGCCAGCTCCAATACAGGGTACATTGTAGCAGCCATAACTCCTACCATGTGCCTGGTGCCAGTGCCAGAGCAGTGTCCACTGCATGCACCATGCTGCAGTGGCAGCTCTGGTTCCAGTATGTGGTGAGGGCTGACAGCCAGGGACGTAGGATTGCTTAAGCAGCTGGAGGGCAACCAGGGCTGTGCCAGCCCTCACTTACCCTCCTGCTGCCGATTGCCATGTCCACTGGGGCACGTCACCCCCCTGCCCACACTTGTAGTCCAGTGGGCTGGATAGACCGATTCAGTGGGCCAGATTGAGCCCACAGATCATATGTTTTACACCCCGTCTTAAATGATACAAAAGACCAAAACTGAACTAAATAGAGAGGTGAGGCAGATAGTTTGCCTCCTGAACTGAAAAAGGGGTAATGAGGCTGTGAGTTGCCTGTGGAAAAGCATTGTAGCTTCCAAAGGCCAAAAATGACAAAACAACAAGTGGGAAGAAAGATAAGGATAGCAGCTGCCAGCACTCCAAACATATTATCATCGCACCTAATAATAAAATAAAATATTAATAAAAAACCCCAAACAGAATATCATGAGTGAATAAGTCTTTGGATAGAAATTTGAGCTGTGTTTTTCCAGTTCTTGGCAATCCTTTCTGTAGCTCACATTTAGAAGGTTGTCGGCAGTTCTGGCTACAAACTGCTGTAAAGGATATTAGCGAGATAGAGAGGATACAGCAAAAGTATGTTACAGTTCTACAAGGATCTAAGGGTCTTCTTACACAGTAATTTTGGGCAGCTCCTCAAGCTCTTAACCCCTAGGTTGCCTGCACATTAGCACGTTAAAGTGTTTTTAAGCACTTGTTATGTGGCCCAAAGTTATGCAGGATTATCTCTGATCAGCACTACCCAGCTTCTCTTCCATTAAGGTGTGACCGCTCTCTACTGTGCGCTGCCCAAATTGAAGTCCTCCAGTATCCCAGGATCTCTTACACCCCAGCCCATAGAGACTGTTTTGGCTCATCAGACCTCTAGTAGCAACTCACAGCTACAGCTCCTGGCCCTGCCCTTGCTTGCCAGGCCTCTAGTGGCAAGTCACAGGTGTGCAGGTGACAGTCACTAAGGGTGTGACTGCTCCAAATTCCAAGCCAGCCAATTATTAAGCCAATCAACACTTGTGCGGCTCACAGCATAACATGTAACAAGGCCCTAAAGGTCATGGAGAAAGATGAGCTTCTTGGGGCCCCTTACTGAAGAAGTTGGAAGTTATATACACTTCAAGGCTGTGCCAAGCATTGCGAATAGTGGACATCAAAGTTCAGTAAAGCTGAATGGCTGGGTCAGGGAACATACGTGGGATTTCTGTAGATGAAAAGGTTGTTACATAGAGTAAGCTACCACAGATGCCACAAGGGCAAGCAGATGTTTCCTAAATTGAGCCTGAGAAAGCAGAAATACTGTGCTGAAGGTACATAAGCTAACTTTGTTCACCAGATGTGCCAGTCAACTCCACAACAGCATTGTCATCTTGACACTGCATGAAGTGAAGATGTGAGCAATAATTTGGTTTTAATTGCTTTTTTGATAATTCCCCTCTAACTCTGCTCAGAACGTAGTGGTCCAAATTTCAGACTGCTGGGCTCCATAGAGCTAAAGTAAAAGCTTATTGCATTTCTTCTGGCACGTATCTTGGCACCACTTGGAAATCTGAGGAGAAACAAAGCTGTCTTTCTCACTGGCTGCTTCTTGCAGAGATTTAAATGATGCTCAGAATTAAAGGTTTTTGAGCATCTCTCATGAAGGTGGTTAACAGCTTCATGAGCATATCTGCTGTGTGACACTACACAGTGATTCTGTAACAAGATGCTAAGAAGGGTCTGTTCATACCAGCAAAGTGCCCGTCAACAGTGACGGGTGGGCGGCGGGGACGGAGCGCCACCACCCACTGCCCCATGCTGACGCCGCTCCACATCCAGCCACACGCAACAACCCCCCGTTCTGTGTCCAGCCCTGTGCACCCCCCCACACATCAAGCACACCTACCCACACCCACCTAGCCATATGCCATCCACACCCAGCCCACACACACTCACCCAGACACATGCCACACACTCACCCAACCACACACACACATACAGCCACGTGCCACATAACACATACACCCAGCCACATGCCACACCCACCCAGCCACATACCAGACACACACCCAGCCACACATCGCACACACACACACAACCACCCCCTAAGCCACACATCACACACACACCCACCCAACCAGATGCCACACACACACCCAGCCACATGGCACACGCAAACACCCATCTACCCAGCCACATGGTGCACAGATACACACACACACCCCAGCCACACCCACACCCAACCATACGCCCCACACACACACACACACACACACACACACACACACACACACACATGCATGTGTGCGCCCCACTGCCCCCTGTGCTCCCTGTTGCCCATAGCTGGTGGGTGCTCCCAGCTCAGGAGGGGCATGGTGTGTGGCCGTAGGGTGCTGCATGGAGAGTGTGCACAGTAGATGTGCCTCACCCCACAGCCACATGCTGACATGCTGTATTCGGTGGACACTGCCCACACCCCCTTGCCTGCTCCCCTCGTGACACCCTGCGACAGCATGCCAACCCCCCCCCCCACACACACACACACGGCCATGCACCACACCCCCCATGGTTGCAAGCCACGTCCCCACAGGGCCAGTCCCTGCAGCAGGGAGCACAGCCTGGCCCCGCCCCCACCTCCATCTGTCTGTCTGTCTGTCCTAAGGCTCCAGGCCATGCATGTGCAGTTTGCCTAGAGCATTACGGACAGACAGATGGAAGTGGTAAGGCTTTTATTATATTAGAATACAGCGGAGAAAAGGATCCTTTCCTTAAAGGTAGTTTGTTAGCTTTTTCCAAGCTGTACCATGTTTAAACTATCAGTGTGTTGGAGACACTGACAGTTTTCACACTAATAAACTCTCCAGTAGCGCTGGAATTTACATTCTTGGTGGTGATTTAGGAGATTCGTTTATGCAGTACTTTCTAACTTCATTACAACACTGTTTCCTTGGATACTGAACATTTTGCATATCATTATAAGATAAATGTTAAAGATGCTGGATTGTTCTAATGGCTTAATAAACTTGTTTTTTCCCCATCTTAGTTCATAAGTGATTTTTTTTTGCATATTAAAAGGGGAAAACGAGGGGGAGTTACTTTGTCCTCTAATTTGTTCAACTTGCTTTGAGCCAAGAGGAGTTTGTTTCATAATATGTGAAAACTTCGCATATTGTTTGTGGCATTATATTTTTGACCAGGTTTTAAACAGGAATCGAAGTGCCACTATTCACTGTTTAAATTTATGGTGTTTGGGAAGACTTTAACCAAACTACAAAGAAGCTGCCTAAATGCTGGGTGGTAAGGAATATCTGTTGTGTTTAAACATGTCACCTCAGAATATTTTTGGGTTTTTTTTTCCTCCTCATTGGTCTGTTTGCATAGCATTAAATAAACTTTATGATGCCTTGGTAATTTTAGGTTTTAGTTTCTTGAAACTGTTCTTGGGATAGCTGGGAAGTCCATACATGGCATGTAGTTGTAGATATAACTCAGAATGTTCAAACCTGGGTTTCTAATCTAGGCAATTAAATCTATAGTATCCGAACAGAAGTGCTCCTTTATTCAGAAACGCGTAATTCCCATCACTTCCACTAAACTTGATAGCAACTCCTTTGCAAATCAGGCCACTTTTATTTAGGAGGCTTACTCTGATTCCTTGAAGCGATCATTTTCCCCATGTTGTATATTTGCTTTTTGTGTGAGAATGTGTGTTTCTAGATTTATTGATAGAGCAGTAGCTCTCTATTACATAATGCACACATCAGTCGCATTTACTGGAAATGATATGTATTTATGTACTTGATAAATGTTAAAAGAGCTCATTTTTGGGAAAAATATTTTTACATGTCAAACAAAATTGATGTTTAACTGTTCTTTGAGACCACTAAGGGCTTAAGAATATCCCCAGACACAGTAGAGCAATAAGGATTTAAACTCTTAAATGGCTTTAGGTGACAAAAACTGTGTAGTTCAGTGAAGTATTATTGCAGTTGGATTCCAGTGAAATGAGCTGTATATATTTATACATATATCTATGATGGTCACTTGCCTAAAAACATTTATATAGGAAAGCCAGCAGTGTTAGTATTAGAGACACTTCTCCAGTTCCCTAAAAACACTTTCCTTTTAGACAAGCAATATATCATAGTTCATCTAATGAAATAAAATCATCATCTCAGAGACACACAAAATATAGAGAATAATACAATAGCTTTTGGACATAAATTCCTGGGACAGGTGCAAGATGGTGCTTTTTCTGTACACTCAGCTTTATTGAAATTCTTTGCCGTGTGGCTTTCAAATGCCAAGAGCTATATAGAGTGTTTCCACATAAAGGAGGCAGAGAAATATGGTCTGCCGTGTTTTTCTTTTTCTTTGATCCATAGAAGTTAACTTTAAAAATGAGTAATCCTCATTTTTTTCAGTATGTGGTTTTAATATTGCAAATTTGTTGTGGAGCTATAACATTGCCACTTTTGTACCACTTTCTTTTTGTTCTTTGCTAGAGTCTCCAAAGTACCACAGAAGCTAATGTCTCAGTCTTAACTCAAGTCAAGTTCCTTATGACTTCAAGTAGTGTTTTGCCTGAGTTAGAATTGATAGAGAAATAGAGTAAGTGAGAAATATTTGGTGTTCAACACAACAGTTTTGGGTAGAGAGGAGGTCTGTATTTTAATATGTAAAACATAGCTTTCCATAGCACCTTCTGTAATCTAAGCAGCCACTAGTATGAACAGGTGGCACTAACCGTCCACTTTTAGGTTGGAGTAGCACCCCAAAAAGCAATTGGAGCATACCAATTTCTCAATCTTTTCTCATGAGTTTGTTGCTTTTTTGAAAATACAACCCAAAAGAGAAAATGGTGCGCAAATCCTGGTTGTGACTGAGGGGATGCATCACGGTTTTTTTGTATGGCTTGTGCAAAAGAAATATGAGCTCACCCTGTTCTCAGGACTTGTGTACAGTTATGTTTCCCCTGGTATAACGTAATGTATGAACAGTTCCTCTAACGTAGTTGCTAACACTAGAGGTGCACTGATACGTTGGTTCATATTGTATTGGCGCCTATAAAAGGAAAATTGACATTATCGGCAATCGGCTTTTTTTGGCTGATGTTGTCAATAATGTCACCAGTAGAAGACACGTGTATGGGTGTAGCCCCCCTTCCCAGTGCTGCCAGCACCTGCCCCGAGCGCAACCGTGGCCCAACCTCCTCACCAAGAAAAGCTCGGTGCTGCTCCCAGCCCCAGCCTGCAGCCCCAGCTTCCAGTGGGCAGCCTGCCCTCACCCCATGCACATATCCAGGGGGCATACCCCTGTGCCTCCCCTAGGGATGTATGCAGTGGTGAGAGCCACCCCTGCCTCGCCTCACCCTGCATCCCCGGATGAGCCGCTTGTGGCTCCGTCCCATGCCTCGCCCCACTCTCTCACTGTGGAGGCCTGATCTGCCTCCCCCATGCCCCTTCCTTTCCTACAGACTTACCAGCCAGATGCTGTGTCCAAGCTGCCACTTCCCCCCCTGCACCTGCCGCCACTGCCTTTCCCCTGCTGCTTCCCTTCCTTACTTGCCTGTTGCTGCCCCGTCACTGCTCCCTCCCCACCTGCCCTTCTGCTGCTCCCCGCCACCTGCCCACTGCTCCATGCAGTTCCCAGCTGCCTGTTCTTATCTGAGTCTCCACTGTCAGATGGAGGGAGGTGAGGAACAGCCCCAGGGGCACCAGGCCAGAAGCCTCTGCTAGGCAGAAGCTTCTGGCCGGGGCTGGTGGTGGGGTGGAGCTGGGCAGGCCTTCCTGCTGCTGGCTCCTGCCTCCAGCTCCTCCTGGGTCCTGCTGCTGCTGGTGCTTTGTCATCTTTAACGGGCAGCCATGGGAAGATAATAATTAATTTTATAATTTTTTTAGGGGCCTTGCAGGCTGGATAGAATGTTCTGGTGGGCCAAATCTGGCCTGCGGGACATATTTTACCCACCCCTGTGCTAACAGCTCTAACTTAACTGCTTTTGGTGCACCAGAGTGCCAAAAAGGGAGCAGTACAGATGTCCCAGTAATATAGACGTTCTCTTTCTACAGTAACATCCCTTAGGCCAGCAGCTGGGAAGGGATAGTGTTAGAAATGTCCCCACCATTGCAGAGTGATGCCCTCCATTAGCTTCTAATGCAGCCTTCCAGCAAAAACACGTCCATGGGATGAAACTGACACAGAG
Source organism: Alligator sinensis (assembly GCF_000455745.1). Taxonomy (NCBI): domain Eukaryota; kingdom Metazoa; phylum Chordata; order Crocodylia; family Alligatoridae; genus Alligator; species Alligator sinensis. Next base: position 1,395,754 of record NW_005841976.1, on the reverse strand, counting down.
GATCTGGCTTAACATATGTAGCCTGCTAAAGAGAGCTCTTCTGAGTCACGCACACGACTCTGATGCATCCAGCATGTGGCAATATGGTGCACTGGCACCTCTCTCTCAATTCCTTCCTGTTCTCTATCATCTAAATTTAGATTACAAAGATAAGTCTGTAGCACTTTCAGCTGTTGTAATCCCTTGAAAATGTACAACTGGTGCAGTGACATCAGTCTGCATGTAGAGACTATGGAAAAACACGTTGGAGAGATGTGAACTGCCTCATTCGTATCAGTGAGGGCTAAGTTAAATATTCAGTGTACTGTACGGTCCAGTGATAGCACGTTTAAATGTCAACATTGTTAACAGTTCCACTGCTCATTGAAGCATGTAAGGAAGAAGGAGGATCCTGTGGTGATGATCTATTGAGGCAATCTATTGTATGTGACAGGTCATTTTCATACCACAGCTGAGTGGGCTTCTAAGAGTGCTGCCACTCTTCCTATACCCAGAGCCAGGAGGATCCTAGCAGAGCTTAAAGAAACCCAGTGAATTTGAGAAGACAAGACCAAGGGAGACCTTAGGTCCACTTGGACTGCAGTAAGGAAGAACCATAGCCAAACAGTTGACTCAGATGGTTTAGTCAGGGGCCTAGATTAGATGACCTCATAAGGTCCCTTTTTAGCCTTACTTTCCTTTGGTCCTGATCCTAAGGACAGTGCATTATCAGCATCTGTCTGATCTATTTAGCAGCATCTTGGGTGGGTGAAACTTAATTTGTGATCAGACCTTGAGAGAGGATTGCCACGTCTCTTTTTTTCCAAGTCTGCCCTTTGGTCACAGATAATCACTGGCTCCAGGAAGCCACTGGAAAACAATAAGGTATGAAGGAGATGAGCTCTTTCACCATTTTGCAGCTACTGTTTTCAGCAGTGTAATGGGGTCGTGCCACAATATTTTCCCCTCTTAAACTGGCTGTCATTATATGGTTAGCAGTTTCCATGCAGCAGGTTTTGAGATACTGCTGTAATTTCCTATGATGAGTGCAGAGTAATAATGCAGTTTCTCAGACACTACATTCTGGGTAAATGATGAGGGTTAAATATCCTTTGTAAAATAGGGGAGAAAAATAATAGTGCAATATTTTGCTTTGAAGCTGTGACCTCTTTAACATTGGTGAGCAGTTTTCTGTGGTGAAAATTTTCTGACACAAACCTTGTTGATATTAGAAAACAATGTAGAAAGACAGCTGATTACGTAGGACAGACACACCAAGGACCATGGTTTCTAACCATGTCTCTGCCACTAGTTTGATTGGTGGCCTTTGGCAATTGGCTTAATTTGTTCATAACTGTGTTGTGATTTGTAAAATGAGAATGTAGCTGTTGTATTTACTTTGCAAGGGGATATACAGGGACTAGTGAATTAATAGGTGCCTAAGCCCTATTTGTAAAATTGATATAGGCAGTCAGGAACCTTTGGTTTCACTCAGAGTCAGCAGAGGTAGGTGCTTTTGGAAAATTTCTCTATCTGTAGTAATTTTCAGGAGGTTGATAACAGGCTGGCTTGGAATAATTACTGGTTTGCAGCCTGGTTAAATTTGAAGCTTTCCAGGCTGACTGTAGTTTTTGGCTTATTTAAAGCACCTTTCAAGGGGAAAGGATGCATGTTGTTTAATTTCTACCACTAATGGCACTCCTTCATGCTGTTCCATACTAGTTCTCCATGCTGGTCTCCTGTTGATGTCTGAGAGGATTGCATGCCTCTTTCCAAAGAGAAGATATAGCAGTATTAATGAAGAATAAAAGAAAAATGATATGGTTTTGACACATAAAACTGGCCTGTAAATGAAATTATACTCTTTTTAGGGTATTTCCATGAATGTCAAATAATTTAAAGTTACTATTCTAAAGTAGTTATCTAAGGTACTTATTAAATGATGTTTTATATAATATCACACACTGTGGTCCCAATAAAGTAATCAGCAGTTTTGCATGGGTCTATGACAGGGCAAGTATAGTGCTGGGAAAGGAAAGAACTGCAGGGTTCTGAATAACCTCCATATGAGACTTGATGATATAGGAACACCTATCCTTTCTGTTGAAAGACATAGCTACCCATGTTTGGCAGGGGTGGCTGGCAGTTTATAGACTGACTTGCTCAGAGAAGCATAAGTTTTCATAGGCTACAGCCTTCATCAATGCTAAGGTACTTTGTGAGGTGCTACCCTGCCTTACCTGTCTACAGTTGAAGTCCATGATGTGTTTTGCTATTACAGACTGTAGGTTTGCTCCTCATCTCATTCAGTATTTTGGGATTTTCATAGATTCATAGATTCATAGATGTTAGGGTCGGAAGGGACCTCAGTAAATCATCGAGTCCGACCCCCTGCATGTTTAAACAATTGATTTTCTAACATGCCAACAATGAATACTGGTTGGGTTTTTTGGCAGGGTGGTGGGGAGTGAGTGGAAAGGGGGAACCCCCCCCCCCCCACACACACACACACACACTTTAAATACAAAATTCTTTTCCTTTGAATTTTAGATGCAGATCCTGATATTGCCTTGCACATGCATGTGTAACAGTGGGTGGGGGAAAGGTACTATATGGACTGAATTATGTAAGAATTGAAGTATTTAGATACCTTTAAAAGCAAGAGCTATTGCCCCTTAAACAAGAATATCCTTTTCCCCTTAGTTTAAAGCCAGTAGGAGACACAAATATCTCTATGTGGTCTAGCCACTAGAGGGGACAAAAAGACATGCATGGTGTGCGGATTAAATATATACGATTTTCACTGAAGTCAGTGGCACTCCTGCACACATAAGAGCCGCAGGATTGATCCTTGTTCTCTGTAGCTAATTGGCAGGTTGCTGCTGTAGCATGGAAACAGTGCATTGTGGGTTGCCTAGCGAGTGTGGGGCTGACAAAGGAAAAGCTGGTTGGATTCCACCGTGCAATAAAAATAGTATATTTTGAATATTCCATTTTGGGTAGTAATTGGATTTGATCTCCTTGCATGGATTACAGCACAGGTAATAATTACCCTGTATGACAGCCCAGCTTTGATGGGAAGCTCTGTTCCTTTCTGAGCTTTGGCATCAACTGTCTTACAAATGAGCTGGAAACCAGCTCTGTCAGCCTGTGGCTTTGCCTCCTTTTGGCTTAAGCTTGTCAACTCCCTCCCCTTTTTCTATTTTCCTCACAGCAGTCGAAACATGAATTCCACTTATTGGCCATATGAGAGAAACTGTGATGTGTTTGACCTGATTTATCTCTGCATTACTTCTTGCCCAGGCAGGTTAACGGATTTCCATTGCCTAAGCTGGATGTAATTTTAAAATGTAATGAAATAGCCTTTTCTATAAACAGCGTATGTTTAAACAAACCCAGTAGTCTCTGAATTTGTGTTATTGTTACTGCACAAAAAGTTGAAGAAAGGAGCAATCGTATTCACTAGTAATATGATAAGGGTACATCTCTAAGGACAAAACAAAAATGAAAGTGGTTTTATGGGTGAACTTACTGGCCAAAGTTTTCAGTGTCTGAATATTATGAGGGCCTCCATAGTTGGGTGCCCACATTCAGACTTCTGTAGAGGAGACTGGTTTTCAGAAGATTGGTGCTCAGCTGTCTCTGAAATCTGTTATGGTTTTTTGAGTTTGTCACCCAAAAAAGGAGATGCCCCAAATCACTAATAATCACCTGTAAAATAAGTAGGTGCCTGTTTATGTTGGTATGTTGTTGCCACTGCTGCGGAGCAGCAGATGTTGGGGCGCTGGAGGTTAGTTTTCTAGCGAGAGAGCTCAAGGATGCACAGTTTATGCATATTTTTAGTATGCTTTTTTGTATTGTATTTGATGCTGTGTGGACCAGTCTTTGTAGGCGGGCTATGGCCGGCTCTGGTTAGGCAAACCCTCCTTTTGGGAATCTCAGTCAAAGCTTTGGTGTCCAGTTCCCAGGGAGTTGTTTTGCTCCAAGGATTGTTGTGCATGAGAGGTTAAAGCAGATAGCAGCTTCCCTTGCTGTAGCTTCCCTCCACAAGAACCTGTATCACAAAATGAAGAGTACCGATGTTACTAGCCTCAAGAGAGACCTTTTAGTTTAGCACCACAGAAGTGCTGGTCTCCCCCTTCTCTTCCCTCTATCCCACCCAGCAGTTAATTCGGTTTGCTCCCCAGCCTCCAAATTAGTCCTGTTTCCCCTTTGTCAGTCCGCATTTCACACCTCATCTAAATCCCCCTAACTCCTCATTAATTCTGTCTCCATCCCCACCTTTGCTCAGGAGCCCCAGCACCTCATCAGTTTTGGCCTCCTAGCTGCCACGTGTGTCCACCCACCACATCTGCTCTTCCCCACCCCATGCTCACATCTACCCTGCATCCTCAGCCCCCTATGCTTTTGGCTCCTAACCTCACATCAATTTTGTTTTGCCAGCCCCTAGATCAATTTTGATTTCCTGCTGACAATCCTCCCTCTGCCTACCCTAGCAGGGTACTGCACCCCCCTCTCAGGCAGGAGGGGACACTTTCATTGGGGCCCATCTATCTTTCTAAATTGAGGGGAATTTCTCGGGGTTCTTTGCTTTGCTTCGCTTCCCATCTCTTTCCCCGGCTGAGCATTGCAGGGGCAAAGGGGAGTATATAATAAGCCAGCTGCTCTAGCATATACTTTTACCCAGTGCTTACAGGCAGGGCAAGGGGAGCTGGGCTGCCCTGGTATTTCTACCTCCTCCTGTGGAGCCCTGTATAGGATTGCTGGCCATGAAGATAGGAGCGGGAGGGAGGAAGAAAGATGGCCCGTAAGCCCCCCTGAGGGGCTGCTCTGCCCTAGGGAGTGGGCCAATGGACATGGCGGGGGAAAGGGATTTCCCACACAGGCAGGGGACAAATTCAGAAGAAGCTTGTTGCTTGTGTCCTCCTGAGAATTGCTCCAGCCCCAACCGAGCTGCTTGAGTTGGCAGCACCAGAATAAAAGCTTTTCTCTTCAGAGAAAGCACACCAAGGGGAAGCCCCTGTAAGACCTCATGTAAAACCATCACCTGGGGTTCTCATCATAACAGTGCAAAGGACCCCGACAAGGTACTGCATCTCCTCACTCAGCCCAGCATCACTTGCTCTGTCCTCTGTGTTTTTCTTTGCTTCCTTCTACTCCTCTCCCGTTTCCAGGTCTTTGGTTTCACTCTTTTACTTTCCTCAGCCCTCTTTTCCTCCCACAATCCTTGCTGTCCCCTTCAAAACTAATGAGCACTCATAGGACATCTGAAATCTGAGTTTGTTCCCCTAATAGACGTAGACTGAATTTTAACAAACAATTTCAGAACATGGAGCTCAGATTTATTGCAAAACCTAGGGGAGTTAGGTAGTTCCTTGCAAATCCCAGCTGGGCCTATCATCATTTTCCTTTGTACCTCATATGCCGTCCCTTAGTTGCCACTCACCATTTTTTTTTAAATGGGACTCTGCGGGACAGGAAGCTTCTGCCCCATCTGTTTGTACAATCAATTATTGGTATGTTAGCCTTCTCTTATCCATAGATCTGCAGACAATACCATGAAAGGTGTTACACCTCTCCTCCCCCACACCCTTGCTACTGGAATAGATAGGCAGCATTCTTTCCCCTGAAAAGAGCAAGTCTGTATTCCTTGTGCTATCCAGTTACACTCCTGGAAAACAGTAGTTGTAAATCCTATGCGCTTCTTTTTTTATTGTAAACTGTAGCCAAAGAGTTTACACAAGACCATGCAATTGTCAAAAGAAATAGCTGCAATATCCAGCATATACAGCCGAAAACCTGAAACACCCAGAGCTACCAGCGCTTTAGAACTTAGCTTTTCATGTAGCACCACGGTGAGAGAGTCTGTTTTAACTCTTTCATCTGGTAACAAGCAAAGGATTAAGAGTTGCACGAAGCATTTGGAAAAAAACTTTTCTTCAAACAGTGAGCCTAAACTATTGTGTCCTGCCCTTCCTTTCTTGTATAATATTGTTTGTTCAGCTTTAGAAGTTTCTACACGGTGTTTGTTCAAGGCAGTCACTTCTTCCCTGGTCTCAAACGTAGCGTTCCTTCTCTTTGGGGGTTTTTAAAAGAATGCATCACTTGCATTTCAGGAAGGAGAACAGTTTCAAAATTGACATAAGAGCCTAGGTCTGATTTTCAAAGGTGGCTTAGGTACTTAAGGGTGCCTGTACACGGGTGTGGAGGCTGCTCCGACGTGCTGCAATGCCAATGCGTCGGAGCAGACTCAATTAATCAAGTCCGCTGGAGCGTGGCAGTTACCGTGCTCCAGCAGCCTCCCGCATCTCGTGTATCAGCTTCCCCACACTTCAAAATGGCTGCGGGGCGCTTGAACTAAAGCTCGTTGAACGAGCTTTAGACATTGCAATGCTGTAATTGGAGTGCTTCTCAGATCCGCTCTAATTAAAGTGCCACCCCCTCCCCCTCAAACCCTGGAGCACATGTAAAAGTGCCCGTAAGAGCTTAATATCTCCATTCAGTCACTGAGACTTGGACTACCCTAAGTCATATTTGAAAACAGACCAGTTTTAATCCAAAAATTATACCCTGATTGAGAATTATTGATATAGGGAGAGGAAAACGAAGTGCAGAAATGGAAATGTTTTGTCCAGGGTCCATCTGTGACAGAGCTAGGAAATCAGCTATCTTTTATGTCCTTGTCCTCCTCACAGTTCTGCTCTGAGTCTGCTCCCATGCCACCCCTTACACTTCAAGCAACCTCACTCTGCCACTTATTTTTCCATTTCTTCTGTGAGGCCTGTAATCCTTCATATCCACTTCAGTCCGTCTTACTGGATAGCTATGAAAAGCACATCGGACTGACATGCTGTGCGCTACACTTCCCATTCATGCTAGCTTTTATTGACTCCCTCCACTTGCTTGTGTTGGTTACCTAGTGCCCATTCCTGCACTCTTTCAGGTCATGGTATCCCCATTGAGTGCGACTGTGGTAACATTAAGCATCCGTGTGTTTGCAGAACTGGGGTCAGGTCACAGTGTGTAAGGTGCTCATTTCCTCTTTTCCTTGTGCTCACTCCATCCATCTGTCCATATCTACCTGTTGTCTCTTGCCTTATGCTTAGACTGTAAATGCCTTTAAGTAAGGGCCATCATTTTTTTTTGTGTTTGTTAAGCATATAGCAAAATGAATTCCTCGTCCTGGGGCTCCTGGGCACCACTGTAATAATATGTAATTGCAAGAGACTACATTTTATACCTAGTATAAACCACTTGCTGTGTAGTGAAGTATATAATTGATTGATAATAAGGAGGTAAATGTGAAAATGCCAGCAGCAGCAGCAGAAGGATGCAGTGTTTCAAAATTTCCTCCATGCACCTCTTAGCTGGTATAAATTTTCAGTGTAGTAGGGCACATCATGAGTCAAAGAAATCTTGCAAATCAAAAACTTAAAAAAAAACCTAAAGGGCTTTCGGTTGCATTTCAGAATATATCTGGCATCTCATGAAATAAGTGGATCAACTTGAAACTGCCCAGAACTCATTTCCATTTTGAAGCAATTAATGATGATATATTTTTTTTAAAGGGCAGGAGGGCAGCTTGGAGTGGGATTTGGTGGTTACAAAGTTTGAAATTGTGTCTTAATCTTTGTCTTCATCAGCGGAGACCACCAAGGGGGCAGCAATCCCTTGTAGGATTGTTCTGTGGAATTCCCTTTCTGACAGATCTTTCATAGAGGCAAATTATTCCTGTCTCCCACCCCTCGTCCCTAAGCCATGTTTCATCCTTGATGAGGGGAGGGGAGAGTTTGAAAGGCTCTGACAGTGTACCAGCGTCTCATGAAGACAACAAATGACTGAATCAAGTCAAAGCATTTGCTGGTGAACTGATGCTTGACATTCACTGGTGTTGTATGAAATATCCCCTGCACCTGATAGCAAAACAAATATACTTCAGGGCAGTTGAATCTTCACTTCCTGGGGGCTGTCTTGAATTACACTTGCCTCATGCTGAGCAGCCTATCTCTTTTTGCAAGATTATATTCAGACAGAAGAAAGATTTGCTGCTATGAAGAGGTTAGATTTTACTGTATTGTCTGTTGCAAAAGGTTACTCTTTTGGAAAGGTCATTTTCTTTTCAGTGGCAAATCTCCCATTAAAGCCTCTCTCTCTTTCTCCTTTTCATATCTTTAGAGTTGTACATCTAGTTTTCTAATGCACCGGAGGGCAACATAAATTCCTATTCTAAATCCCTGTTTCTTTTTTTCAGCCAAGAGTGCCTTTGCTTCATGTTAATCTTTTGTGGGCACATATTGAAGATAGTGAAAGAAAGAATATTTATGGCAATGGAAGTAACGTGCCCCTTTAATGTACTGATACTTCACGTCACCAAGTCTTACATTTGATTAAATGCTAATTATCTGGGTAACAAGATAAATATAGAAGTTCCACGGCAATCTATATTATGCCACCGTGATTTGATGGCAGGTAGAGAATTACGGTCATTCCAGGTGATCATTCTGCTCCCAATCTGCAATCTGCTTCTGTTTGAGCTAAAGATGCTTTTTTAGGAGCTTTGAGGAGCAGGTTAATTTTGGAGCAGTTCAGATTCCACCCAGCAGAGGGCAGTGGCATATACATGAACGGTAGCCAGTTTATTACCATGTAAATAACAGATCACAAAGACCTTTTGCTATTGCTGATGCAGCCCGATGAAACGTTTTGAAAAGATACCATTTATTTTTGGATGTCTCCTATGCCTTTTCATGTAGTGAAATGCCAGTACTTGGGGCTTGATCCAGCAGGAGTCCATACCTGGGTGGATATCTGCCTTCATGTAAATGCTAGTGAACTCGAGAGGGTTCCACGTAAAAGAAAAAACCCGCAGGGTTTGGGCTTTGGAAGCACGGTTTGAAAAGATAAATAGCTTTGGAACAACATTGCCATCAGCAAATCATAAGCTGCTGTCCATCCTGTTGGTGTCATATTGCTGCATATAGGTTGTAGCCGTGTTGGTCTAAGGACATAGGCAGACAAGGTTATTTGGGTAAATCTGATATCTTTTATTAGACCAAAGATATCAGATTTACTCAAGGAACCTTGTCTGCCTGTATTGCTGCTATGTATTTTGAATGCCACCATCAGTACCTCCTGAATGAGAATCAGCAAGCCAGCAAAGCCCAGCTCACAGGTGCACTTTTCAGATGTTAAATTATTGATTTAAAGAGCATGGTCTCAAACCATAAGTTGGAACTGTTAGGACATTAACTTGAGGTCTGAAGCATGTAGGGTAGAAATAAACGCTCTAGACATGCCTTTTTTGTTGGCCACTCTCCCACAGCTCACTATTAAGGTAGGCACCCCACTTCTTCAAAAAAAAATATTGTTTGAAGATTTGGACAAGTCTGTCTTTTTAACTCAGAAATCTGTTTCTTTCCTTTCAAACCAAGGGACCAAGGTTGTCAAGAGATGGAAGGGACCCCTGGTTATAGGAAGTGATGAGCAACTGGTGCCTCAAACTGAACACTCACCCCGATGATGTGACAAGGATCATCCACATATACTCAGACTCCAACTCTTATGAGAACCAGAAAGTCTGAGTATATGTGGATGATCCTTGTCACATCATCGGGGTGAGTGTTCAGTTTGAGGCACCAGTTGCTCATCACTTCCTATAACCAAGGGTCCCTTCTATCTCTTGACAACCTTCAGGCAGTTCTCAAAAATGTGAACTCTAATAGCAGCTCTCCTCCAACCTCACATCCTACAGACCGACCTGCCCAGGCAATTGGCTGGCATAAATGTTAATAAGCGTAACTATGCTTTGTGGACAGTGGGGATCTTTATCTCCTTGTGGCTGATCCATATAGGAGGGCCATGAATCTGCAACAGCTGTCTGTCTGCTAAAGAAATTAGAAATCAACTGTAAAAGGTTTCAAGAAGAAGAATATGCTTTTTGTTTGACTCTCATTAAGTATATTCAGAGTTTAGCCAAACGTGGTTTTTTCTTTGAATACTATTACATGGTCATTTGTGGTATGGTGATCATTTGGGTAAGAAAAATCTGTCACAGAAACACAATTGGCCAAGATGCTACTTAGCATTCAGTTCACATCTTGACATATGGCCATTCCTGGTACTTTAGGGCCATCATTTCAGGCACATAGAAGCACTGGCCAAGATCTTAATTCTTTTCTCATTCCCTCTGTCCTGGTCTGAGTCCAGAGTCGTGCTAGATATAGTCCAGACTGCAGATTTTTGTAGCCAAGATTAGAAGATTTTTGGAGCCAAGATGAGAAGATGAGAAGATCTTACGTTGCAAGATTAGGTTTCTGTGACGACTTTTGGCAATCTAAAGTCCAGCCAGGTCTTGTGTAGAGTTTAGATTACATGATTACTCCTGATTTAAAAAAAGTTATGAACTGCTTAGTCAGGGGTGCTTGCAGAGTGGAGAGCTGTGTGATATACTGTCTTACCACAAAATGTGCTGGCCCCTGAAAGTGAGAACAACTCTACCCCTCCTTTTATGACTGACATGTTATTTTGCTAATGAAGCTCCATCAGTGCCAGCCTTGCAAAATGCAAAACTCACCTGTCCATTGGCAACCACTCACACAATGTGTCTGCACCATCTCCCATACTGCACACATATGGATTACCTCTACAAAATGTTTAAGGAGGCCATCAATAATAATGCTGTCTGGATTAGGCAGCAGATAAAGGTAGTTACTTTATGTAATCATCATCATCTCATCATCATCATTATCCTATGCAATGTGTACATTTGTTTGTCTCACCACAACTGAGGTAATCTGAGTTCTGATTGAGCTTTTTTTGTTATAGAAATATTAGATGATTTTATAATGTGCAAATTTATTTTTAAAGCAAATTAATCCCTGCAAAAATGTGTGTGCTGTTTCATTTTGTTACGTGCTGGCCTGTTCTTCTGGGGATTTTGACAGTCATATGGAGCATCAGCATGCAGTTGTGAATATAGTAAGAGGATGCTGCTACTTTTTAATACAAGAGCATCTAAGGACTACCTCCAAAATATGATTTTGGCATCTCAGTTCAAACTTGCCTGGACTTTAGGACCCTAAATCCAGACTTGTGATGCAGAAAGGCCTGGTTAGCAGATGCTTAACCCTGGAGGCCCCTGATTCAGTAGATTTCTCAGCTTGTAGGAACTGTTATCCTGAGCTCTAGTCACTGTTTGAGCAAACTGCAGAAACTCCTGATTAAAGAGACCCTTTCTCACTTGAGTGCCCAAATCACTAGGTTGCAGAATTAGGCATTCTCCCTGCCTTCTTGCTAGGAGTCTTACCTGTAGGTGCCAACCTGCATCAGCAGGTCCAAAGCTGTGGATTCAAGGTGGGTGGAAGCACCTCCCTTGCAGCGCTCACTGGCCTAATCTCTGAGGAGAGGTGAGAGTTCAGATATAGTCCTGTGCTCAGATTTTTCTGTTGTCTAGCTTTAAGCATCTCCCTGCTCTGCTTTACAGTGATCAGCCTTACAGTGCTTACCTGTTCCCATGCACTGTACAGAAGGAATAGATAACTATTTCTGAGTTTTGGATTCTACTCCAGGGCCAAGGGGAGCTAAAAGTTAGGTGGTGTGCTACCTGCCTTGTAGGTGCCCAAGTCCATTGTAGCCCCAAGAGCCTCAATGAAACTAAAAAGTATATTATTATTAACAGCAACAGTTATTACAGCTCTTTCTCTCAGCTCACTCACTTCCTAGAGATGTGGTGAGGAAGACTGTAATTACAGCACGTATAAAATCCAAACATTAAATAAACGATGGCCTTACTCCTGAAGTCTGATAGCAGTCAGGGAGTCTGGAGCAGTCATAGGCATCCCAGCCCTTCATACAGATGGAATTTCAGGATTGCAAGAAAGGAGGAAAAGGAACAATGGGCTAGATTAACAGAAGAACAGAAAAGAAGATGCATTCCTGTGTAATTTATTTGGAAACATACAGATTAGCAAGATTTCTTTCTTTTTTTCTTTTTGTCTCACTTCACAGATAGGTGACCCTAGGTACTTTAGGATTCACGGCACTGAATGTTTTCATTTATAATGATATCTCATTGTTCCTGGCTTCCATTAATATTCTCTTTTTTCTTGTCTGCATGTATTGCTTGTTTCTGTTATTAGGAACTATATATATACACACACACACACACACACAGCATATCAGAAAAAGAATATAGTTCTAAGTTTCATAAATATGGTAATAGTACATTTGTCTTGAGTTTTTTATTTGCATTAATAAGATGAGTGAAAGCATGACTTCCAAAACCACTTGAAATTCCCACCTCAAGAGAGCAGAGGATTTAGACCAATCTGTTAAGGTAGGAAATTGCACTCTTAACTTGAATCATATTAGCATCCTCCATATGTATTTGTAACATGGCTTTCATTTTTAATTTCTTCTATATACAGGAGATCTAATTCCATGTTTTAAATTAATTTTGTAGGCCAATATCGAGGAATTCTTTGGAGTCTTACTGCCAAAACATTTCAAAATCAAATTTTAGTAATAACAATCTTCCTTTTTATTTGGAAACATAACTTTTTTACATGAAATACCTTTAAAGCAGTATCTCCATTTATTGTGGGTTGCACTGTACTTTTGTTTGTGTAACCTGTCAATTTATATTTCCTATGCATGAAACTCAAATGTTTTAGGAGATTGTTTAAACAAATTCTCCAGAAGAGATTCAGTAAATGGATAAAACATTCGTATATAGGCCAAACACAGTTTAATAGGTCATCATTGGGACATTTGGTTACTATTATGGCATGGGCCATACATAGCTAAATAA
>NW_005841976.1:1367975-1382936 GCF_000455745.1 Alligator sinensis | reverse complement strand
TAGGGAAAAACTACAGTACATATCCTATCTGATCTAAACCCAAAGTTTTGAAGATACTGCAGGATAGGAAGCATTTTCCCTAACGAGATACCAAGTAATAGTGTTAGTTGAATGGGTCATTAGCACTGCCTCCATTTCTCTGCTAATAGCACTTACCTGTTGTGAAGATTGATTAAATAATGCATTAAGTCAGTGAGTCTCAACCAGGGAATCCTGGGGTGGCTTGAGATCCTTTCAGGGGTGCTGCACAAAATTATCACTGTTACATGTGCAAACATGATTCACAAGATAATCTCAGGGGTTTCAAATAGAAATTTATAATATTAAGAAAAACATTCTGATTTATTGTGGTCTGAGTTTTTTGCAATAGAAAAATTATTCTGGTAAAGTAAGATGTGGTATATTTTGTGGGGTGCCTTCAGTCTAAAAAAGTTTAGACCACAGCATTAAGTGTTATAGTTAGCTTCCTGGCAAGGTATGTTTGTGTTCAGGACAGTTTTAGTAATTGTTAAAGCCCTGATACTAAGGTGGAATGGAGAGTGGCTGGATCAGATTGGGCCTTGTGTATGACTAGGATCTGTAATGCTTACTGAGCACCATCCATACATATCTTAGCATAGGACAAAAAGCCATCAGCCTCATGCCACTTAAAGAAGGGGTGTAAAAGTAATCTGGCCTCCTAGGTTGAATGAGTGGTGTGGGGTGGTCTGCAAGCTAGATTGCGCCCCTGGCCCTTCTCCCTTTACCCCACCCCTTCTCCTGGAATACCTGCTCCAGGACATGTGGTACCACCTAGAGCTCCATCTGGCCAGAGCAGCAACTGCACTGCATGTGATGGCCACCCTGGCTCAATGCAGCATGGGCTCCAGCAGTACCAGAACTGTCCCACACATGGTGCCTGCTTCAGCCAGTCCAGGACCCATCCTTCATGCAATGCCTGTGAGTGCTGTGTATAGCACAGGTCCTGGATAGGCTGCAGCAGGCACCATGTGTAACATGTCTCCCAGAGCACATGCCATTGTGTGGTGCAGTTCATCCAGGGTAGTTATTGTGGCTAGGGACAGGCAGTCAAATAGCCTGAGACTGAATTGATTCAGTCTTTGCAGGTTAGTCTAACCTGGCTAGGGTAAACCAGTTTGTAACTGTACAGACATCCCAGAAATGCAGGCACATGCCTACAGTGGCTCAGTCTAGAAGCTAAGGGGTGCTAAAGCAGCCCCCTTTCCCTTCACAGTGCTGAGCTGAGGAGGGGTATGGCCAGGCCCTGGCAGGACGCTGTGATTAGGGAGGGATTCCCCCCACCCTTGATAACAGAGCATTTATCAGCTTTGTTATCAGCATTTAACACCCCATCAGAAAACAAAGCCCCTCTTATTAATTCAAGATCTTCTTAAACAACTTTTTCTAAGGACGGGAACATTCCAAGAAGGGACATTACCAGCTACCTGTTGATTAGCTCCAAAAAGGACATAGTCCTGTCTGCCTTTGTCCCATCTGTCACAGCACGGACTATAGCCAACATGTGGTATGCTAGCTAATGCTGAGAGGTGTCTGTGTAAGGCAGAGGGGAAGGGGGGATCCCTGCTTAGTGGGGAGGGGGGGAGCAGGGGGAAGGCAGGCAGATGCCTGCAGTCTCTGCTTGAGCTGCAGCCAGGGAGAAGAGGGATGGGGCCAGCCCCACTGTGGAGCAGACAGCGTAGCCCAGAGAGCATGCTAGGGTGCTGGGGGAGTTTGGTTTAACTTAAACCAGGAAGGGGTCTGGTACAGACATTGCATAAATGGGTTTGAGCCATATCAGTTAAGTCTTATGCTACATTCAACCAGGTTTATCTCAAACCGGTTTCAGCCATTTTCAAACTGGTTTATCTGCACTGAACAGCTGTTCTGTTACAGGTTTAAACCAGTTTCTGATCATTTAAACCAGTTTACGTATAATGCCTTTCCCTAGCCTGTGCGCCCTGAATTTAGCCCATTGATTGAACAGTTGACATCCCTGATTTTAAAGTTATGTAATAGAAACTGCTGCCCAGTTATGATGAGCATGGGGGTGAGGATGGGAATCTACTGGCTGTGACTATACTGAAAATCCAGAAGGATGCAGAGTAGGGGAGAGAGAGGTGACTAAACCAAAATCAAATTGGCAAATATTTGGCAAAAATGGACATGTGTCTGGGAGGAATTGGGCCCAGGGTCTCAGCTTAGAAAGAAAGTGTTGCTATTGTGCAGTCATTGGCGATTTTTATATGCATAATTCTGAATTTGTTGTGGAAGAGCCAAGAGCTCATGTCATTCTGAGTTGGAGCTGGTAATTGTTATTTCTGTCGTGACAAATGTTCATGGCCTTTTGCAAACCAAGCTTGAGACCATAGCAACACAATGCATCAGGAATGATTGATCCAACTGTGGCACCTATGCTTTTAAGTGTTTTGCGTTTATTATTCCAACTAGTTTGTTGGGGGACATTTCTTTGTAATTGTCTAATCTTCATATTTTGCCATGTAGCTGATTATCTAGCTACTGAATATAGTCTGCCAAAAAACACCCCCCAAAAACAAAACCTTTTAAAAGGTGGGGGGAGGGGAAGGGAACTATTTTGCATGGGGGTTTTTCTAGGCAAAATATTAGGCCCTGACATCAAATTCTGACACACATCCTGGTGTAATCCAGAGTGACTACATCTTTATTATTGGAATTACACTGAGTTGACAGCAGTGTAACTGAGAGTGGGTTTTGTCACCTGCTTTTTCAACATTGACCTGTGACATACAGACTCGGCATAATGTATTCTCTGGATTGTGGTAGGTTCTCATATTCTTTCATTAATATTTCTGATGGTATACTTTCATGAACATTCCTCCCTTTGGAGAATACAGCAACCTGGAGGGAAACTCATCCCAGTGTTTGCAGAAACAAAGAACCACTTTGTTTTAAGTGTGTAATAACTAGAGATCCTAGTTTCTGTGATAAAAATTCCACAAAATTATCTGAAAAAACACACTTTTTTTTCACGGTGAGGCCCTCCACCATGCTAATTGTCTGAGGGGCCCAACAGTGACCCTGCTCCTTGCCACTGACTGGCCAAGAGGGCAGCTATTCATGTGTGACCACCCCTTACCCCTGATTGGCAGAGAAGGGTGGGGTTGTACAACAGGCAGCCCTCTTGGCCAGTCAGCGTTGGAGAAAGGAGAGGGCAGCCACCATCTTGGTTGCTTCCCTGAATGACGGCAGCTTCTCCTCCTCTGGTAGACTGCCACAGTAGCTGTGTAAGTGCTGGCTCCCACTGGGGAGCCAGCATTTTATTTTCAGTAAGTTTTAATTTTTTTTTCTGGCAATTTCTAAAGATTCTCTTTAAAAAGGTAAATTCTCTATTTTTTCCATGACAGATGGATTTCTAGGATCCTTGGTAATAATCATCAGGTGGATGTGTGGCAGAGAGAAACCAGCTGAAGGAAACTTATTGTGGGGACTTAAAGGGTGATCCTACACATATGCTTTAATACGCATTAGCTTATTTTAATGCCCATTAATGCATCACTGAAAAATGTGCTATTTAGTTTATTTGCATTAAAATAAGTTTGTACACATTAAGCATCACTAAAAAACTATGCTCGTCAGTTGATGTGCATTAAGACAGCCTAATGCACATTTTCCTCGTATCTCACAATGGAGGTACTGGATTTAATACACATTTACTAAAGTACATTAATGCACGTGTAGACGTGCCCAAAGTGACAACCAGATCACCAGGCTAGGTATAAACGGATTACTGCTATTCACTACATTCCTCAAAAGAGATGTATTGCTGTGAGCTGCAGAGTTGCCACAAAATCAAGCCATTCTGTTTAGCTGAAACAACATTGGTTTCTATTGGAAACCTGAAATTTCTTCACATGGCATGAGGCTCTTTTTGAGCAATGGGTAGAGGCCATTATGACAATGCAGGGGAGAGAGACTTTAAATCCCTTAGTGACAAAGGCAATAAAATAGAAGCTGGCCTGTTTAGTATTTGAACAGTATCATACCAGCTGAGAAGCATAGCCTTTCATTTTGGTATTACTTTGTTATTCATTATAATGCCTGATTACAATGTTGTCTCACTTGCTAAGTTAAAGCAGTATCTTTTTATGTTAGTACCCTTCATTAATCTCAAAAAGCCCACTCAAAATAAGGGGCCATCAATTTTTCACCCTCTTGAAATGATTTGAAAGATGTTTATGGTGATGAAAAAATATCAGATGTTCAATCTTTGAATGAAATCACAATAAAAAACACATCTTTCCTCACCAGTGGAGAAAATGCTATCTTAACTGTATCAGAAGGCAATGTAACCTTGAGGAAACTAGAACTTACAAATTCCTGAAGCATATTTCCATTAAGAAACTGCACATTCTGCACATGGCTGCATGAATGTTATTTTATTTGTGTGACATGAGAGATTATTTTATTTGTGTGACACTAGGACTGTGCTAGTTTCGGGTGCTGATTCGATTCGGAGGAGATTCAGCCCAATTCAGCAGCTGAATCTCCAAATCTGAATCAAATCAGGGGACCAATAAAAAGGTCTTAATTGATTCGAATCTCTCCAAATTGATTTGGAAAAGTTTCGGAGAGCTTCGGTGATTTGGGCAGTCCCTGCCTGTTGCAGCAGGGAGCTGCAGCTGGTAAGTAGGGGCTGGAGGAGGGGGCCATGGGAGAACCCTTGCCAGGCCCCATCCCCTGCCTGCTCCCTGCTCCCCCCCCTGCCCCATGCCCCCCCCCCTTCCCCGGCCCCCCATGACTGCCCTGCCTGACCAAATCGAATCACTGTCCCCCGAATCGGCCGAATCTGAAGCGTATACTAGCTGCTTCACACAGGCCTAATATGTACAGAATGAATTAACTCATCTCTAAATTACAGAAGGATCCCGATCTTTCTGTAGAGGGGCTTCTGTCCCGTGCCTGAAGATACCAAATCCAGACACTGGATGATATCATCTTTTGCTTAAAAAAATAAAAGGGTTGGGGGGAGGGCCCTGAAAAAACAGAAGGGGAAAGGTACAGAAAATAACGATCTTTAAATCTTTATGTCTTGATAAACACTTGGGAGAATTGATCAAACGTTATGGAATACTGTGGTAGGCAGTGGAATATAGACTGCAGGATCAGGAAGTTAAGTGCTTTGTATGGCCATTATAACAGTGCAATAAATTGATTGGCATTAGCACTTAGAAGTTCAGTAGCTATACAATTATATTAGAATCAATAACTCTAACTTGAATTCATTTTTAAAACACAGAAAGTTTGTAAATCTCTTAGTGGGTATTGAATTTACATGGAAACTTAAATTAACCCCTGTCATTACTAGCAACTTTTCACAAACCTTCCCATGCTGAGTTCTAGCATGGACTTTTGTATAATTTCCAGCAACTTGAAATATGTTTTTTTTCCTTTCCATAACAATAAAAACATTGGGCAAGGGGGTCTTTAGGAATTGTCTTTTAAAAGTGACTTTCTTGGATTTTCAGTACTAGCAGGGAAAGTAATTTGCAGCAGTTTACTCCAAGGCTTCCCAGTGTGCCTGAAAAACCACCTGTTTTCATGTGTTGTGTTTGTTCTGAGCATGGTTCAAAGCCCCTGAAGTTGATGGAAAGATTCCTGTTCATTTAGATCAGTAATGCTCAACTTTTTGGCCCCACAGGCTAGATGAGTGGCTCAGGAGCAGTCTGCAGGTCAGATCCAGCCTCGTGCATTGGGACTGGGCCCTGGGGCCCCTGTGCCACTCCCTATCACCCCTGCACCTGTGCTGTCCCTCTTTCCTCTGGATGCCAGGATTGGACCCCAGGAGCCCAGCACCACCCTGTCCCTTGAGTGTGAAGTGGATTTGGGTCCTGGAAGGCCAGTGCAGCTTCCTGCCCTCACATGCTTGGGATTGGGCCCTGGCGGCCTAAAATCACCTCTTCCTGACCCCCCACAACAGGATTGGATCCTGGGGCCCAGAACTGCACTTGCCTGACCCTGCATGCTGGAATTTAGTGCTTGATTCAGTGAACAGAGCCTGGGCCTGGGGCTCTCCATGGCTCTGGAAACTTGGCAGCAGTGAAGTAGTGTCACTGCTTCCCCACCAGCAAATGTTTGGACCTGTGGGGAGACCTGTGGGCTGGATGACACAGTGCCATGGGCTGAATCTAGCCCGTGGGCCAGTGGTTGAGCATCTCTGATTTAGATAGATTGTGGGTCAAGCAGAGGTGGTATACTAGGGTAGTGTGGCTCAAGAACATCAGGTTCCATAGCTCAGGACATGGAAGGGCGCATTGAGGTTATCATCACATCTGATGATTTCCCCTGCCCAGTGGACCTGATGTCCATTTTACATTGGCCCTGGTCGACCCAGAAATCCAGAGCAAGGCATGAACTCATGTCTCTGGATTTGTAGTGAGAAAACATATTTGTTTTGTCACCACATCCTGGGACTTCGAGAAACAGAATCATTCTTATTAGTGAATTTTAAATAAAAATTCCTGATGCATTTGCCAAAAAAATTAAAGGAACCATTTATCAAGCAGGGAGGAGGTGTCATTAGATCGTGATTCTCATGATGTTTAAAAATACATGTTATAAATCTTGTCCTTTTTTAAAAGTCTTAACTAACAAACACTTTGTACAAATTCAAAATGTGTGATGTGATGGTGACAAATAAGCAAAATATACGTGAGGTGAGGATTTCTTAGAGTGATATCTTTTATTGCACCAACTGTGTATTTGGGACAGTGTTAGATGAGGTTTCGAATGCTAGATGGTCTTCATCAGGTCTTCTGATTTGTAGGTGATCTGATGAAGATTGTCTTGCATTTGAAAGCTGATCTAACTCTGTCCGAACTATACAGTTGGCTCAATAAAAGATACCACGCTAAGAAATCCTTGCCTTTGCATAATATCTGGACCATTTTGCTACAATATCATTCTTACACTATCAAAATATACTCGAAATACCATGTGGCTCAATACATTTAATTATTTTACCAAAAACCTGGAAATGTGTGCGTGCATGCATGCGTGCGTGCATGCATATATGCATGAAATCTTGAATGTTTTAATAGCTGGATCTAAAAATATTGTGTGCAAGGTGATCTGTGTAGTGAACAAGACATAGATATATATTGAATAAGATGGAGTTGTGCCTGCCTTAACCACTGTCACATTCTGTTCACAATACCATGTTGGAAATCTTGAGATTCATAAATTATGCCAGTATAACTGAGACTCCATTAAAGTCTCATTAGTTAGAAAGGACAATTTGTGGTGTATGAGTCAGTAGTCTGCAGGACCTGTCTTACGAATAACAGAACTTGGATAGTGTACGCTGAACAGGGCAACGGCCAACTCCTGAACAGTGCAAATAAAAATACTGAATTGCTTCCCTATTCACTGTGCATTATCTAACATACACAATGAATAGTATGGGATCCTGTAATTACAGACTGTACTGAAATGCATATGCATGAGGAGGTAACATTTTATGAACCAGGCTAAACTTCGGCGTTTCTGACTTGAACACTTACTTTGGGTGCTTCGCTTTGCAACCTCAGTTTTTACATCATACTCTAGTTTGTGTTTGTGTGTGTCTATGCATGTACATACCTGCATATGTGTTCATATATGTTCAAAAGTGTGCCCTTGTTGCCAAGAAAGCTAACAGCATGCTGGGCTGCATTGGTAGGTGTGTTGCCAGAAGGGCAAGGGAAGTGATTCTTCCCCTCTATTCAGAACTGATGAGGCCACATCTGGAGTAGTGTGCAGTTTTGGGCTTCTCACTACAGAAAGGATGTGGACAAATTGGAGAGTCCAGCACAGGACAACTAAAATGGTTCGGGGGCTGGGGGACATGACTTCTGAGGAGAGGCTGAGGGAACTGGGCATATTTAGTCTAGAGAAGGGAAGACCGAGAGGGGATTTAATAATGGCTTTCAACTACTTGAAGTGGGTTCGAAAGAGGATGGAGCTAGACTGTTCTCAGTGGTTGTAGATGACAGAACAAGGAGCAATGATCTCCAGTTGCAGTAAGGGAAGTTTAAGTTACATTTTAGGAAGAATTTTTTTGACTAGGAGGGTCGTTAAACACTGGAACAGATTACCCAGAGTGGTTGTTAAATCTCCATCCTTGGAGGTTTTTAAGATCCAAGTAGACAAAGCTTTGGCTGGGATGATCCGTTTGGAAGGTGTACTGCTTTGAACATGGGGTTGAACTAGATGACCTCCTGAGGTCCCTTCCAATGCTAGTTTTATATGATTCTACGATTTTCAATTAAGAAATCTTAAGTTTATTCTTAATGAAGATTTTCATTTGTAAGCAAATACATTAGATTAATAAACTGATCAGTATTTTATGTATTGCTGCTCCCTTATGGGTATAATCAGTGACCATCTTATCTTTCAGGACTATGTGTCTAAGGTTGGATGACATTTGCCCTCCATACCATTATATGTATAATTGTACTGTGCATCCCTTGATTATCCAAACCCCTTTGGAAAGCACCTGTTGAAAACCTTTTTAAAAACTATCATCATGAAACACTATTTCATCATTTGATGAAATAGTTACAAATTCCGGAGTCACATTTAAGAATTAGGGACTATTGTATTAAATAAAGCTTTAAAAAGAACTGTATACAATAGCAACAGTTACTAGTTACAGCACTATGTCAAGTGTCAGACTAGGGATGCATACTTTATTAAATAAGACTTAAAATCCCCTACTTTGTGTTTTGTTTTTGCTAATGTCACTGTGATGATTATTTTGGATGACATGTCTACGTGTGGCTATGCTTTATTTATTTTTTTCTTAGTGATTTCCTGTTGCTTATAAACCAGTAGGTACGATGATACAGTGGTGTGTTTATATATCATACTGTTGTATACTACCATTACAGGCATTATATTACAGCAGCAATAATGAACCAATCTTCCTTTCCTCCGTTCTTCTAAATTTACTATATAGTCATTACTCTGGTTCCATGTATTTTATTTTCTATCCAATTAATGAAATAGTTTTGAGATACTTTTCAGCACACATTTCTCCCCTCTCACTTTCTCTCTGATCAGTTATCTTTTTTTTTTCCTTAGGATAAAAGAATGATGTGATGGAGGTGAATATGGTCTGCTGGTCAGGCACACGGCCCCCCCTGTCTTGCCTCACCCTACTGCTTGTCAAGCTGTTGGCCAGTGTTTGCCAGGGACTCCAAGGGACAATACCACTCGGCTTTCACTTTACGCATTCCGTTTACAATGCTACTGTGTACGAAAACTCTGCTGCGAGGACCTACGTCAACAGCAAAACTAGAATGGGCATCACCTTGGCAGATCTTTCTTGGGACATCAAATACAGGATAGTGTCTGGTGATGAAGAAGGCTTTTTCAAAGCAGAGGAGGTCATAATAGCTGACTTCTGTTTCCTAAGAATAAGAACTAAAGGTGGGAATTCTGCTATCTTAAACAGAGAAATCCAAGACAACTATTTATTGATAGTTAAAGGGTCTGTCAGAGGAGAGGACTTAGAAGCATGGGCAAAAGTGAATATCCAGGTTTTAGATATGAACGATCTAAGGCCTTTGTTTTCCCCAACCACATATTCTGTCACAATAGCAGAAAGCACTCCCTTAAGGACTAGTATTGCACAGGTGACAGCAACAGATGCAGACATTGGGTCCAATGGTGAATTCTATTACTACTTCAAAAACAAAGTTGAGCTCTTTTCAGTTCATCCAACCAGTGGAGTTATCTCCTTAAGTGGCCGATTGAACTATGATGAGAAAAACAGGTATGACCTTGAAATTCTGGCTGTGGACCGTGGGATGAAACTTTATGGAAACAATGGAGTAAGCAGTACTGCCAAGCTTTATGTTCACATTGAACGTATAAATGAACATGCCCCAACTATAACTGTGGTAACTCATGTACCCTTTCCATCAGACAAGGAACCGGCATATGCAGTTGTTAACATTGATGACCTAGATGAAGGCGCTAATGGGGAGATTGAATCTGTTTCTATTGTAGCTGGAGACCCATTAGAGCAGTTCATTCTGGCTAAGGAGGGTAAGTGGATTAATGAGTACAAAATCAAAGAGAGAAAGCCTATAGATTGGGACAGCTTCCCATATGGTTACAACCTTACTCTCCAAGCAAAGGACAAAGGATCTCCTCAGAAGTTTTCTGCCGTTAAAATGGTCCATATTGCTAGTCCCAAAAGAGAAAGTGTCCCAGTAAAGTTTGAAAAAGAAGTCTATGATGTGTCAATCAGTGAGTTTTCCCCTCCTGGAGTGGTTGTTGCTATAGTGAAGCTGACACCTGAACCACAGGGCATGGACTATAGAATATCTCCTAATCTGGATGCTGAATTTTTTAAAATTAATCCCAGGACAGGGCTTATTACCACTGCTCATCCCTTGAAAATCATTGAAAAGGAACTCTATGAATTGGAAGTGGTAAGCAAAGGTGGTGATTTGAAAGCTCAAGTTATTGTCAGGTTAGAAGATGTCAATGATCACACTCCAGAGTTCAAACAGCCTTCATATAGCTCTTTCATCAATGAAAGTGTTCCTGTGGGAACCACCATTCTGTCTGTTTCAGCATTTGACAAGGACAGGGGAGAAAATGGATATATAACATACAGCATTGCCAGTCTGAATTCACTGCCATTTACTATAAACCAGTTTACTGGTATTATTAGCACATCTGAAGAACTGGATTTTGAATCCTCTCCAGAGAGCTATAGGTTCATTGTCAGAGCCTCAGACTGGGGGTCACCATATCGTCATGAAAGTGAGGTTAATGTCACAATATTCATAGGAAATGTCAATGATAACAAACCTTTGTTTGAAAAAGTGGCATGTCAGGGAGTCATTTCATCTGACTTTCCTGTTGGTGGTCACATCACTGCTGTTTCTGCAATAGATATAGATGAGCTAGAACTGGTGAAGTACAAAATAATCTCTGGAAATGAGCTTGGAATTTTTTATTTAAATCCTGACTCTGGTGTTCTGCAACTTAAAAAATCTTTGATTAATTCTGGCGTAAAGAACAACAATTTTGCCCTTAAAATAACAGCTACTGATGGAGAGAATTTTGCTGATGCCATGTTTGTCAACATTTCAGTAGTCCATGGCAAAGTGTCCTCAAAGACCTTTAGCTGTAGAGAAACTAGGGTTGCTCAGAAGCTAGCAGAAAAATTACTCAAAAAGGCAAAAGCAAATGTGAAGCTGAATTTGGAAGATGGTTTCCTTGATTTTTATTCAGTGAACAGGCAGGCTCCCCACTTTGATAAGTCCTTTCCTTCTGAAGTAATGGTTATGGAGGACCTGCCTGTTGGTGCTAGCATCCTAAGGATAAAGGCATATGATGCAGACTCTGGCTTTAATGGGAAAGTTGTCTACACAATTTCTGATGGTAACACAGATAGTTGCTTTGACATAGACATGGAGACAGGACTGCTTAAAGTTCTTATGCCCATGGACCGTGAGAAAACAGAGCTGTATCTCCTTAATATTACAATTTATGATTTAGGTAATCCTCAGAAATCTACATGGAGGCTACTGACTGTAACAGTTGGGGATGCAAATGACAACAGGCCTATTTTTTTGCAGGACAGTTACTTGGTTAATATTTTAGAAAGTACTAGTCTTGGTACAGAGATCATCCAAGTTGAAGCCAGAGATAAAGACCTAGGATCCAATGGGGAAGTGACTTACTCGGTATTGACAGATACGAAGCAATTTGCCATCAATAGTTCTACTGGAGTAGTTTATGTAGCTGATCATTTAGACAGAGAATCAAAAGCAAACTACACACTAAAAATAGAGGCCAGGGACAAATCGGATAATGGCCATCAACAATTTTCTGTTGTGCCGCTGAAGGTTTTTTTGGATGATGTAAACGATTGTTCTCCAGCTTTTATACCATCCAGCTACAGTGTTAAAGTTCTTGAAGATCTGCCAGTTGGCACCGTGATAGCTTGGTTAGAAACTCATGATCCAGATCTTGGCTTGGGAGGTCAAGTACGTTACTCGCTGGTGAATGATTACAATGGGCGATTTGAGATAGACAAAGCAAGTGGTGCCATCCGCTTGAACAAAGAACTTGATTACGAGAAACAGCAGTTCTATAACCTGACTGTGCGTGCAAAAGACAAAGGACGTCCAGTGTCTCTTTCTTCTGTTTCTTTTGTGGAGGTGGAAGTGGTAGATGTTAATGAAAATCTCTACACCCCTTATTTTCCTGACTTTGCTGTCATTGGATCTGTAAAGGAGAACTCCCGCATTGGAACAAGTGTTTTGCAAGTGGTAGCACGGGATGATGACTCTGGAAGGGATGGGGAGATCCAGTATTCCATCAGGGATGGCAGTGGCCTTGGAAGATTTAGCATAGATGAAGAAACTGGTAAGTTTGTAATAAGATGGTTTAATTTTTTCAATTTTCTTTAACCTTCAAAAAAAAAAATGACTGCAAGAGTAAAACTAGGGGGTAATTATTTCAGTTCATAATGGAACACAAGTTCAGCTCTTCATAACAGGAAAGATAAAATTATAAATAAAAAAAGGTTCCAGGCAATGACATGAATTGATTTCTTGGTTACCTCCATCACACAAGGTGTGTGAAATAATATGCATTACTTTGTAGTTAACCTGTGGTGACTCCCATTGAAAAGCAGCAGTGGTTATGCAATGCCTCCATTATATTATTTGTTTATAACGGCCCAAATAGTTTAAATGATTTGATATTCAGGCCCAGTTCTGCAAAACAATTAAGCGGGGGATTTACCATTATCTGTTGATGACTGTAAATTGCGCAGGTCACCTCCACTGACTGTGTCTGCACTCTGGACCTTGACTAAAAGGTTGAAATCAATGAAAATAAATGTGTGTGAAATAGGTTTTAGGATGAAAGAATTTGTGTGTTGTAATCTTGGTCTTAATAATGGCTTGCTGTCATTTTTCAGCAGCAGTCAGTTACTTGAAACAATACACTACACCATGCTTTGTTTTAATAGGTAATGTTAAGCAGTGTGGAAATGTGTGAATACTGGTATAAAATAGGAGAGATGTGCTCCTTGCATTAAGGATATAAGGATTTTAACGGTTTAAACTGCAACACCCTGGTCATTATAAAACATTGTAAAAATCGAGTAGGAGAAGCTTTGTAGTAAAACACAGTTTAGGAGCTAACTGGCTGTTTAACTATCTAATAGCAGTTGGCAGTAACAGTACAGCTGTGCAGTTAGATTAAGTGAGGAAATTGGAAAACATTAGTGCACATCTTACAAAATTACATTAAGATATGTTGAGTTTGTGGGTTTGTTGTGGTTTAAGAAAACAGTCTACTTGTTTTTCTAACACATTTCATTCAGAAAGAGGTATTAAAGCATGAGCTTAAAATGTATATTTTGGCAAATTCAAAGTTTTTAATCAAATAGCAAAAGTCTAAACCTAACATTATGAAACACAGGCAGTATTCTAGAAGTTATTGATCTGGTATAAAGTCAAAGCACTGAAAACATTTTTCCTCTCTTTGAGCCTATATACTGAAGTTGTACACAGACACTTGTGCCCAATCTACTTCAAACTTTGTACCTTGAATCCATATTTAAAGCTGTTAATAAAATCTCATTTTCAGAAGGGCTGAGCCCCTACACATTTCATTACAGTAGATGGCAACTAGAGTGCTTGTGTATCATTGATTTGGGCAACTAAAAATAGATTTAGAAATTTAGTTTCAGGTGCCTGGATTTGAAAATGTTGTCCTATATTCTTACTAAGTTGCATGGGGCTTAGCTAAACAGGTCCATTTAAAGGCAATTACTACAGCTTATGAAATTCTAGGAATTTCAAGGTTTAATATTTATTCACTGAAGTGAGGACAATTAAGGAGGGAGCAGTCTTTCAGAAGAGCTGATTAGTGCAACATTGACATTTTCCTTTAACTAAATGATTATTTTTAGCTTATGCCCCAAATAGTTTAAATGATTTGATATTCGGGTCCAGTTCTGCAAAACAGTTAAGCAGGGGATTTACCATGTCCTTCAGATTAAGCCCTTGCTTAATTGCTTTCTTGAACTGATGATTACAACAATCTCTAGGATAGGATTTATTTAAAAAAAATAAATATGATCATTTTCATTTATTTGAAAACATATTTAAAAATAGAAGCCAAAGCTCTATTGTATTCAACACTTCTTTAGAATTTTTTGAAAGATTACCTTGAAACAGAGCATTGTAAAAAAGACATTTTCCCTTCAGTTGCACCTGTAGTTAACATTGCATATTGATATGTCTATTGGACCTCTTTTCCCTCACTAATCAAAGAAACAGAGTTTTATTATAACCCAGTCCCTCTTCAGGGCTATGCAGAAAGCTGATCAAGTTTCCTGATTGCCCTCAGGGATATGTACAGAATAAATAGCCCTAATGTCTATGAAATCTATGAAATACAGGTAGTTTGGGAATTCCTCCAGATGTTTACACCATTGTAACCTTAGGGTAGAACTTGACAGTTCCATAGGCCATGGAATGGGGTGGGCCACCTGGGCCATGGCCCGACCAACTTTTAGCACGTTAATTTAGCTAGCTTTGCAGTTAAAAAAATAGCTATACAGTTTTAACCAGAATGACAATTGTGCATTTGTGGGTTATATAAATTAATGTGCTAAAAGTTGGTTGGGCCATGGCCTGGGTGGCCCACCCCGTTCCACAGCCTATGGCCAGTTCTTTCAATTAGAAGAGCTCATTAGAGCTTTACTATTGGGTTGGTGGCAGCCTAAAAACTGTCAAATGATAAATCAGGTTCCTAGCTGTAATGAAGAGCTCAAATCACAGGTTGAATTAATGTACAAAGTGATAGGTGTTTGTTTATTTTTAGCGCAGTTAATCTGTCACTTTTAAAGTGACTCGCTCTATTAGCTTATCCACCATCTTTCCAGAAATTTGTGAAGGTAAG
>NW_005841976.1:1316824-1367944 GCF_000455745.1 Alligator sinensis | reverse complement strand
AGGAATGTGAAACACAAGGAATCAATATTATTGGCTGGTAACTGCAACATCCTTTACAAACATTAAATATATTGCAACAAATTCAGGCTTTTTGTCACTAGATGTGATACCACTGAAATGCAAACTTTTGCCAATGCTTAATTGGCACATTGGTTTTTTCTTCCATTTTTTTCTCTTACGCTTCTTACCTGTGTGATAGGCAGTCATCTCTGTGGACAGGCTTGGTGAATACTATAATTCAGTGAATACCTTAAAATGTAATGCATTTCTAGTAACCACAGATGGTTTTGCTTCTGGCTACCAAATAAGGATAGTTAACATAACTAGATTTCACACATGCTTTCCTCCCTACAAACTCTCAAGGCTTGTTGTATGGCAGTCCAACCAGCCCAACCTCCCACAATGTCTCTGCTTCAGTAGGCAAGTATTGTACTCTGTCATTTTTAAGGTGGCGCTAATTAACCTACCTGCAGGGCCTTACTGGAACCTGAAGTAATGTAAATTATTTCCAAGAGAGTGTCTGGGACTGTGTCCTGAATTTTGTTATGCAAAGGTGGTTGTTTTACTTTTCATCCTAAATCATTAGTTTTCCTGCTTCACTGCTTTGCCAATTTATGCTTTTTTAAATTCTTTTAATGAACTGATTTGGAGTACTTTGTTTGCCATTGGAGAATGTCACATTTATCATGTGTAGTGTTCCTACCTGTGAACGCACCCGTTGTTCTACATCTTCAACAAAAACTGTCTTTCTGTGTGGCATGTTGTCTCATTCACCAGAAGTTACACCCCCTGTAATCTGTCTTCTGCATGCCCTTAAAGTGCTTGTGTATATTTGTAGCACACGCCATATTATGGTCATACCATACTCCTCCAATGCTGTTGGCTGAAGTTCAGAAGTCTTTCAGTTTGAGGCATCACCACTTCTACAAAGGAAGTGTAAAGGTGGGGTTTAAAAGCCCAGAAAGAGAGGGATTGTAGATTCTGGGTATGCAATGCTGGATAACAAAGTTAATCACAATCTCCCTTTGCCCCTTTTCTTGAAAGGGGCATCAAGATCTGAAAGCATGTCATTGCTAGTTGTATTGGTAGCTTTCCCTTTGCCCAGTGCTTTATCAGTGTCTTCTTACACAGACCTGTAATTTCAAATCTTATTTCTCTACCTGCTACTTTAATTTAGCAGCTTTTGATTAAATCCAGTCTCTAGTGACTGTAGTTTTTCTTGTCTGTCTTTAAATCTCAGGAGACAAGGCACTTCATGAAATGATTAAGTTTCCAAGAATAATAAAATAAATAGTCTGAATGTAAATCTGGTACGTATTTTGGTGTGGACCTAGTACCACTTGGGTTTTATATTGGTCAAGATCTGTAGGATATAGGTGGTCTTTGGACTAACAACTAGGTATATTAAGTGCCTTCCATCCTAAACCCTCCATTCCTTTTCACTGGAGAGTAAATGTGGAAATCATCTGGTGCAGTTTCTTTTTATGTGTGTGTGGGTCAATTAAATGGTGTCTTTAATCCTCTGCTTTTCAGTCCGGTGCGTGCTTCTAGTTATTTGCCTGGCACTCTGGGAAAGGTCCTATACTTGCCTCAACTTTGTCTAAAGGTAAATGGTCTAGCTTTGATAGACATGAAATATAACTATGTCTTAGTAAACAGAGATGGTAGCTATATTTGCTGTGTTCTGCTACACTGATCTCAGCATGCTTTATCCATAGGTATTCTATTAATCCTGCCTGGTAACATTCCTGTGAAATAAAAAGAATGATCATCTCCATTTTACAGTTGAGGAAATTGAACCTTGGAGTTTATGGCCCTTCTCAGGAAGCATTTAAGCACATCTTCTTAGGTTGCACTGAACTTTCCTCTGTACACAGGCAATGGGCTAAAATTTAGCTTATTTAAAGGCCAGTGTGTTTTTCAGTGCTCATGCAAAGCACAGATAAGGGATAAAAATGTTCAAAGTTGCTAAAATATACAAAAAACTAGAACTCTTGTTTCCAAAATGATACCTTCTATTAGACCAACTGGGAAACGGTAAGAAAATTGTCTTTTTCTGCAAGCTTTTGGGATCAAAGTCCCTTCGTCAGGCTCTGGGAAAAGTGTAGATGGTACAAGATGGTAAAAAGTCCCCATAGGTAGGAAATAAACTTCATTTTTTGCACAGAGGGAGCTGAATATGGAAGTCTGTCCCTCTGGGTCCATGAGTGTCTTTGTGAGCTGTGCTGAGTAGCTCTGATGTGTTGATCAAGTAGAATTCCTTCCCTGGAGGTGTCAGATGGCAGGCATGGAGGTAAAAAAAAAAACCCAAAACCCTTCCTTGTTGTTCTGCAATGAAGTTTAAGATCCAAAATGTTTTGTCTCAGACAAACACGGCTACCAAGTACACCCCTGAAACATGGAAGATGCCAAATTTTAGCCGATTTTGGATTTTAAACTTCACTGCAGAACAACAAGGACTTTTTTTTTTTTAACCTCCCTGCCTGCCATCTGACACCTCCAGGGAAGGAATCCTACCTGATCAACACATTAAAGAGCTACTCAGCACAGCTCACAAAGACACTCTCATGGACCCAGAGGGACAGATTTCCATTTCCAGCTCCCTCTGTGCAAAAATGAAGTTTATTTCCTACCTGTGGGGACGTTTTACCATCTTGTACCATCTACACTTTTCCCAGAGCCCGATGAAGGGACTTTGATCCCGAAAGCTTGCAGAAAAGGACATTTTTCTTGCCATTTTCCAGTTGGTCTAATAAAAGGTATCATTTTGGAACCAAGAGTTCTAGTTTTTTGTATGTCTTTTTGTCTCAGGCCAACACGGCTACTAAGTATACCCCTGAAACAAAGTTGCTAAGTCACTTAAGAATATAAATCCAATTTTCAAAGGTTACTTAAAGGTTAAAAATAACTGTTTTTGGAAATTTTAGCCATAACCCAAGTTTTTACCAAAGTGCTTAAACTCATCTAGAAAATTCACATACATTAAACTTTTTGGTTTTATTTTTAACTACTTCAGAAGAATAAAAGACTGAGTTAATTATTCTGGGTTGTTAATTGGCCATGTCTTAATGGCCAGGTACAGACATTACATTTTTACCAGTATAAGTGATTGGAAATAGGTCTATACCCATAACAGAACAGAAGCTTGGTGCACACGGACTGGTTTAAAAACGGCAGAACCTAGTTTAAGATTTGTGCCCTGCACCAAAGGACAAATGTGTGTTCATTACCAATGTAAACGATGCTGTTTACGAAAAACCGTGTAACTTGGATCAATTCTGCCGCAGGCTTTTGGAATGTCTGTACCTACCCGATACGTTTAATTCTTTAACTTTGGACCAGGCCTTTGGTTTTAAGAAATGTTTCTCTTTGTGAAATGATAAAAGCTTAAAAATACCATTAGAGAGAGATGGGCTTCAAATGATTACAAATTGCATGGGGTGATTTACTATGTCTAGTGCAGCAATTTGCTGTACAATTCTGAAACCTTGGCATTTTACTTCAGGAATGATTGAAATGCTCTGACACACTGTTGCTAGGGTCCAAAAAAGAAGGCAATCATTTTTAGAAAACTTTAATCATAGCTTCAACTAACTTATAATGGAAACTTAACATACTGGGAAGTACAGTTTAGAATAAAACAACCTGCCTGCCAGTGTCATAACTCTTTGGGAGAAGGGAATGAATATATTGCTTCAGACAACTTGCATCTCATTGCTGTCTTCTAAAATAGTTCTGCAGATCCTGTGTATGCAAGCTGAAATATACTTTCATTTATCATTACAGTTTGAGGAGTTTGATAAATATTTATGTGGTGCTGCTACCAGCATAGCATTTCATTGAAAACAATATGAAATAAAAATGAAAATGTGATATGGTCTGTGTGGTTTTTTTTGGCTTGTTCATTTTTTAGGAAAGTATGTCTTATTGACTAATGCTATGAAGAGTTTCCATGTAGAGTTTAATTTAATTTATATTAAATTCCTGGTGCAGGTTTTCAAATGATTAGATACTCTGGGTGCTCCCAGTTTTTCCATTGAATTCAGAGTTTTTCATTACATGGAGAAATATTTCAAAACAACACCATTGACTTAGACTTCTAAGTTACATTTTCCAGAGTGATTTACTCATGCTGGAATTCAAGTCTCAGGGAAAATAAGCAGGGCATACACTGGGGAAAATCACCTAGGCAGGGAGCCCAATTCATAAAGGAGAATGGGAGTAGGAGCGTTTGAACTTAAACCTTTGTGATGTGCAGTGGCAGCATTTCCAGGTAGTAGGAACATTGGATTTTTACTGAGAAATTTCGGGGAAACAATGAAACCTTTTACTGAGCTGTTTTGTTGCTGAAGTGTTCAGAGACTCTGCCAGTGCCCCAAAACTTGGCAGTCCTACCTCACTTCAGGTACTTATTTTTTGTTTGTCCTGCCATGCTTCTTTCCCCCGCCAAGTTGCCTTCCATCTTTTTAATTTGATCTAAAGTAATATAATAGGAAAGCATGCACTGTGCAAAATTAATTTCTGTGTGCTGTGACTTCTGTATGTATTTGTAGATGCCAACATTACTGACATTTTCAGGAATAATTAAGATACAAGGCCCTGAAAATGATCTGGTTTTCAACTGTGATGTGGTGATGGACATGACCCATTTTGTTTTCCAAACTGACAATTGTAGATGTATCAAGAGTTGTTGATTTTTTTTATCTGTATCCCCACATTTGTTTCTTTTGTCCCTGTGATGTTGAAATGCCTAGTATAGGCAAAATTCTCTTCTCTGGGCTGCACATCAAATCTTAGCCATAGGGTCCTGTTGTCCTGGCCTGTTGGAAAGGTATATCTAGTCTACCCTGCAGATCAAGAGGAGAATTGTGAGCTTAATTTGATACTGTACTACTTTATCTTGGTTCGTGATACAGATTATCGTTCATTATCATTTCTGTGCCTGTGGGAATACTTTATAAGTTATATTTGGTAGTATTTTAGAGTGCAGTCTCTCTTTCTTTAACATTATCCAACCAATTTCAATAAAGTAAATGTGAAGATAATCCTTTTGCTGTTTAAATGAATTGCAGTGAAGAAAGTAACCTTCAAGTAATTAGTTGTCCATGTGTAAAATGCATGCATATGATTTTTCTGCAATGTCTGGCTACAGTGTATTAAAGGATTGAGGCATGCATGTATTTGACTGGAAGAAACTGTTTTTGAATCATTTAGACTTAAAACATACATCAATTTTTAAAATATTTACTTTAAAGGTGCCCTAATACAATTATGACATATTTTTAAAGTTTTCTTAGGTGAAGTGAGTTACCCAGAATGACTTCATTCATATGTTCAGTTCTCACAGCTTAATACCCCATAAAATGGTTTATAATGTGCATAATTTACACATTAAAAAAATAGTCACTAAAGAACTATCAAAAGCCTTTATTATACAGGATGCTTCTGACAGTAGGACATCATTTCTAAATAATTTCTAAAGAATTTTCTATTAGTGAAAAAGCATGGCTTTTAGTTTCTCTTGCCTGTCACATCTGTTGTCCTCTTCCAGGACTGTGTATATATATGTGGTCTAAAGAGCTGAGTTTCACAAGTTATAAGTATGATTTTAAGTCCAGAAAGGGCCATTAGATCATCTAGTCTGTCATACATTGTGTCTCAAGTCATTAAATTTCACCCGACTACCTTGGCTACATAGCTATAATGTCTTAAGGGTAAGATTCAGAAAGGGACTTGGATGTAGCAGTGCTAAATGTTGCTTGTCCTAAAAGTTAACTCCCTGGCTCCAGAAATGGAATTTGCAAAGTCAGCTTAGGTGCCTAAATTTCATATGTTTTAAATGAAGGGAGTTGGCATCAGGGATTCATGCCAAGGAGGACTGGGATTTATAGCACTCAGCAGGCTTAGCAGCAGGATGCCTGAACCAGTTGACAGGAAAAGTTGAAGAAACAGATGTATCTGAAACCCTGTCTCTCTTCTGGATTTAGGCTGCATTTAGGTGCCTGCCTTCAACCCTGAATTAGGTACTTATATGAAACTGGAGTTTACAGCCCCAAAACACTGCCAAGATTTAGGTTTGCAAGTAGTTCCTCATGTACAGATGATGCGGTTACTCTTTTTAAAAATATATCTGGAGTGGCAGTGCTATCACTGCCCAACTTCCACACTATATCCTAGTGATTAGGGCACTCTTCTGGGTAGCGGGAAGTATGGATTTGGGCT
Source organism: Alligator sinensis (assembly GCF_000455745.1). Lineage (NCBI taxonomy): Eukaryota > Metazoa > Chordata > Crocodylia > Alligatoridae > Alligator > Alligator sinensis. The sequence goes on along the minus strand of NW_005841976.1, from coordinate 1,361,722 downwards.
GCAGAGGGCCTAAAACCCAGGACACCCTTTTTGTTCAACTGCTGTAAACATTAATGATAGACTTAGGATGTAAAAGGTAGCTGTATCTCCTACTTTGTCTGTATATGTACTGTGGCCAGATCAGAGCTCTGGACCCAACTGGTCCCACTTAGAGGATCAGGGCAGTTTATTCCCTGAGGCTGCAGGGAAACTGGCACAACCTACAGTGAGCTTCATCCAGGTATCAGTGCCTTGGGCCCAGCTGGTCCTAGTGGGGCAGTCAGGGTGGCCAGTCCCTTGAGGCAGTAGGGAACAGGACCCGCCATTAAAGGGTAGGCCCACCTGGCAGTATTCTGTCTGGGCAAAGACTTAGGTACTTGCTCCTGATATCTGGCCCTGACTCTTGGATTATCCTGACTTGGCTTTGGTTCCTGATTATGGTTCTGACTCCTGCTATACTCTGACTCCAGCTCTGAACTTTGGCATACCCTGCCTTCATCTCTGCCTCTGGCTCATGATTCAGGTTTGGACTCCTGGCTTACTGTGACCACATCACTGGCTTCTGGGTCTCCCTGACTTGGCTTCAAACTCCTGCTTCCCTGGGAACCTGGCCCTTGGACTTTGCCTGTTTACAGGTGACCTTCCCCAACCACCATGTCTCAGTTCCTAACAGTATAGTTAAATGAAAGTGGTCCAAGGGAGCTGTGCTCAGACCATGCCTACCCTAGCACAGGAAAGCCTTGTTTGTGAATTCCAAGTACTCCTAGGCAACATATAGGTGGCTAAATGCCTTGTCCCTGTGTAGTAGCTAAACATTAGGTGCCTAATAGGTCTTGGATGCTTTAGAGTTTCTTTAAGTTGCTGAATTGGACTTCAGTAAATTGAGATATCTAAGTTCTTTTGTGACTTGCCCAAAAGCAGGAAAGTAAACTTTATGCCCAAGATCACTCCAGCGGATGAACCAAGACCCAGGCTGCCCTTCTAATTCAGTAGCATAATTTGAGCGGGGGCAAGCGGCCTCAAGTGCCTTGACGGGGTCAGGGCACTTAGTGGCAGCTCCTGGAAGTCTGGAGCATGGCTGTACTGGCCCCAGACTGTTGCTGTTGCCCCTGGGGTGGACAGACCACAGACTCCTAGGGTAGGGACAGATATTCAAAAAGCCTGAGCCTGAATTGATTCAGTCTTTGCAGGTTAATCTAACCTGGCTAGATTAAATCAGTTTGCAACTGCATAGGCATCCCCTCTGGACTGAAGAAATGCAGGCACATGCCTGCAGTGGCTCAGGCTAGAAGCCGGGGGTGCTAGAGCAGCCCTCCCTTCCCTTTTATACTGCTGAGCTGAGGGGGACCATGGCCAGGCCCTGGCAGGACCTCTGATTAGGGTGGGGTTTAGAGCCCCACCCTGCCTGCACAGTCCCAGGCTTTTCCCCGCTTGCTGCTCAAGGGGTGGGAGTGTTGCTAGACTCCAGCCCCCGGCTAGCACTTTGAGGCAAAGGGGGAGGAGGGTGTGCAGTGCATGATGATACTGAGCTTTTCAATCTCCCTCTCCCTGCTTCTTCATACTGTCTGCAAACCTGACAGGCAAGGGAGCCAGCAGGGAGCTGATAACACAGCATTTAGCAGCATATCAAGAAAACAAAAGCCTCTCTCATTAGTTCAAGCTTTTCTTAAACAGCTTTTTCCAAGGAAAGAACAGAGGGACATTACCAGCTGACCTGTTGATTAACACCAAAATGCCCTTAGTAGACAATGTTCTGTCTGCTTTTGTCCTGTCTGCCTTTGTCCTGTCTCGTGGAATTCGAGACGTGCACACACAGACACATCTCAGCATTAGCTAGCACACCACATGTCTAGGGTCTGTGGGGCTGGGGTCTGTACTGTGGGAGGTGGGAGGAAGCGAAGGGGAGTTCCCTGCTTGAGCAGCCAGTGGCAAGGGAGGGGTGGGGGCAGGGGAAGCCAGGCAGATCCTGCTGTGCCTGCAGTCTCTGCTGGAGGTCTCGCTAGGGAGCAGAGGGATGGGGCCAGCCCTGTTCTCTGGAGCAGACAGCCCAGCCCAGCCCAGGGCTGCAAATAATTTGGGATGCTGGGGGACTGGCTTAACTTAAACCAGGAAGGGGTCTGGGACAGACTTTGCAGAAACTGGTTTGACCCAAATCAGTTAAGACTGATACTACATGTAACCAGGTTTATCTTAAACCAGTTTCAGCCATTTTGAAACTGGTTTATGTGCACTGAATTTATGTTCTGTTACAGGTTTAACCCAGTTTCTGTGTAATGTCTTTCCTTAGCCCTAGACGAGGTGAAGAGGGGCAGGTGGAATTTGTTTCTAGCCACAGATTTAGTGATCAGTTTGTACCAGATCCACCAGTCAGGATGTAAGAAAAAAAATCCCTGTATCATGTCAGAGCATTAGTTCACTATCCAATGTCCTGTATTCTGTTGTGGGCAATTCTTGATGTCGTTGAAGAGGCAAGAGAAAAAAAAGGCAAATAAAAATAAAATCCCAGGCCCAGAATGTATCATCTAACAGGTTGAGCATCAGGAAAAAAATTCTTCCCTGATCCCTGTAGGCAACAGCTGAACCCTTGAAGCATGAACTCTGATTATAATCGTGGTCTTAATGGAGATCTGTAAGTGTTAGGAGCGTGTTGACAGCTATGTAGGCACTCCTGTTCTCCCTGAGGCCTATGAATGAAAGAGATGAATAGGGAAACTCATAGCTTCACAGTTTCCAAGGCCAAGAGGGACCACCATGACCATCCAGCTTGTTCCCTTCCCCTGCCTGCTGTGCCAAACATACATGCTGGAGAGTTATTTTCCGGAAGCTGGATTAAAGCTTATCTTTTACAAAGATACCTGATCTACATATGAGGACTGCAAGGGATAATGAATCCATTGCGTGCCTTAGTGACTTGTTCCAGCATTTAATTACCCCCATAGCTAGGAAATTATATCTTATGTTTCCGTTGGCAAGGTCAAAATGCCCCTCATCACTGTTAGGTCCTTTTTTCCTGTATGTCTGAACAAAGATGCTTAAAGATTTGACTTTGAATATATTATTTTTTACTTGTCATCTGCTGTTTAATGTAAACAGCCTTATTATATTTTATACACTTATGGTGGCTTATTAGCACTGATGTGTTGCCAATAAGAAATAATTGAGACATAATCGGAGAGGCTGGGTATAAGAGAAGAACTTTCCATGGATTTTGTTTTCATTGGTAGTTTATGCGAACAGGATTTTCTAGTCCTTAAAATTACGTTGTCAAAAAAAAAGTGGGGGTTATGTGATTTCCCTCCTCCTTTCCTGGTCATTTTAACAGAAGGCATATCCCATCACCCTTGCTGGTCTAGCTGCACCTGTCTTCTCTGTATAGTCTCTCTGAGTGCTTTTATCTGTTTTGGGAGCTGGGGGGAATTCACATTCTTCTTCCATTCTTATACAAGGCCAAGACTATGGCACCCTGTGTTAACAACTCTGCTTACCCAGCAAGTCTGGCTGCATGGTGCAGTGCTCCCTACAGGGTTTTGTGACGTGGTGAACATAGTAACCAAACAGCCTTCATTAAACCTCATTTCTTCAGACGCTCCAGTGCTTGCCTCTCAACTCCCCTTCCTCTTGCCATTGTATTCCTTTTTACACTCCGGTAGTCCTGTAGTCCAGGGAAGTCAAGGGCTTTTCTGTTTTGGCCCTTCGGGACAAAAATAGTTTTGTACGTTGACTGGGAAGGAGGTAGAACTAGTAGTTCAGCAACAAGAATTAAATGTGTGTGGACAAGTGGTTTCACCAGAGTCACTCTGTTTCCTTCTACCTTTTTTTTTTTCCTTACAATTATACTCATACTATAACCACCACAAAAACTGGGTCAACATACAATATTCATATATTACTACAGAACAGCTCCACTTCCAGCACACACCCACCTTTTTTGCTTGGTTTTCAAAGGCTCTGCCAGTCATTTTGAGAATTTTACTTCAGTTTAGTACCACGTTGTTCCCTGGGCGGCTTGTTGTACTTGGTAAAGACCTTCAGGGAGGAAAGCGCTACTCAACATGAGTGACTGTGTAGCCCTCAGTGGATTTTGGCTTAGGTCTGAAACACCCTTACATTTCCACTGATTTTTTCTAGGGCTTGATAACAGTGCGCTTACTTTATATAATGAGCCAGTCTGCATTCTTCCTATGCTTTTGCTTAGTTCTTAGTCACGCTTTCTTCAAATGGAAATAATCAAGCTATGTAAACACCCTCTGTTTCCATACTGCTTTGTGCCTTGACTTCTCACTGCACTCAGTGTGGAATTTAAACAGCATTAGTTATTAAAGTTTGACATGCAAAAAATATACATGTTAGAGACAGGGATTGTAAAAATAATGCTGTTCTATTTTTGTTCCCAGTGGCAGACAGGGACTAGTAGGCTAACTTTCTGTTTAGCCATCAAAAACTGTTCAAAATTGAGGTTTAAAATTTTTATTTTTCCAGAAAGCGTGGTTCTGCATTTTTGCAAGATTAAGACAATTATAAAGTTTGACCCTGCAGACTCTGGTGCATACAATGTTCACTGCTGGATAAAATGTTATTGAATTCAAATTGCTTCAATATGACTATCTCTGGTAACACGCAATGAGAAATTCCCTTCTGTTAGCAAATGCTTTTCAATTACTTAAATGATTTTTTTTTTTCCATTTTGAGGTTGGGCAAGAGATCTTCAATTTACAGGGGCAATCTATAACCCTTGGAAATGATGGAAAATTGGCAAGCATCAATAAGAATAATTATATATGGCTTGTTTTTCAGCTATATATTTAAAGGGAAAACACATTTGAGCTGGGGTTTTCTTGGAAAAACACCTGTACCTAAGAGTTTGAAATGAACTGCTTTCTGAAAGGTTTATGGGTTATGTGTTTTTTTTTCCCTTTTTTACCATTTGCATCTAACATTGGCTTCTCTCTCTTCTTGAAAACCCATCTTTTCCCCTCTGGTCCGTGCCCTGCTTGTCTTCACCTGGGAGCTCTTCACTCCTCAGAGGCCTCTCTGATTCCTGTTCAATATATAGTACAACATCATTATAACAGAGCTTTGCTTTTAACAACCCAAAAGCAGGAACCATTTTTTTCATTATGATGCAAATTGATTACAGTGAACATACACTTAATGAACCTTTCCCCTGGTGCTATGGGGGTTCATCCTGAAGATGTTGCACTGTATTTTAAAATTTGCAAATAGATATTACTTCTTGCCTTCTGCCTCATGTTATGCTTCCTCTCAGATGTCTTCCAAACCTTGAATCTGCCTGCTGCTTTTCTAAATAAGATGCCATTTAAGCAGGAATAATTTTATGCATATACATAATTCCATTTTTTACTTCAGTGCTAAGATGCCTTGCTGCTTCAGGGCCTAATTCCTCAAGCTGACACACTTCACTTGGTGGCCTGTATGATGCCGCCTCTTCTCCCATTCCAGGCTTTCATTCAAACTTCTCTTTCACTTACTCATTGCCTGGTGTTAACTCATTTTAGCCAAACCATATCCACTTATATGTGCACACTTGTATGACTCTGCCACTTCATATCTGAATATGCCTCACCTTATTCAATACTGTGTTCTTGTTTTGTTTTCATATCGTTATATGAAAAGCCTACATTATATAAATATAGTGAAACAGTTCAGCTAAAAAAAATAAAATCCTTCTGCTATCACAGGTCTGAATCCAAGCCCCCCAGAAGTTCAAAGAACCTTAGTGGACTTTGGAAAGCCTAATTATAAAGTACTTCAAATCATAGAATCATGGAAAATTAACATTGGAAGGGACCCCAGGAGGTCAGCTAGTCCAACCCCCTTCTCAAAGAAGGACCATCCACAGCTAGATCATCCCAGCCAGGGTTTTGCCAAGCGAGGCTTTAAAAACCTCAAATGATGGAGTTTCCACCACCTCTGTAGGTAACTTGTTCCAGCACTTCACCACCCTCCTAGTGGAATAGACTGCCGCCGGAGGTGGTTCAAGCACCTACTTTGAACACCTTCAAGAGAAATGTGGATGTTTATCTGACCCCAGCTGACTTCCTGCCCCGGGGCAGGGGGCTGGACTCAATGATCTTCCGAGGTCTCTTCCAGCCCTAATGTCTATGAAACCTATGAAATCTACTAGTGAGAAAGTTTTTCCTAATATCCAATTTAAACCTCCCTTGCTGCAAATTCAGACCATTGCTTCTTGTTCTGTCATTTGCCACCATTGAGAACAGTTTAGCTTTATCCTCTTGGGAACCCCGCTTCAGGTAGTTGAAGGCTAATATCAAATCCCCTCTTGTCTTCTTTTTTGAAGACTAAATAAACCCAGTTCCCTCAGTCTCTCCTCAGAAGTCATGTACCCCAGCCCCCAAACCATTTTTGTTGTTCTCCACTGGACTGTCTCCAATTTATCCACATCCTTTCTGTAGTGAGGTGCCCAAAACTGGACACAGTATTCCAGATGTGACCTCACCAGTGCAGAATAGAGCGGATTAATTACTTCTCTCGATCTATTGGCACTACTCCTACTAATGCAGCCCAGTATGCTGTAAGCCTTCTTGGCAACAAGGGCACGTTGCTGACTCATATCCATCTAACTGTTCCCTGTAGTCCCCAGGTCCTTTTCTGCAGAGCTGTTGCTTAGCCAGTCAGCCCCCAGCCTGTACTGGTGCATGGGATTCTTCTGTCCTAAGTGCAGGACTTTTCACTTGTACTTGTTGAATGTCATGAGATTTCTTTTGGCTCAATCCTCCAATTTGTCTAAGTCACTCTAAATCCTACCCCTACCCTCCAGTGTATTTACTACACCTCCAACTTACTGTCATCTGTGAACTTGCTGAGGGTGCGCTCCATCCCATCTTCCAGATCATTAATGCAGCTATTGAACAAAACCAGCCCCAGGAACAACCCATGGGGCGCTCCACTCAATAGTGGCTGCCAGCTAGAAATTAAGCTATTGATTACTAGCTGTTGAGCGTGACACTTCTGCCAGCTTTCTATGCACCTTACAGTCCATTCATCCAACCCATACTTCCTCAGCTTGCTTGCCAGAATGCTGTGGGAGACAGTACCAAAAGCCTTGCTAAAGCTAAGATGTATCACATCCACTGTGGCTTATCCCATCTCTTCTTGCTCAATTTTTATTTGAGGGGGGGAGGAAGTGTTTGTCGTGCTTAGAAGGTGCCTCCGGGGCCAGCAAATGCAGTTCCCTGCTTTCACTTTCCTCTTAGGAATCTTCAAAACCTCCACCTCAGACCATCACCCACAACTACAAGGAACAATATCTGAAATGCCAAGAGCTGTCTATAACCTGCCACAAGTAAAGCGAGGAGAGACAGTGGCAGGACATTGGCAGTGCCCTTGAAACAACATGGAAGTACTATATAGGCTCGGAAACTAGTTAACCTTACCTGCACAGAATAAAGAAGATAAAAGATTGGCATTTGTTGATAAGAACATACATCCTTGCATTAAATCAGAGAAAAAAATCTTTAAAATTTTTATGTCCCTCCACTAACTGATGGGTTGTTGGAGGAAACTTTTGTTGTCCATCACTGAGATTCTAGCAACTGCCTCTAAAATGTCTGCCTTGCCTGCTTTTGAGAGAGGATTATGAACTAAGCCTATACAGGCATCTTAGTGTCCAGAATGAATAGTCTAAAGCTTTGCTGCTTTAATTTATTGCCCACATAATGAAGGTTTATTTAGCCGTGCCTGAGAGAAATTCTAATATACTCTGTCAAATTAGATCCCATCTTCTCCTCCTCTCTGACTGCTAGGTCCAGTCTGTGTTTTGCCCAGTGGATATGGCATTTAAAAAAAAAATTACAGAAATGCATATACCACATTACATTCAATTTTTAGATAATTGTTTCCTTTACTGAAGTATGTACATAGTCACTATGGGATTTTTCCTTTCTCTTATTTCCTGTAAGTGCTTTATGCAGACTTCATGTTCTGTAAATCTTTTTCTAATTTTTATATAAATATTTAAAATGTAGTTTTGCTGGTCAGCAATATTTCTAGTTATAAACTGAGATTTTGCAGGGAAATCTTAAAATATAAAGTCAGTTAATTTATAATTTTTTTCCCCCTGAAAGATTAATTTTTATAAGGAACTGACTCTGGAATTTAATTAGTTCATGTAATATTTTATAATAGTTTATACTCCCAAGTTACCTTCTTTATAAAGTAAACAAAATGCTCTATGTATTGTAATGAATAAAGCCTTTTAATAGCCCTCTGATAGGCTGTAGGTGCATAGTTTTTCATTTTATAGATGGTGCAAGAGAGGCATAGAAAAGGTATTATGACCTGTTTATAACAGCACCTAACAAATCCACTAAAGGAAAAACAAAACCACATTTGTTGATAGGGAGCGTGAGGCAGGGGACAAAGTCTGTATCTTCAGACTCCAGTCTTGCCTAAGCTTTTTATCAGTTATTTTTTTTATACAGCAACTTAGAAGCATCTTCTCTACGCAGAATCTTAGGGTCGGAGTATTTTAATGTTCAATATATTCTGTTTGTATCAGTGCATCTATATGGTATAATACACAAAGTGTGTCTGGTGGCTGGTTGTGTCAGATAGCTTTTTGTCTTTATCCAGTTATCATTCATCAGCAGCAGCAATCCCTCACAGTCGGGGATGGTTGTCTTCCATGATTACCTTATCTGTGGGTCTGAAGATGGCTGACGAGGCCAATCCAGGATCAACAGACTCTTACAATTCAAGCATGTGTTTCTGTATGGGGTGGGTGGCTCTGGATTCTTGATTTGATCTGTGACATGCTGTTTCTGTTGCTCCCCCTTTTCCATCTCCTGTTAGAATGATAACCTGTTGTCGTTGTGTGGTTTCAGAGTAATGAGATCCTCGCAGCAAAGTCTTCCTCCATTTGGGGTGGTCCTGGGCAATAGTTTCCTATGAGATGATGTCAGTGTTGCATTTTTTTTCAAGTTGGCCTTGAGGACATCCTTGAAGCACTTTCTTTGCCCTCATCTTGAGCATATACCTTGACTGAACTGGGAGAATAAAACTTGCTTTGGTAATCTGGAATCAGACATCCAGGTGATGTGGCTGGCCCAGCAAAGTTGATTTTGGATGATCATTGCCTCGATGCTTGTGGTTGTTGCTTGGGAGAGGACGCTAATGTCAGTGCATCTGTCTACTCACTGGATTTGACAGAACTTCTGCAAACAGCATTGGTGGTACTTCTCCAGCAACTTGAGATATCTCCTATATATTGTCTATGTCTCAGCTCTGTACAGTAAGGTAGGGATCATGACTGCTTGATAAACTGTGAGCTTTGTTTCAAATCTGATGTTGTGATCTTTGAGTACACATTTCCTCAGGCATCCAAAGGCTGCACTTGCACGTTTGATGTGATGTTGTATTTCTTTGTTAATGTCAGCCTTCTGCAGAAGATGGCTTCCTAGGTACGGGAAATACTTGATGTTCTCCAGAGTCTCACAATAAATCTGAATTACCAGAGCTGGGGACTGCTCATTAAGATCTTATTGATGGAATGTTAAGCATCGGTCCCATTTTCTTGTATGCCTCAATAAAGATGTCAATGATGCCTAAAGGTCTGGTTCTGAGTGGACACACACTATAGCATCATCAGTGTACTGAGCTTAATGATTGAGGTCGGGGTGCTCTTGATTTTGGCTCAGAGTCAGCCGAAATTAAACATCACTATATTCAGTAGTTTAGCTTCACTCTGATTGGAAACTTGTTGGGGGTCAGATGTAGCATCACAGTAAGAAATATTAAGAAAAGTGTTGGAGCAATGATGCAGCATTGCATAACTCCCATCTTAACCTCAAAGGGATCTCTGATAGATCTGCTACTGAGAACCATCAGTCACATACTGTCACGGAACAGGTGAAGAATGGTGATGTATTTTGGTGGACATCTGTACCTTGGAAGGATCCTCTACAGTGCTTCTCAGTTGACAGAGTCAAAGGCTTTTGTGAGGTGAAAGAATGCCATTTAGAGAGGTGTATGTCATTCCCAGCATTTTTCCTGCAGCTGGTGAGCAGGAAGATAATGTCATTTGTGCCTCTTGATGCCTTAAACCCACAATGAGATTCCAGGAGGAGCTTTTCAGCAAGTGGAAGGAGACAGTTCAGGAGAGGTCTCCCAAGAACTTGAAGGGTGCCTTGAAGTCCACCGTCATCAGCACCTGCAAAGTGACACCTGGATTCACTACCAGGAAGCACCGAGACTGGTTTGTTGAGAATGACCAGGGCATCCAAGAGTTGATCGACTGCAAGTGCAAGTCCTTTTGTGTTTGGCAGAGCGACACTAACTCCAAAGAAAAGAAACTGAATCACCAATAAGCCAAGGCAGAGGTCCAAAGGAGGACTCGCAATATGAAGAACAGATGGTAGGAAGACAAGGTGAAGGAGATTCAACATCTTGCTGACATCCACAGTATGCATGTTTTTTTTAGTGCTGCCAAGCCATCTACGGTCTGATCACTCGGGGATCAACCATCTTGAGACTTAAGGGTAGAGGAGTCCTGATCAAAGAAAGGGCAGCCATCAACTGCCAACAGCCTGCTGGAAGGAGTATTTTGAAGACCTTCTCAGTCCAGACGCTGTTGTTGACAAGAGTGTTCTCAGTTCCATCCTGCAACACCCGGTCAGAGACAATCTCAGAGTCCTTCCAACGTTTGACAAGGTGAGGAAAGCAATCAAGCAGATGAAGAATGACAAGGCGTCTGGAGCTGATGGAATTCCTGACAAATTCTTCAAGTAGATGCCATCATTTTAAGGATATGAAATGATGAGGAAATCTCAGATGACCTAAAGGCCACCATGATCATGACAATCTTCAAGAAAGGAGACAGAAGGAAATTACAGAGGGACCTCCTTACTATCCAGCACAGGAAAGATGAGTTATCATTGACTGATAACTAATTGCACAGGATGACCAAATATGGCCTTGTGTTTAAATTCAGCTTCTTTATGGAGACCTTCTGTTTTCAGAGAGGTGGTTGTATTGGACAGTGACAGCTACAAGAAATAGATCCCATTAATCATAGTATAATAGTCTCTAAACCAGCCTGAGACTGCTGTTAGATGGAGATGGAGCTAAGTGATGTCCTAGCCTGACATTGGATCTAATCCTTCAGGATGTTCCCTGCATCTTCTGGGAGTTACCCTTAACTACCATAGACTTCTTCCTAAATGCTTGCTGTGTTTCCGTCTTTCAGTCTTCTTTCAGTCGACTGTAGAGTCAGTTAGCACAGTGTATTGAAGAAATCCAGCTGTAGATAACCTGTAATGTAGCTAGAATCCACCTATGTAAGTCACTTATATGGCTTCTATTAGGAGTCCAGTAAACTTTCAATGTATTTTTCCTCCCAGTAGTACTAGGAATCAAAAACTGTGTTATGTTCCTTACATACAGACCTACAAAACAAACTGTGTATCATTACATCAACTACATGTAGGAGCAACTGCCATTTATTAGTAAGGTCTCATGCCCTCAGCCATTATCTGGTTCCTGGACTCCTGTTGTAGTTCTCCTTTTAACACATATTTCTGCTTCAGGAGTGCACAGTTTTGCTTGTGGAGCAATGAAGCTCGTAAGGGGTAAAATGTCCGCACACAGGGAGGAAAACATGACTGAAAAGAAAAATATGTGAGTTGTGAGGAGAGTATGGCTGTTTGTACAGAACCAGCAGGGCTGGTTTTTAGTTGAAGCCCAGTCTGAGAGGTAATAGGAAAAGGTGTTAAATAAGGAAGACTTTTTTTTTTTTTTTTAAAGACCATTTATAACTGTTAGTGGAAAGTGCTGACTCTGCTCTGTAGCTTGCATTACATTTATAGCCCATCAAAAAGCATTACCACTTGTCTCTGAGAAAAGACTGTGTCCAGCTTCTAATTTTTTGTATTAAGTTAACAAGTTTGGACTGGCAAAGCTCTTAATGAAGAATAATTTCTCTTTCTTAGTGTTGCAAGTTGTATTAATTATTAAAAGTTTCCTGCATTCATATACTATAGGCAAGAGTCCTGTCATCTTCCTCCAAAATCCTCAAATTGAGTACTTGTTTTGGGATGCCTCAGCCATTTTATGGGATTTTTTTTATTCCTGTTCTGTTAAATGAAGGTTAGTTTGTCATTGGTTTGAAGAAGAACCTCCCTTTGGCCTCCTCTATGCATTACATTTATGCTACAATTTACATATTATATGTGACAAAAATGGAAAGGGTGCTACAGATGCACCCTGTTTGAATTCACCATAAAATGGCAAACAAGACATAAAAATGTTCTCAATATATCTGTACATCACATAGAACATTAATCCCTGAGCCCAATGCTTCAGCCAGTTTTCTGTCCACCTTATAGTCCATTCATCCAGCCAATACTTCCTTAGCTTGCCTGGGAGAATGTTGTGGGAGATTGTATCAAAAGCCTTGCTAAAATCAAGATATACCACATCCACTGATCTCCTCACATCCACAGAGCCAGCCGTCTCATCATAGAAGGCAATCAGGATGGTCAGGCATGACTTGCCCTTGGTGAATCCAAGCTGACTGTTCCTAATCACCTTCTTCTCCTCCTCCAAGTGTTTAGAAATGGATTCCTTGAGGATCTGCTGTGATTTTTAATATTTTTCATTGTTTGTTCATTTTTGATGTAGTCAAAAAGATAAATTTGGGCATTTTTTATTCATTAATATTCAGAGGAAAATTGATGCCAGCGCTAGGTGCTGCTGGTTTATGTGTTTTTGTGTGTGGGCGGGCGGGGGGAGGTAAACCCAGAAGGGTTGTGTACTTGGTATTGCAAAATACTTTCATACTCAGGGCAGTATGAGTATGAATTCACACTATTCCATATACTAGTAACCCCTGATGCTTACAAAAGCTGGTGCATCTTTGATCTAGTTAGTGTATAAGGTGCAAGCCTACCCTACCTTCTGCATAACTTCCTCTATCAACAAGCCATAGCTTAGTGTCTGGTAGAAGTTTGTGCATGGATAAAAGCAGTGAGCTGATGGAGGCGTATTAATACTGCTTCAGGGAGAAAGTGGCTGGAAAATTCTGATAGACAACAGTGACGGATTTTGGGGGAAAGTGGAAGTAGAGGAGGATTAGGGGAATGTGCATGCCAGAGTGGGGACCTGCTGAGTTTGGGTTGGGATTATTAGGGTGCCTGTCTGTTGTAAGTGCTACAATATCAAGGCTACTAGAGCTTCACTGAGGCCTCTTTTGTTTGTTTTAGAAATCGCAGTAAACAAAAGCAACAATCAAATCGATGAATAGGGTTGTTTGCTATAAATTATTTAGTGAAATAATCCCTCAGACAGCAAGATTTACCTCCTTGTGCCTCACTTTATCCATCTGTACAATAATCCTAATGATGATCATTTCTCAGGAGTGTTGAGGCTTGCTTGATTAATAGCTATAAAGTGCTGTGAGTGCCTTTGATGGAAGCCTGTATGGGAATGCATGGTAGCAGTGCTGTGTAATAGTTGCTTTCTGCTTGAAGTAAGAGGACACTAGAGAAGAAAAATTCCCTTCAGATCCTACTTCATTCCTATTCAAACCCCCACAAGGGAAAATTCAAAATCCCAGTGAACTATTTAAACCAGTGCATTTATTCCAAATAATCAACTGTAATACTGGAAAGTTAACTAAATTGGGTATACTCAACAGACCTGCGCTGAGAGTGCCAGATCATTCTTTTCAGCCTTCTTCCAGGGAAGAGTGATAATTTGAAAAGCTGTCTTAGCGTGATGTTCAGAGAATTGCAAACATCAAAATCATTGTAAAGTAAAGCAAATTTTAAACAGATTAATCTATGCTGTAAAGAAGGCTAGTAGTTTGCTGCGTTACCATAGATTTAATACAGGCATTCTGATTATCTGAGAGACTGATCTTTGTTCCACATTGCAGCTATTTTTAAAATATGAAAGTATATCTTTTTAAAAATAAAATAATAGAGCTGGTTTTGACCTCTTTACTTCCATTGATGGATATAATCACATGAAGGTGATAAAAATGTAATCAACAGAGACCTAGTAGCTGTTTGATTGGCTAAAATGAGTCCGGATACTATAGTGCCATTGCTGTGTATGAAAAGGGGTTCTAGCATTTGGAAGACTCCAGGACTTTTGAATACACCACCCTTAGGAGTTATGCTCCTAAGTCACAACTTTTTGTAAAATGCCAGCTTTAGATTTTATCATGTGGCAGTTCTCTTTCTTAACACATTTGTGACCCTTATGGAAGACACAGCTTCTCTGTGGAGAAGCAAAATTGTTTGTTCCAGGTCTCGACTGCCACGTAGTAAATGGTACTGTAACTTGCATGCATAAGATATTTGTACACATGTATGCACTGCAGCACCAGCCACTTCTAAAAGCTCCCGGCGCTGTGTTGGGTACATTTGTATATATGGCAAAATGCACACCAGCACACAGAAATGGCGGCCGCACACTTTTGAACTAAAACACATCAAAGGTGTGTTTTGCACCGCCACCATTTTCTGTGCGCTGATGTGCATTTCACCATTCGTACAAATGTGTGCGATGCAGCACCGGGCATGTCAGCTCGCATGCTCTGCAGGCTTGATTAATTGAGTCTGCTCCAACATCCTGGATTACCTTGTATAAATGCCCATAGACTTAGGCCCTGATCCTTTAAAGAGCTTGGAATGGATGGAAAGGGTTCTCAGAAAGGCTAATTAACCCAGGTAAAACATTGCTTCTGGTACCTGAAGTAGCTCAGGTTGCTTTGGGGAAGTTTTGTGCTGCGTGCATTCACCCATTGTGCCTTGTTCAGCTCTTCAGAGGATCTGTCAAGGAACCTCCCTCCCTGCCCTACTCATGCCTGTTATCTAGGCACTGCACAAGCACCGAACAAATGGATGGCCTTGCTAGGGCAACTGAACAGTGTGAACGTAATATGCTGTCTCAGGCTTCCTTTTGTTTGGGGTGTTTACTAGGAAAGTAGCAAAATACTGAAAACTTGGATGTGAGCAATGCATGCCATCTTGTATGCAGGTCGATATATCTCTCTTGATTTACCCTATTAAATACTTTCAGCTTCCAGCTTTATGTTAAGAGCTGTCGCCTCAGAGTAATTGTCCTGTCAATAGAAAAAGCCATGCCATGGTGTTCTTGTTTTAAATACAGGACAAGGATCTTTTCTGGTGACAGGAATTAATCTGGGTACCTAATTTACATGTTTGGGCTTCAGGCCAGTTTATTCAAAGCATCGCTTGGAAACAGAAAGAAGTAGATTAGTGCTGCCTATAGTGTTTTCAGAATTGGCTACAAGCTGCTAAAGCAATGAGTCTAGCATGGTTCCAGTGAACTGTCACAACTTTTTCTGCATTACGTGACATAAAATGATGAGAGAGACTCCCTTAAAGAAGGCTGCTCCCCTGTCACCACTCCCTCAAGTTCTTGAATGTAGGAACACTCCTCCGCTTTTCCTTCCCGTTCTTGTTTCCTTTCACTCTGAGCTGTGATTGCTTTAAAGTTTTGCACCACAATAAGGATGCCACATGGCGGAGTGACAGCTGGCTGCATCCTTTAAAAAAACCCACAAAACAAAACAAGAATTGCATCTACAAGAAAAGACCTTATATAGGAAATAATATACGTTTTGTACCTTCCTAAATGACTGGGCCTGGAGTCTGCCTGGAACCCAGGTTTCAGGGCATTATGTTATTATATCAAGGTGGTGGTAGGAATACCTAGTGGATAGAGGTACCTAATGTACAGCCCTGGGCTTAAGTCCCTAAGCTTCAGGATGGCATGGCATTTCAAACCACCCTTCTACTTGATTCTTTCTATTGGGTTGTTCACGGAGGCTGTGTGTTCAATGTGTAGGTTTTTGTTGATCACCCTTTGGAGGTCAATAACTCTCCCACTTTCTGTAGAAAATTGGGTAACTCACTCTGTTTCCTTGAAACATGCTGCTGTGGCCAGGAACTTAACTTTTAGGCATTGCAAAACCTAAGTTGGAGCAGCCTAAAGTGTCTCTTCAAATCTTGGCTGGGGGGAGTCAAAGTGTTTTTCTATAAAGGACCGTTATCTGACTAAAGATAGAGAGTTTGAGGGTACACTGGTTGCATATTGTGGTAATAGTCAGGAACTTCTGCAGTTTTACCATTAGATAGTTGTTTGTCTGTACAACACCTAACAAAGAGACCCTATCTTGAGTTCATCCTTAAGAAATTCTGAAATAAACTTGAGCAGTGATGAGGCAGCCTTTATGGTTAGCATCTTTATGGTAAAGTAATTAGTTATGGAAAATCCTAAATAGCAATTCCTGTAATGAAAGATTGTTAAAAATTATCAAGAGTTGTTAAAATAAAGTAAATATAACCTTCTGGTCTATAATTGTCTACATACAATCTGAGTTGCTGGGGAAGACTATTCAGGCAGGCTTCCTACTTTTTTTCTTTTATGACTGGTTTTGCTTTTGCTAATCAATCAAAAAAACCCAGTTTGGGCTGAAGATAGTTGCAGTGCTGATAGTAATAACTCATCAGCTCATAATGTTAAAGGAAAATGCCAAGAAAGCACAGAATTCAGTTTAATTTTTAAGAGAGGTTTGAAAAATACAACATGGAGTGAAATATCTGTTTTTAAAAAAGGGTTTCACCAGCAGATATATATATTTGATCTGTCATTATACATATCGGCACAAAATATTTAGTTGTCGTGGCAGCAAAATGTACAGTATTACTGAAAAAAAACAATACCACCCTGCCACTTTCTATACTGTGTCAGCATCTGCTGACTCTTAATTTTATAGCCTTGAAACTTGCACGCCAAACCTCTAAACCAGAAGTTCTCGGCAATAATATCCACGCCCCATAATCTTTCTGTGGATGGACTTCAGAATTGGCTTTAACTTCAGAATTGCCACTGTGTTGAGCACCACCAAGTTTTGGCTTTCATTTATTAAGATGCAACTTAAATTTTGCTTTGAAAGGAGCTATACAACAGGTTGTGGAAAGGTATGCACATTGTTAGCAAACTTACTTTCTGGGTTTAGTTCAGGTGTGGGGACTGTTTAAACGGTGTGGTAGCAGGGCAGTGAAGATAACTTGATATAGCTCTAGAGAAATCCTTGTTCTAAACATGTACCAAAGGCCACCTTCAGCTGACCCAGCTGTACCTGGTTATTTGGGCTATGGAATCAAAGCCACATTACTCCTTTGATTATGTCATTGGATACAGAAACTGATACAATTTTATCAGAAAAGACTGGTAGCCTTGGCCAGACCACTGACCTTTCTGATTATCTAGTTTGCATACTATGCAGTAGAACGGGACCAAGTCCATAAGTGTCCCTTTGTGTTTTACCCTTATACACACACACACACACACACACACACACACACACACACACAGGGTCTTCATAAAGTCCTTGTGCACATTTAAACTGTAGGTGTGATAGAAACAATCTGTAAACAGCATTTAAAAGCAAACTTATTAAAGTTTTATGTCAACTAGAGTACACAATACCTACATACCTACAACCTAAGTTATTAAAGTTTAAAAGTGCACAAGGACTTTATGAAGACCCTGTGTGTGTGTGTGTAGTGCATATGTGTATATATGCTGTGTTAAACATAATAATTAACACATTATATATATGTTTTAACTCAGAGAGGTTGAGCCATATATGTACATAACAAGGAATGATGCCATTTAATTGCAGCAAGGATAAATTAGACTGGGTATAAGAAAGGACTTTCTCACTCTGGCAGACAAGGTTCTTTGTGTAAATATGATATCTCTTATTAGACCAACTCAAATAGTTAGAAAAATAATTCTTTGCAAGCTTTCTCACTCTGAGACGTCCTTTCTCAGAGTTAGGGTTAAACATCAGAACAGGCAACGCAGAGAGGCTGCCAAATCTCCATCTATGGAAGTTGCTAAGAGCAAGTTAGACAGATGCTTGACTGGGATGTCTTAGTCAGGGGTGAGCTTGCCTTGAGAGCAGGGGCTTGGCCTGCGTGGCCTCCTGAGGTCCCTTCCAGCCTTACTTTTCTATGATTCTGTGATTATTTTAGGTAGATAGATAGATCTCTCTCTCTCTCTCTCTCTCTCTCTCGATTGTTTGAACACAGAATTTTATTTTAAATGCCCTTAACTCGGTGATTAATTACACTTCAGATTACAAATAGTGGAAGAATTTAAAAAATCCCTCTTACATCTTCCCTTTGTATTGTATTCTGTAGGTTTACTTTATTGCTTTTCATTTAGTTGAGAGTATGGAATTAAACCAGTTTCTCTTTTTGTAGTGTGTTTCTCTTTTTTTTTCTTATGCATTTTCTAACCCAATGTTTTTTGGATTTGCTGCACTTCAAGGAAATGTTGTAATCATCCCTAATATGCTTTAATTAAATTTACAAAGAAGTAAAGAGATGAACTTTTTTTTTTAATTGCTGGCATTCATTTGGGATTTCTGTTCTAAAAACATGCACAGTGTAAGTAAAATGAGGAAACTTGAAGGAGTACATTTTCATTATGGTTCTGCATCTACAGCAGTGGTTCTCTACCTCTTTAGACCCAAGACATTCTTCAAAAAATGCTAGCTCTTAATTTTTACTCATCTGAGTACAGAAAAATAATGGGGGATGAACTGGGAGAATGTTCACCAGGGCACCCCAAGGGAAGACAAGGTCCAACAGTCACAAACTCTTGGAAGACCGTTTTAGGCTGGACATAAGGAAAAACTTTTTTACTGTCCAAGGCTCGAGGGCCTGGAACAGACTCCTCCCCAGAGGTAGTGTAAGCACCTACTCTGGACACTTTCAAGAAACTCTTGGATGCCTATCTTGCTGGGATCGTTTGACTCCAGCTAACTTCCTGCCCCTGGGGTACGGGGCTGGACTCAGTGATCTTGCAAGGTCCCTTCCAGCCCTAATGTCTATGAAATCCATGAAATGGAGCAATTATTTTGTTGCAGAGAACACAGAGGCTGGGTACAGACATTCAAAAAGCCCGAGGCAGAGTTGATCTAAGTTACGCTGTTTTCTGCAAGTGGCCTAGCGTAGATCGGTAGCAAACAGAACACACACTTGCCTTTTGATGGGGGTGGGGGAGAAACCTTAGACTGGGTTACACCATTTTAAACCAGTCTGTGTGCGCCAAACTTCTGTTATGGGAATAGACCAGTTTCTGATAAAAGTGTAATATCTGTACCTGGCCAGAAACACCACAGTAGGGCAGAATGTTTTTGGAGCTTTGGATGGCTATTTGAAATCACTGGGTTTATCTTGTCAATCATGTGTAGGTGGTTGCACACCTAACAGTGCTAATATTGCAAGGCACCCTTAAAAAGATATCGCAGTATCTCAGGGTGCCACATTGCCCTGGCTGAGAATCACTGCGCATGGCAAACACAGAAGCAGGTTTTACTCCATCCAGCAGAAGGGAATCAGCCACATTAACCCCAGCATATTACGTTGTTTAGTCACCTGTCCTCCTGTATGTGTCATGGACTGTTATTAAAACAAGCGCATTAGTAAAAAAGAATCTCACTTGTAATTAGCAATAGATGCTAAGGGAGAAACAGAAGGGAGTGAACCACATCAACCTTGTAGGTTTTGCTTCTTTCGAGATGAAATTTTACTGGTTATGAAATCTTATGAAATTCTTTGTAGTAAACTCTGAAAGTGCTCTTTATGTTATGTTGTCCCCTGTCCCTCCACCCTGGTTTTAAGTTGCATTTGAAAAAAGACTCCCAAGAACCAGAAGTAAGTCATTAGCTATCTCCAGCTACTGGCAGTAAGTGCCTCTTTTGTTCTTGTGTAATGCTACTAATGCTTAGGGTTCACACTATTGATTACTGCAAATGAGGTGTAGCACAAATGCAGCCATTTCCATTTAAATGACCATTTTGTTCCTAGCTTCTTCAAAGAGTTTTTCATTTTTAGAATAAATAAATAGAGTGCCAAGCCCTCCGAAGGTCAAAGCTGTTTACAAAGCTCTTCCCTGCTTGGCTTTTGTTAAAGAAAAAAAAAATTAAACTGGGATTTCTGGGATTTCAGGATTAGTTAATATATTTATGCAGACTTTAAAAGGTAATTTTCACGGGATACAGAGATCTTGTTTACAATGTGTATAAAAAGATTAAAAGGAATTAACTTAATTGCGTAAGAATATTAAGCAATCTCCTTCCTGCCTTCTGCTGTGAACCTAACATACCTGCACTCTCATTCCTCTTTCAATTTCCACTTGCCTCTAATCTTCAATTAACTGGAATGCTTTCTTTGTATATTTGACACATTTCCCCTTTTTCCCCCCTCCCCAACCTTCTCCAGAAAATTCATACATATTTAAGTGTTCTCCTAGTTCTATTCAGCTATAGTAAGTAGTCTTATGAGTCCCATCACAAATATTAGGCTGTGATTCACTTAAATACTTAAATCCTACTGACTTCAGGGGGATTCAAACACCTGTTTAAGTGCTTTGCTGTTCAGGGATCTGATTAGTTATATGTTTGGCTGAATTCAGGCCTTCATCGGTTTACTTTCACAATATCCTTGTGTGGAAAGTTAACATCCCTGTTTAATAGACAGGGAGAAGAGGCCCACAAAGAAAGGCTGGTTGATGGAATATAAGAATCTCCCTGGGTGAGGTACAGAGTATACCCCCTTCTCCAAGCAAGGCTCAATAAACTAAGCACATCCTTTCTAGTTTTCCTCAATCCATTTTCTCCACTCTTCACTGCCATAGACTCTGTTTCGATTGATAGTCATCTAGCAGAGGAAGGTACAGCCTGGTTCATTGAGTACGGACACCTGGAATTATCGACAGCCTCGTAACCGGTACTGTGTCCAAAAGAGTCCACAGGAACATCTACACCTTCCCTTCTTGTGTACCACAAGCTATAAAACACCTTCTAACACTAAATGACATGCTACAATCATTAGGACAAAAAAAGCAAAGGCCTTAGGAACATCCATGAGGCACAAAAAGAGCAACAGAGGCCAAGGACACCACCAATGCTTTGAGTTCTAGCAGTATCCATGCATTGGTGCATTTGTTTGATCTGCTGCAGTGGCTGATTCAAGCAGTAGTTAATGGCTTGCTTTGTCTGGCTGCATTTCCATTTACACAATACTTTACTAGGAAAATCCCCTCTTCAGGATGATTCTTGTCTCTGAAGCCGCCTCCTCCCTAGCTACTTTTCATCTCCCATTCTCCTTTTAGCTCACCTTGGAGGGGCATTTCTGTGTTTGTTTTGTGTACAGCAACAGACAGCTAAGCTGAGGGCATTGTCTCTTTTATTCACAATGCCTCCTAAATCTTGGTAATAAACTGCTGTCAGACCCTTGAACTGCCTTTTGTAATGACCACTTCTCCTTAATGACTTTGGCTCTTCTTTTCAGGCATGGCAGATGGGGTGGTAGCTTGCTCTAAAAGAGCTTTGCTTTGCAAGCTCTCAGTAACTCTGCTTTCTTCTCTTAATCTTTGTCCACATTTTACTGTTACTTTTCTTTATATCTCACTTGTCCAGTGGAGTCTTAATATTGCCTTGATATGACAGAATATGATATGGCCTTAGAGAGAGAGACATGCTGGAAATCTCTATTTTCTTAGGAATGAGTATATCCCCATGCAGTGATTTGTGGGCCTGAACTCACACCAGCTCTGGGGCCAAAAAGGCTGGTTATAGTGACTTCTTATCTGGCCCCCCATGCAGAATTTTGAGCAGGTAATTGTCATGTTTTACTTCCTTGTGAATCCTCTCTTCACCCATTTCCATTTTTGAGCAACTACTCCAGTAGCTACAGTTGACTAGGAGATTAGGGGCATCTGTGCACATGATCTGGGGTGAGAGGAGGGCGTTGTTTTAATTAGACTGGCTCTCCGGACCGGCTCTAATTAAAACACCTGCAGTGTCTTGTGTATTCAGTATCCCACATTTCAAAATGGTGGCAGGGGCGCTTTAACTAAAGCTTGCTCAAAGAAAGTTTAGTTAAAATACCCTTGCCACCATTTTGAAACATGGGGAAGCTGAATACATGAGATGCTGAAACATTCTGATTAGAATGCTCCAGCAGACTCGATTAATCAATTAATTAAGTCTTCTCTGGCACGTTTTAATTGGAAAGTGTTGGAGCATGTGTAGAAGTGCCCTAAGTCTCTCAACTCAAAATAGGGCTGATTTAAGTGATGTGCTCTAAGAGTTAACTATTTTACGCACTTTCCCACTCCCTTTAACCCCTATAAATGAAAGTGTTTCAAGTGCCTACCTACCTATGCTAAACAAATCTAAAGAAAGGCTTATTCAGAAGTATGAGAACTCTTGTTGTACCAGCCATCTGGCTCTTGGAAGGAGTTTTTAAGAGGTGAGTGTTTTGGGGGTTTGTTTTTTTTTTTCTTTTTTGGAATGGATGTTATATCTTGAACTAGACAAGTGCAAAGTTTGTTTTGGGTTTAACTCTGCAAGGTGCTTGGAGTTCGTGGGATTCTCCTGTGCTTAAAATTAAGCACATTGCTAAGTGCTTTTCTGGGCCGTGGCCAGACTGCTGAGCACTCTTCACATAGAAGCTTAAGGATCTAGCTGTTTTGTTCGGTACCTGTACGGTGATTGACACGGACACCTCTGGTCCAAGACTGAGGCTTCTAAGTCCTACAGTTTTGGGAGTAAAGAATAACACTGTTCCTGTTTTAATGCACAAAGCAGTGCATGGACAATTCTTGTTAGTGCCTGCTATCCAAATGAAATGTCCAGAACAATGAAGATAGACTGTGCACCTCAGGGTAGAATGGCTTGCTGTGTTTTGGAAGGTGACTTGGGTGGTTCATCTCCTTTAATGAAATGGATTTCGGCTGAATTTAGAAAAAGACAAATATGTCTCTGTTAAGTATTTATTACCAAATGTCAAAAAGTGAATTATTCATTTGGCAAGTTGGTGCAGATGTCCACAAGAAATTCTGGCAGCCGCTTCTGGGTGAAAAGAGGATTCTGGATTCTTACTGCAACAGGAGAGCTCTCTTTTAACTTTGTCCAAAGTTTGTTAAAAAGTGTAGGTGTAAGAGTAAGCCAGTGATTGTTGAATCATGTGTGATAACAGGTGTGTGGATGTAATGCAATTCCTTACTTCTGTAGCTGTCACTGGGAGGACTTTGGAGAGTTGTAAGAAGCAGAGATGGAAATAAACTAGTTAATCAACTTGTCCTTTCCTTTGCCCTCTGGAATATTACTTCTTTCAGGGCGTTGTGTCTAATCCAGTTATACATGCCTCCCACGATGGCCTTCCTCAGTTACAGAAACCTTCAATTTGCCACCACTCCTGGTGAATGGAGTCAGGGATTTCTGCTGTTTGGCAGCTGGCTGAAGGTGCATGGAGACATTGTCATGCCTTTACCTGGCTGCTACAGTCCTTCAAGCAGCTGGTGCCTTCCCAGAGTGCACTTCAAACTCCAGTGGCACTGCTGCTGTAGTGAAGCCTCCAAAAATGCAAGAGGTTCACGAGCTCTGTCAGCTGCCGTCTACAGCCAAGAATGGCTGGTGGCCCAGGCAGTTGAGTACAAACAGCCTACAAGTTTATGCATTTCTTTTAGGCACTGTATTCTTGCTCCTGCTCCTTTCTCTCACTCTTAGAAGCCCGTTGTCCTCCTCCTGTCCCTAAAATGACAATCTCCAGTCTGTTGCACTGTTCATTCCCTTTCATTTTATCTTTCTTTCTGAATCCTCTTGCTCCTCCTCTAGCTCCTCTTCCCTTCTGTCTGGCTGGTAGCCAAGCTTAGCTCTTTGCCCAACTTCTGCCGGCCCAGTGACACTCCCCTTTGAGTGGTATCTCAGTTCTGCAATGCTGATGTCACGCAGCCTGTCCCCAGAGTCCTAGACCTCCATCACACTCATGTAAAGGAGGCGGCTTGGAGAAGAGTAATTCTACATCTTTGCTCTTTCCTATAGGGAAGGCAGAATCAGCTCTTGGCATTGTTAAAACTTGTTAGTGAGAGATCCTCCCTGCAGTAGTGACGCATAGCTCTTAACACTTTGCTTCCCTGCCTCCTTTCTCCCTTCCCCCCTTGCCTTTTTGAGATAGTTGTATCCCTTTTAAAATAGTTTTTCCCTTTCTGATATTTGAGATTCATTTTCATAATATGTATGTGTTCATGTGAGTAAAGTATGTCCCCCATCAAACAACCTACAAAATCCTATGTTCAGGTAACGTAAGAGCCCCATCTTTTTGCCAAACTGTGCTGCTACAATTAATGAGCAAGTATTTCTTTGACTCACTAGGGCATACATTCTGTAGTCTCACCATTACATTCATAAGATGTTTGTCTGGCATTGTGACAAATCAACTGCTTCATGAGTCAATAGTCCAGAGAACTGGAGCTTAAATCCTGTCTCTGGGCACCCTAAAGGACTATGTTTTTAGTTGCTGTTCATGCAGTTCCTTTTCTAATTACATTTTTAGCTCATTAGAGGCATTTTTCCTTATTGGCTTCCTACCTAATTAGCCTTTCCCTAAGTAAATATGAGGGTACCTCCTAAATTGCATGTAGTATGAGAGACTACAATTCTCACTTTTCTTAATATAATCTGATTCTTGCTTAATGGAAATGAAAGATTTGTTTCACTGTTAAACTGAATGGCTGCATTTTTCATGGCCATTCAGCTGGGGGCTTATTTATATTTTGTATCAGTTACTTTTTTTTTGTGGAGAGGGTATTATCATGATCCTGGTTTTTGGAATTCATTCTGGGCCCCACGGTTGCTTTGAGAATGTTCATCGCTACGTATTTGTTAGGCATGCTGCCACGTGCTATCGTTTGGTCATTTCCTGGTGCACATTCATTGTTTATTACCTACTTACCTGGAACAATCAAGTAGTTCAACTTTGAAATGTTCATATGTCTTGTCACTTGTGCTTATACTTGAGATAACAAGGTTCTTTTTTTCAGTGAGAAATGCTTACCCTGAAATAAATGCAATCACATGATGAGACTGTAACCACACTGTGAAATCCTAAGTTAATGAAAAAAACCACCCAAACAAAAAAGTATGTAATTATGCTAAATTTCATGACATTTGGGTCACAAATGGATTATTCCTCCTGTACAGATGACATCAATTAATACTAGTTATAGCTGTCTGTTAAGCAGTACATTGGGTAACACTTTAAATTGAATGAATATTAATTCTAACTAAGTTATGATGGGATTCCTTCTGAATTATTTATTGCAGCTACACATATACCTGGAGAGTTCCGTCTTTTTACTAATGGTAGAACAATGAACATCAGAGGAAGTGACAGTAACATCCTACTTGTGGTGAATTTATTTCCTCTGGGAATGAATCTTTGCACTCCAGCTTTTGCAGATCTTTTCCAGCCAATTTAACTTTCCATTTGCTGGCTTGATTAGATGTGCGTACATGTGTGCATACGTGCGTGCACGCGCGTGTGTGTGCATGCGCACGCATGTGTGTGTGTGCATGCGTACCCATGCTTTTATCTAATAAAGTGGACTCTATTTAGAAACTAGAAATAATTCACTGATTGATGTTCTTCAGGCTTCCTTATGGCAAACTTACATTCCTGATTAATGAGATATGATATGTAGGTAAAAATTACAGAACTGAATCAGAGAACTAAACCACATGGGGGATGAAAAAGAGCCATTTGCTGGAATATTCTTTTTATTAAATTCAGAAGCACTGTGCTGCTTGATTTTTCTTCCTCCTCCCCTCCTTAATAATCTTGTCAACTCTTCATTATACTATACATATGTTATTTAATATCTTCTTGTTTTCGTGGCCCTTTCTAACCCTCAGGAGGAAATACTATTTTCCCAACAGCCTGCTCTCAACCTGATTTCATCCTCTGGTACTTTGTTACTTCTAACCAGATTTCAATAGCCCAGTGAGATTCATGGTTCTGATCTTGGTGTTAGTGCTAATTAGTGGTGGCATACTATATTTGTTTCCCTTATTTATTTAAAGTAAATAGCAAAGAGAGTTAATCAGGTAGCATTGACTGTGAACCTGGGCACTTTTTTTTTGTGTCCTGCATTTTTGCATTCAGTGGAAAAATTCAAAATACGTCACGGCAGCTGTACTAGAATGTCTTTGTAGAGTCTAGTTAAATATGCTGTTTATAAGCTCTGCTGCTTAGTGATCTAATGAGCACAATACCAGTCTCCTACTGCATTATGTCTCTGAGATTTCTTCCAGTCAGCAAAAGCATCTGCATTCATTCAGCATGTAGAGCTGTTGTCAGTTGGCGTTATTTAATATGATAGGAGTTAAAAAAAAATACTGCTTTAAGTGCTGTCAGATTATCATTTTTAAGTCCCAATCCTTGTATTTTGTATTTTAAAGAAACCCTTCATTTCAGGGCATTCAGTAGAAAATTAGATCAGGGCTGTATGATAATGACTGTATTTCACAGTTATATGCTAGTTTAGATTGCAGGGTAGTGCTGAAGTACCCACTTTTTTCTTAATGGAATAACTGAATGCGGATATTGCTGGACAGGTGCCAGCTTCAAGAGGATTTTCTGTATGAATGGTTAGGACAAAAGAAACTCCTTCACATAGGCATTCAGGGCATGATGCTAAGGGCACAGTTCGTGTCTGTGCGGGAATAAACTGAGAAGAAAATGTGAGGCTGTATAAAATTACACTGTAAATCTGGAGTGAGATTTTTTTTTCCCCCACAAGCACAGTAAAACTACCATGGACATCAGCAGAAGCAGAGTTAAGCCAACGCTGAGCGTATTTGAAACTCTGCTCTCTTGTGTTTACTCTACATAATGCTAAATGTGTATGAAATATTACACACTAAAAAGCAACACCAGAATAACATTATTGAGGTTGTAAAATAAGGCGTTTGAAGGATAGAAAATGCTTGTGCAACCTGATTTCAGCCCTTTTGTGTATAGGCATTATAATGCCATCTTTAATTACATGATCACTATAGTTCTGCGAGGCCCCCCGTCTCATTCAATGCACAATAACTGAGGAGCTATTCACTATTTTGTTTTATCCTCATTGTCCTATATGTGGCCACAGGCATTATTGACTGCACATTATTAAAACCCTGCTCCGAGGAGAGAATTACTAATTTCCTTGTGAGTTTTCCTTTGGTGCTCATCACTACAGTATCTGTGTGTGCTTCACAGGTATTGATTAATTCATTCTCACAACAGCCTTTTAGAATATGTGCATGCGCGCGCGTGTATGTGTGTGCATGGTGGGGGGGAGGGTAGGCACAGAGAGATTAAGAGAAAAATATCCATTACTTTTAGGTGTCCAATTTGAGACACTGAGTATCTGATTCTTGTCAGAACATATAGCATTATATAGTACAACATGGTCATATCTATCTGGTAAATTCACTGGCCCTGGCAGAAGTGCTGTATTTCTTGAACTGGAAGCTATGTAGTTGGGGTGATTAGTCTATGGCAGTGGTTTTCAATCTGTGGACCCCTGGGGGTCTGCAGACTATGTCTAAGAGGTCTACAAAAGATGACTATGATCAATCAAAAGTATGCAAATACCCACACTTACAATTCAAATGGGTCTGAACCTCCTTTTGAAATATCCAAAGGGGTTTGCACATCTATTCAAAATTTTTTAGGGGTCCACAAATGAAAAAAGGTTGAAAACTACTGGTCTATGGGATGGAATAGTCTGACTCTGCGGTGGCAGCTACGCTGGCTTGGGAGACTTTCTGCTTAGAACAATGCAGTGTGCATGGGTTGGGGTGGTAAGTTTACCTTGTAGATATGGCTTCTGTGTTTCCAGTATGTCTCAGTTGCAGCTGAGAGTGCTCAGCACTTCCTGAGCTCAGACCCTGATTTATTGAAAGCCTGAAGGAGCCAAAGCTTTTCAAAGAAAAAGTTTCCAGAATATTTAACTGGGGCGGGGGGCAGAGTGTGTTTTGCTACCATTGTTTTCACGTACAGCTGAACAATTTAACTTAAATTTCCCCGTGCAGGAAAAAAAATGTTTAGCTTAAGACAGATATTTTCATATGGAGAACTTCAGTAGAAATAGTTAATGTTTGGCAGAATTATAAGTCACTGAAAGCAGGGTCTTTTAAATTTGGGGCAATTTTAATAACAGGTAGTGTTATCAGCCCTGTCTGTAATAATAATCATGTGTCTAAAATGGCATATTCTCTAAATGAATATTTATATTCATTTCTTGTGGCCTTTTCCATTTTACTTACTTGCATTTATTGCTGGAGAAAATGTTAAAAGTCAAGACATTTAGTTTACTGAGTTGAATGTTTATTGCAAATGGGTAGTAAGTCAATCAACATTTAATTGATCACTGCTTATCTGAAGGAAAACAGATGTGGCTCTACAGTATATATTTAAGGAAAAAAGGAAGCATTTTAGAGCTTATGGTGAGAGAAAAGTGAATATACATTAATTGTGTGCAAACGTATATTTACTGTCTGCTAATTTTAAAGTCTTATGAAGCAGTTGTAATACTTACCAGTGGACTTCTTCAGAGTTGCATTTGTGTAAGAATAGGCAGGCTTTGTTCTTCTCAAAGTTCCTGGAACCTGGTACTGGATTCCCATTCAGTAGGTATCCAGGCTGAATTGACCCGGCTAAAGACTTTGCTCGGTACAAAAGAAAAATTGCCTTAAGGAAGAACTGATTTGCAGCTTGGTTTTTCAACCTTATGTTCAGTTGGCTTTGTGGTACTCCATGTTGTCAGTCACATCGTTACTCAAGAAAGAATTGAGTTGGCTTCTTATTAGCAAGTGTCTATGCATAGTCTACTCAGTATCAAGAAACAGGCATTTGGGAAGCCTTGCTTTCAGAAGGACTTAATACAATGGACACCTCCCTTCCTTCCCTTTGCTCTTTCATTCCCTGTTTCTTCCCTTGCCAACCCAATTGTATTAAAGTTTGGTGTCTAAATTTGTGGCCTGACATTCAAAGGAGTCAATCACCTGCAGCTTTCCGCTGGATTTCCAGCTCCTCTGAAGTCAGGTCACCTAAAATTTATTTCCAAACCACATTGAAGTTGACTTCAGTGGGTGCATCTACATGTGCCATTAAGGCGACCTGATAAACTATGCCAGAGAAAACTGTTCCCAGGTACAGCGTTTACACATGCACCTGGGACCACAGCAGTTTGAGCCAGGGCAGAGGAGTCCCAGGCTGGCAGGGGACTCAGGTAGGGGGAAGGGGTCACCCCAGGCTCTGGGTGGTGGCATTGAGCAGAGGGGCTGGCTGGGGCACAAGGGTGTTACAGTGCAGGGCTTGGTGGCAGACAGCCCCACCCTTTAGCACTGTCATCACCACCCTAACTATGCTATCCTATGGCAGAGTTAATTAATTTACTGTGCCCTAATATTGGTGCACATGCAGACAGTGACACTTTACTGTGGAGCTAATTAGTCAACAACAATAAGGAACACATTTAGATGCACCCAGTGACTCTAGAAGACGTACTTTAGTCTGGGATCTTGAGTTACAAAACTTTATCTCATGTTCATTTTATTTTAATACTGCCATACTGTAGTCTTTTTTGTTTAGTCTTTGTCCTTCTTACTTTTTCTATATAACCTGGGCCAAACAAAAAGGTAGTATGATATTATGTTAGTGAAAAAGAACAGGCTAATCCTGGAATGGAAGCAGGCTGAACAGTATTTCTGCAAGATGTGATTTATTGGTAACATAATGCAGAGAATATTGGGTGCCAGAAAAATGGACAAGAAGCATAGGCAACATGGTGAAATGTATATATCAGGGTTGTAAACTCAAATGAGTTAGTGGGGCATAGTTCCTGCCAGCAACCAGGTGGTGGGCCATAGCCAGGGAGTTGGGTCATCCAGCTAGTAGGGCTTCACACTGGGTGGACAACTCACTTTTGGATCTAGGTCATGGGGTTTCTTGCCATAACTATCAAAGATGCTATGTTGGTGTGGCCAGCGCTCAGGGGGTTAATGCTGCTGCAACTCACCCCCTTTTCCTATTGCTGACTGCTGCTGATTTTGGTTGCCAGTGGTTACCAAAAAACTGGAAATTTGATGGTGGGAAAGGGAGAGGATGAGCGGAGCCAGTGTCAAACCTCTGGTTGCTGGTCTGCTCCAGCAAAACAGTTTCCGCACCACGGTGATGATCCCTGCAGGCCAGATGCAGAGGTGACTTCTCCAGCCCATGAGAAGCCCTATGAGCCAGATGACTCACCTCTGCAGGCTGGATCTGGCCTTCAGCCTGTAGGTTTGACAACCATGGTATAGGTGTTAATGGGCATTGTGCAATAGTTGTGGGAGCTTGGAGCCAACCCTCCTCCCCAAACATGTCTCCCTTTGGCATCCTGTGAACTTTCCCTCTCTTCTGCCTTCTGATTTCTATTTTAATAGATCTCATCCCTCCTTGCTCTTACTGCATTTGTCTCTTGTTTATCAAGACCATGATTTTTCCATGCTCCATTTAATTCTCATTTTGTTATTGGGCAAGGTGAAAAGGTGGCCACAGTTCTAGCCTTTTGAGATTAAGGCAAAAACAAAGATATTATACATTCTGGAGACAAAAAATAATAAACCAGCTGGTTTGATATACATTTGTATTACCCAGATAATGTTTTATTTTGTGGTGTTCCTACCCCGCTCTGTTAGAGCAAAATCTGTTTAACAGTGTTTCTACTTGGAAAACAATAATAGTAGCAAACCTCCCCAAATAGCAATACATTTTTTAATCAATAGCTGGAGAAAGAAACTTTGCCACAAGAGATTTCAGGATAAGATCCTAACTTTACTCCATATGAAGTCAAATGACATTCTCCCTTATGATTTGAATGCGAGATGGATTTAGGGCCTGAGGTCCTAGGACTCAAATCTGTGCTGTAAATTGTTTGTACAAATTAAAAGGACAAATAGCAGAGAGCTTTAACTCTTCCTTTCTAATTTCCCTTGGATTTGACCATGTTTATTCAGAAGTTCGAAGTTAGCGTTTATGGCATTTACATTAAATTTTTTAGCCAGGAGTTCTCTGCATTCATTATTTTTCAGGGTGCGATATTCTGAGATGTTCATATGTTCTTGGCATTTAAAAGTCAAAATGGACATAGAATCAAAGCATTGTTTATGTTGGAAAAGGCCTGTAGCGAGTTTTCCCACAGGTCATAGCTACCATCCATCCATTATAGGTTGGTTGTATTTTAATCATTTGGCATTTCTGGCAGCTTCAGTTACCTGGTACTGTCTTCTCTCTGCCTCTCATGCCCCAAAATGAGGAGGAGAAAGGAAAGACTACAACTGACAACTCCTTGCTACCTTCCTTTTTTGAAGGAAGGAAAGTAAGGCTGGTAGAATAGAATTATTTGTTGCCTGGTATCCTGTGTTGTATGGTTGGCTTTGATAGAGTTAAGCAAAGAGAATATTGAAGAGGTGGGTTATACATTGGGTGATGGCTCCTGAAATGGTTAATAGAAATAGATGTTTCATTTACAGAATTGGCCTTAGCCCAGTAACACTACCATTGGACCGCAGTTTGGATAGAGTCATAGAATCAGTGGACAAGAAGGGACCTGCAAGATCCTCAAGTATGGTCCTCTGCCATAGGCAGGGGGTTAATGAGCTCAAACTAGCTCAATGAGGTGCTTATCCAGCCTCCTCTTAAACACCTCCAAAGATGGCAACTGCACCACCTCGGCCGGGAGTGTGCTCCAGGTTCTAGTTACCCATACAGAAAAGAAGTTCTTCCTTACTTCTGGCCAAAATCTTCCCTCAATTAGTTTGTGCCCACTGGTTCTTGTCCTCCCAAGGGGTGCCTTCCTGAAGGGGTGCTCCCCCCTGACATACTTGTAGGCGGGTATCAAGTCAGCCTTCTCTTTCTCAGACTGAACAAGCCCAGTTCCTGGAATCTCTCCTCATAGGACCTATCCTCCAGGACCCTAATCATGCGAGTGGCCCTTCTCTGCACCCTTTTGAGCTTATCCGCATCCTTCTTGAAGTGTCGTGCCCAAAAAGGATACCTTGTGAGAAATGATCTACTGCTCTCATTTATATATATATATATATATATATATATATATTATAGAGACATCTATTATGGATATACAGAGTATCAAGAGTCATTATTATTAATGATAAAAAACATTGAAGGGATATTAAACCATATGCTTCAGGGCTAAGGGTAATATCTAGCTATTAGAAATCAGGAATTGACCTCATAAGAGGGACAGATCATTTCTCATCAACCTACTGCAGTGCTGTTACACTTTTCTGTGAAGCAGTTGGTACTGACTACTGACAGAGGTAAGGCACTTGACTGAATGGGTCTTGGCTCTGATCCAACATGAGAGTTCTTTCTTCCAGCTCCCATCTTCTACTCTGTATAGAAATGTGTGAGAATCCAACCAGGCTGAGGCCCTATTGTGCCCTAAGTGCACAGAGGAAAACAAGGTTCTTGTATAAAAGGCTAGGGACAGACATTACACATAAACCAGTTTAAGTGATCAGAAACTGGTTTGAACCTATAACAGAACAGACATTGTGCACATAAATCAGTTTGAAAATAGGTTGAGATAAATCTGGTTGAATGTAATATCAGGCTTAACTGATTTATTACTGGGTGAAACCAGTTTGTGCAATGTCTGTCCCAGACCCCTTGCTAGTTTAAATTAAGCCAGACTCACCCAGCATCCAAACATGCTCTCTGGGCTGGGTGGGGCTCTTTGCTCCACAGCAGGGCTGGCCCCTCCTCTCTGCCCCCTGGCTGGCGCTCCAGCAGTGACTTACAGGCACAGAGCATCTGCCTGACTTCCCTTGCCCCATCCCCCTCGCTGCTCGCAGCTCAAGCAGGGATCCCTCCCTCCTCCCTCACACAGCACAGACCATATCTAGCATGTGGTATGCTAGCTAATGCTGAGAGGTGCCTGTGTAAGGCAGACAGGACAGTGTCTTTAGGGCTTTTTGGAGCTAATCAAGAAGTCAGCTAGTAACGTCCCTGCATTCCTTCCTTGCAAAAAGTTATTTACGAATAGCTTGAACTTCAGCGAGCGGCTTTGTTTTCTGATGGGGTGTTAAGTGCTGATAATAGAGCTGATAAATGCTCTGTTATCAAAGGGCACCCCTCCTTAATCAGAGTGTCCTGCTGGGGCCTCAGCTCAGTACTAGAGAAGGGAAAGGAGGGCTGCTCTAGTTCCGCCATCCCTCTGGCTTCTAGCCTGAGCCACTGCAAACATGTGCCTGAATTTCCTCAGTCCAGAGGGGATGTCTGGACAGTTACAAACTGGTTTAGCCTAGCTAGCTTAGACTAATCTGTGAAGATTGAATCAATTCAGGCTCAGGCTTTTTGAATGTCTGTCCTTAGCCAAAATGTTAAAATTTAGTGGGCGTTTGGCTACATCACATTTGGCACTAAGTGGTAACTATGTTGGTAAACCTCAGCATAGAAACTGAGAACTGAGAGCTCCTATAGAAGTGCAGTGAGGCCATTCCAATGTGCTGTAAATCCAGTGCCTTGGAGCAGACTTGATAACTAGAGTCGTCTGGAGCACAGAAATTAACAATCAGCCTTCAGCATCATGTGTATCAGTGTTCCCACACTGCAAAATGGTGGCAGGGCGTTTTCAACTAAAACTCGTTTGATGAGCTCTAGTTCAAAGCACCCCACTGCCATTTTTCAGCACAGGGACGCTGATACAAGTGACGCTTGCGTGCTTTTAATTAACGCAGCTCGCTAATTAAAGCACTCCCCCTGCCTGCCGGAGCATGTCTACAAATGCCCTTAATGATTATGGAAATTAGCCAGACTTCTCACCATCAAAGATGGCTTTCTGTATAACTGAGGTTATATGCAGCAGTAGGGAAGTTTGCACAGCTGTTGATTAGATTGTTCCTTTTCTGTGCAACAAATAGTTGGCAATGTGGTGCCTAAAGATTCACTAATATTGAAATGTTAAAATGTTGGCAGTGTATGAAGTTAGACAACGTCAGGCAGTTCATTAAAAACAACTGAATATACTTCTGTGGTTTTGATTTAGTGTCCATCCAAGTCTACATTATTTCTAATACAAACCAGCACAATCTGTTAATGTAAACAATTACACAGCCTATTTGAAATGTTACCCCAAAACAAAAACAAAAAAGTATGAAAAAGGTATGTTCTGAGGTCCATTGATTACATTTTGTTTTAGGTGTATTTTTGAAACCCAGGCAGTAACAAGAATAATGATACACCAACATTAATATTGCTGTAAACTTTTAGCTTTAATAATTGGGTAGAAGCCTTAGAGAATGTTGCCTGATTTTACTGATGATGGGTATGTTCTGCTAGATCTGGCTGGGAAATACTACCTGAGACCTTTGGAGATATTGAAAATGGTTTCTTGTCACAAATTGTGCCAAAAAGTCAAAAAATTAAATGAAACGCAAATAAAAAATCCCCAAATTGAACAGTTGCAAATGATCTATGTGTAGCTCTGCCTATGTTCTACTGTGGATATTTCCCATCCTTTTGGGCTTTGCTGGCTGCCACATGGGGCTGGAAGCCAACAAAGTCTAAAACCATGGGCAATGCCCCTCCCCAACCCCCCACTGTTACATGTGTTGGGGGTTTTAAAGCCTTCCTCAGAGGCATTGGGTGTTGTCTTGGGATTTTGACTGAGGTGTGCCAATGTTCCTGCTGGGATTTAAACCTGAGGGTTCCTAGCTAGGGGATCTTGCCCCTTCACTTGTGTCAAACTGATCCTTGTATTTGGGATCAAGAAAAAAATTTCACCCCATGGCCAAATTGGTATGGACCGTGGGAGGTTTTGTGTTCCTCTATACTATAGTAAGGGGCAAAGTCCTCATCTTGAGACCTCTTGACTATATATTAACAACCCTTACCCAGGAGGATGTTGGCTGCTGTGTTTCCCTTGCTTTACCTGTGGCAGATTAGGGTGTTATGTCTTGTGCTGTGGCAAGGTGGACTGTGTAGTTTTGCTAAGAGGTTAGACAATAGATTTGTATAGGATGGGTTGGATAGTCATCATCTGGCCTCAGGCAGAGGGTTGGACTACATGACCTATAGAAGTCCCCTCCAGCTATCCTTCTCTATAATTTGTATGAAACTGTGGAACAAGTTAATAAGAACACTCCAACTCAGACTCTGTTGTTTTTTTCATTATAAATAAATTAAGGTGATCACTGAGCTGAAAACTAGAACTTTTCACTGAGAAACTTGAAGTTGTGAATGTTTCTCTTTTCAGAACAGGAATATACTGTAATCAGAACTGACTTCATACTGCAAAGTGTATACATTTCAGTGAATCGCCATGTTCTAACAAAAATAAGTTTAAAAGTTTTGACAAAAATTCCTTCCCAGTTCTAGTTTCCACAATTATAAGAATATTGATACATTTCTGACCATTAAGGGAGAATTGGTTGCAAATGTGAAGGTAATGAGGGAAGAAGTGGTCATGATATGGTAGTTTTCATCATTTAGAGCAGTGGGTGACAATGTTTCTGGCAGTGGACTGGAATGACACCGTTTAGGACTGAGGTACTAGGATCCAGCCACTGCCACTTCTCACTGCCACCCAGCTGTGATGTGGCAGGGCAACGCTTCTCACCACCTGCCTGCCTAGCTGTGATGTGGCATGGACAGACACTCCCCCAGCATCTCCAACCCATGATTTAGAGGGAGGAAAAGCATGAGAATAGCAAACCAAGGACACTGGACTTTGAAAGAGCAGATTTCAACCAATTCTAAGAAATAATAGGTAGGCAGTTTGAAGGATAAAGGGGCTAGGAAGGCTGCAAGTTTTCTAAAGGACTTAATATTGGAGGTTCAACAAAAAGCTGTTCTAACAAAAGGATGGTGGAAAGGTAAGAATCAGTCAGGAAATGGTGAAAACACCTCAAAATTAAAGAGAAAACACAGAATAAAGGGAAGACAAGGGAAAGTACTTAAGAAGTTACCCAAGAATAGCAAAAATGTGTAGAGGCAAAATCGGAAAAGCAATGGTAAAAAAATATGGAACAAGTGGCAAGGGATGTTAAGGAAGGCGTTTTATAAATATGTCAGAGGAAAAAAAAACTCTTTGGGTTCATTTCTCAATAGTGGGCTGAGCTATTAATAGATGACACAAAGTCAGAGATACTCAGTAATGGTTTTGCCTCAATCTTTACAAGGAACCACTGTGACTAGACAGCTAACAAAATTAATATCAGCAAAGAAGTGGAAGGGCTGTCAGTCACGATAAGTAAAAAGCATATAACAGAGTTTTTTTGACAAATTTGAATGAATTTAAGTCGGCAGGGCCTGAGGAAATTCAGCCCAGAGTGCTGAATTGGCTGAAGAAATCTTGCAGGTTGTGGCAATAATATTTGCAAAGCTATGAAATTCAACAAAGACAAATGTAAGGCACTACAACTATGGAAGAAAAACTGACTGCACAAATATAATATGGGAGTTAATTGGTTAGGCAATAGCATTATGGTGGATCAGACTCAACATGAGTCAGCTATGTGGTGCAGTCCGAAGAAAAAGCAAGTGCAATTTTGAGCTGTGTTTACAGAAGTATTTTATGTATAATGGGATGTGATAACACTACTCTGCTTGGCACTGATTAGGTCTCAGCTACAAAATATTGTGTGCAGTTCTGGTCTCAACATTTTTAAAAGGATGTGAAGAAACTGAAGAGGATCTAGAGCTGAGCGACAAAGTTGATAACGACAAAGTTGGAATGCAAGCCATGTGAGGAAAGTTGAGAGAACTGGGTATATTTCGTTTGGTGAAAAGTCAATTGCGGGGAGGAGACATATGATAGCAGTTTTGAAATGTTTGAAAGGAAGAAGCAGAACAACAGTTCTCTCTTGCAACAGAGAATGTCAAGCCATAGGCTCAAACCTGGGACCTTGGCCTGACCAGCATAGCTGCTTGTCCCACTCTGCTGTCCTACAGCTGGCCATCCAGGCTGGTCAAGGCTGCTGTGAAGCCTGCAGCAGACCCTAGCACTCTGCCCACTAACTGACACTGGAATAGCTAGCTGGGGTTAGCTGACCCTCCAGTCCCCCTTATAAACCCCTGACCTGAAACAGGAAGTATCTGGGCAACAGGACTCAGTCTGATCCCAGACTGCCTTGATTTTGTCTCCAGTCTGTGCTGACTCTACTCTCTGCTTGATCTCCTGGCGTCTTGGCCTGGCTGCTTTCTGAGTCCTCTCTCTGCCTGATGCCCCAGCTTATTGACTAAGCCTGTTGCATGGTCTAGGAACAGGTTGAGTGTCGCCCCACTCTCCAATCCTCTTTGCTTCAATTCAAACCTAGTGCCTTATGTCCTGCCCCCTCTTATGCAGGCTTATGATCAGCCAGGTATGGGGCCACGCAGGGAATCAAGATGCCAACCAGGGTCTGGGGATGCCTTCTTGGCCTGCTTGTTCCCAGAAATGCTCGTTCCCCCTGACCCTGGCTGGCATCTTGATTCCCTTAGTGGCCCCAGATCTGGCTGATCATGATCGTGTGTGAGAGAGGGCAGGGCAATTTAGGGCTATGAGAAACAGCACCGTTTCGAAGGGACAGTGTTTCATTTTGCTGTTTAGAAGCAGTGTTCCATTTTGTTTTGTCGAAACTGTTTAGCTGTTTCAGTGCTGTTATGATGCATTTTGCCCACAGGCTATAATGGGGAATCGTGAAAATGCCTATAACTTTGTCATTTCTTGCCTGATTCAGATGAAAATTGCAGGGATGGTAGCCCCTTCTGAGGGCATGCAGCCTGCCAAGGTTCAAGGAGATAGGTATAGGTCTTTTTGTGAAACTGTACCTAAAACTGTTCAAAGCCAAACTAGTGTCACTTGCTGGCAGCGGCAGCCTGCTGCTGTCATCCTGCATGCAGATCTGGGGTCCCGCTCCCCTGGGAGGAGTCTGCTACAGCCCCACAGCCATCCCAGGGGGCGCGGGCCCCAGAATCTGCGTGCAGGCTTGACAGCATGCTGCCACTGCTGGCTGGTGCCAGTGCCAGCAGTGGGCTCTTACCGGTGCTCAGCACAGACTGTGCTAGACATACTTGGGTGCTGGCGCTGTCTCCAGCCAGCAGCAGCAGTATTATGTCCTCCACATGCTCCGCAGCTGATGTGCAGAGATTTAAAAAACAAAAACAAAAAAGAAAGCCCTGCATTCACCAGCTCTGGCAGTGGCGATTGAGGCCTCTGGGTGCTCACGGTAGAGCCCCCCTGCATAGTGGGGGACAGCAGGGATCATCCCCTGCCCCCTGCCTGGCACCCGTGTGGCAGTTGCACCATCATGTGGGTGCAGCATGGCTTGGCAGGGCACTGTGCACTGTCTGGGAGCTGGGATGGATCTACCTGTCAGCCGGAGCTCCCGATTTGATTCCCCAGGTCTCTGATCATTCACCCAGCTCTTCCCAGGGAGTGCGCCGCCGCTCTGCATGTACCGTTTCAGCAGGCTGCTGCTGTTTGCTGGGGAAATAGCTCAGAGCTGCCACAATTCCCATCTGGCAGCAGCAGCCTGCTGTCATCCCGCATCATCCGGGGCCCCGTGCCCCCTGGGGAAGAGCTGGGGAAAGTGATCAGAGAGCTGGGGGAAAGATCGGGGAGCTGGGGAAGCAAACTGGGAACTGGGGGAATGATCAGGGACCTCAACATTCCCCCAGCCCTCGGCTC
Organism: Alligator sinensis; assembly: GCF_000455745.1. NCBI lineage: Eukaryota > Metazoa > Chordata > Crocodylia > Alligatoridae > Alligator > Alligator sinensis. Next base: position 1,323,151 of record NW_005841976.1, on the reverse strand, counting down.
AATTCCCCAGCCACTGGCTTGATTCACCGGCTATCTAATTGCTTCCCCCAGCTCTTCGTGGGGGGGAGCGTGGGCCACCCGATCTGCGTGCTGGGTTTCCGCAGGCTGCCGCTGCAGGCTGGGGCCAGTAGCAGCACCGCAGTCTTCCCAACGCTTGGCGTGGGCTGCACCAAGCAGCTGCCGCTGGCCCTGGCCTGCAGCAGCAGCCTACTGAAGCCATGCAGATCGGGGGCTCACCCCCTGGGAAGAGCTGGGGAAGCAATCAGAGAGCTGGGGAAACAAACCAGGAGCTAGATGTCAATATCAGAGCAGTCCTTCCCTCCTCTTCCCTCTCCCTCTCCTTAGTTTCTGTTTAGCTGCAAGCAAGCCCGGCTTCAAAACTTTCGAAATGTTTTGAGAGCCCTCATTTCCTTTCAAAGCTGTTTCGAAGGCTTTTGTTTTGTTTCAATTTCACTGTTTTGAGCTCAAAACAGCTTTGAAATGAAGCTCCCGTCGAAATTTCACACAGCCCTACAGGGCATGAGGCACTGAATTAAAAAAGGTACAAAGATTTGGGGGTAGGGTGAAAGGAAACCTCCCTAACTTTAAGACAGTGGGACAAATTACGAAAGGAGATTGTGGAATCTCTTTTGTTGGAGGTTTTCAAGAAGAGGCTGGATAAGCATTTGTCTCTAATAGTTTTGGAGTACTGCATTGTGCAGGGGCTGGACCAGATGACCCTAGAGGTTCTTTCCAACCTTATGTTTCTAACAGCATTTTTCCATGATGGCAAGCACACTGAAAAGGGCAAGCCATAGAAGGATTATGTGAACAGCTTGTACCCATCACCATATGGATCTTTATATATTTGGGTGGAAAAGCCCCACTCTTTTGGTTACTGTAATCATTCTTTAAAGGAGGAGTGAAATGAGAATATAGTATTTAATCTTTTCCCTGTATTTTCTTTTAACCAAGCATTATTCTTCCTGCTTGTAACAGTGTGTTAAGCACTTCTTCCAAGCCAAATTAGTTACAGCTCAAGTTAATTAGCTCTTACCCTTCTACAGACCTCCTCTCTTAGTCTGTATTTCAGTAGGCTGCCTTGTTTGGCATCTCTATAGATTGATGGATGCGAGAACTGAACTTCAGGCTTAACCGTAATATCCCTAGGATCCGCCTCCATCTGTCAGGAACCAAACTGCTTCCCATGTGTTTTGTCTTTTCTCCAATTCGCTCTCCCCTGTCGATTTACAGCACTTCTGAAAGAGGCCTGAACCTGTATCTCGCTGTTGGCTGCGAGGGCGATGTGTTAATTCCATCTCTGTGCACCAGACTGGTCTTAACAATACCAGTGGTCACCTGGGAGACCTGAACTTCAAGAAGCAACCACTCTGATTCTGGGTCTGCAGAGTAGGGAAGTATTTTGAAACAAAGCAGACTGCCCCAGGGTGTTGGTCCAGCTTTCTCTGCTAATGCAATCTATTCACTGCCTACTGAGAGAGATTTACTTGTCTGACCTTTCAGCCAGAAGAAAGGTGATGTAAAACAAGAGCCATTGGAGGTATTCCAGTGAGCCAAGGACTCAGATGGAACAATTTGGATGCTTGCCATCAGAGATACCAACAAATAGGCACAATGATAGGAGGGCAAACAGGGAGGGAAAGCAAATTGGGATAAATCAGTAATGTACATTAGATCTAATGGAATTTGCCATTTAATCCCATCAGACTCTTCATTAATAGAAATGGCTTTCTTGGAATTATCATGTGTTTTTGTTTCTTTTTACAAATAAGCACCTAATCCTAGCTGGGAGAGAGGAAGCAGCCATGTGTATCATGGCAATACTAGAAATCCGCAAAAAACCTAGCAGTTGTGCATGCGTACACATTTCCTATAGTTTTGCCCATTCTAGTGTTAAATGACTTTGTGATGGTGGGAAGGAGTTGGAGCAAGGAGGGGTCTTAAGCCACTTTTTTGGAGGAGATCAGCTCCCAGTCTCAGGCATGCTATTGTTAAAGTACTTTCATTCAGCCTACCAATTGGAAAATATTATTTTATTCCAGATCTGGTTCACTGGGCAAAAATAAAGCCTGCTAAAACGTGTAGGGTTTTGGAGTTGCCCTAAACCTTTGGAAAGGAACTAGGACTTGCTGATTTGCTGAGAAAACTTTCTCCTTTGCTGTGAAAAGTAGGGATGGAAGGAATCTCAGAAGGTCATCTAGTTGCAGAATCCCTGTGTGTTGTCTTAATATCCATATCCCCCATTCTGACTTCTCAGGAAAAAAATAACCTTCTGGATTGGGCCATTGTTATTGAGAGACAAATGAGTGGACACCAACTCAAGATGCTCTGTATACCCTGTGCACATAGAACTAATTCCAGACAGGTCATGATTTAGCCCACAGTTGTTCCTCACTTTAAACAAAGCTGGATCAAGATAAGCAACAGTTTCTGTTAATCTTAGAGATAAGGCTAGCCCCCTCTTCCAGGAAAGAACAAGAGCTTAGTACTGGTCAGTGATTATCAGGTTCAGTGCAGTTGCTGTCACTAATTTCTTCAGACACCCTTACTTTAAAATAAGTTTCCAGCTTTGTTTCTTAACTGTCCTTGCTGGTATGACTACTGTGCTAAAGGATCATAACAACTCATCTTTATTCACAATGCAAGAAAACCAACCAGCTCAATTAAACATAGATTTCATAGATTTCTTGGGTGCTGTACATTAGTCCCCCTCTCTGGTCTAGGTGGGAGTTTTCAAAGTGGAAAATATGCCAATGGCAAAAGGATAGAGGTGCTGCTGGGCAACTGCTGCAGAGAAAAGTTTGAAAACAGTCACTTAGGGCATCTTTACACATGTGCTGGGGGTGGGAGGGGAGCTTTAATTAGAGTGTAACTTGGGTACACCCAAGGGTGTGCCCTATTTTCAATAGGATGGGATGTAGAGGCAGGACGGGTTGCTGAGAGAGGGATGCCAGAATTTTTCAGTAGATCCCTCTTTCCTTTATAGAGTTAGCTCAAGCCCAAAGTTTTTAACTATATACATTTATTGAGTTATAATATATATAAACATAAAACTAAATATCATATACATATATTTACAGTGAACATTAACCAGTAACCAAGGTCAAACCCTAAATAACACTATTTACAACATCACAATACAACATTTCATTCGCAAAATATAAGGCGCAAACATGAACAATCTTAATAACATCTATTTCCTTAATATAGTCCTTGATCCATGGCAAGAGATAGTCCTCCTTCCAATGGGGTCCCTTGTGGGGGGTGTCCAGGAAGCACCAGGGACCCCTCCCATTAGGGCCTTGACTAGGTGGGGAGTGGGGGGGGCTGCTCACCCAGCCCCTTCTCTGGGTTTACCCACCCCAAATGTCTTTCCCCTGTGGGACCCAAGGGCCCAATGACACATGCTTCCTCAGGTGGCAGCAGTCAAGGCACAGCTCAATGGGGTCTCCTCTGCTGGAGCGCCTCTCCAAGGCTCTCCTGCACCGCTGGGCTCCTCTCCACCCTGTGCTCCACTCTGGGCACTGAGGGCTCAGCTCCTCTCAGCTGCAGTACCACCCTTCAGGCTCTGCGCTGGGTGGCTAACCCAAGCAGCCTCCGCTGCCCCCTGGTTCCCAAGGCTCGGGCCTGTGTTCTGCCCTGCGCACCATGGGACCTGGCCGCTTGCTGGGAGATGAGGCCTGAGCCGCCTCACTGTGGGCCCCAAGGCCCTGCCAGAGTTACAGGCTCAAGCCGCTGCTTGCAGCAATCAAAGCCTGAGCTCGGTGCACTGAACCACACACCGTGATGGGCCCGAGCAGCCTCACGCCGCTCCCAGGGCCGGGTCTCCGTGCACCGTCCCTGTCCGCCGTCAACAGCCCGAACGGTCTCGCACTGCTCCAAAGGCTGCTCCTCCAGTGGCAGCTTCAGGAGCCTTGGCCCTATTGCCTGCTGAGGAAGAGCTCCCCAGCTTTTCTTGGCTCCGCTCTTCTTGAGTCCCTCGCCACATCTGCCCCTTGTGCTGGGCACGCAGCTCCTTTATACGCTTCAGGCTCCGCCCAAAGTCTTCCGGACCTGACAGTTTACAGTCTTCAATCAGGTCCAGGGGAGCTCTTTTCCCCCTCCCCTCAGGAAAGGGGCATGACTTTATTTCTCCTGCCGCCTCCTGATTGGTGGATGGGCTCCACCAATCAAAACAGCAGGATCTCAAGCTTGGGACTCAACCCAAGCTCTGAAAGGTAAGTCTGCTACAGAGCGGCTCTTGGGAGCTGCTCCAATTGAAGTGGCTGCAACATCTCATGTATTCAGCATCCTGTGCCCCAAAATGGCAGCAGATATGACTATATCTGGTGGCTTCTAAAAGTGTCAACTGGTATTAGTAATCTAGCATTGAAAAGTGTGGTCAGCATAACAAATAGTAATATTAAATCTGCTTAAACAAAAAAATAATGAACAACCTGTCAAGGTAAACACATCATCTTTCACCCAACCACGCTCATCCTGTTTGGATCTTCCTTGAAATCTACATACAGTGGCTTCAAAGATGTTAATAAGATTAACTAATATATAAAAGTCCATTTACTTAACAGATAAACATTATTAAGTATATAAAGGGTGTCAGAAACTTAGATAAAAAGAAACAAACATTAATAATGCACATTGCTTGTTATTTCTCTTTGAGCTGTATTTAGTTTCTATTTAGGGAATAACTGGCAAGCAGAACTGTGCTTGATTAAATCCATTGTAGTCTCTGTTTTGATGTGGGCGTTGAACCAGGATTGTATTTACTTTTTAAGGACAAATCATGCGTTCCTTAGGCATGAAGGTTGTATTGCCTTATCACTTAATGTTTTTACCAACAGATTTACACCCAGCATGTAACTTACACCACCATTTACATTATCCCAGGATTTGGCCCAAACAGATTAACATGCACTTACAAATCCAGCTGGCTGTTTTGAAGCTCCCAAAGGAGCACTTGATTGCCAATTACACTGTTTCTCCTTTCTATCAAATTGCCAAGAAACAGTAACTCAATTGATTTAAAATGATTTCTATCACACAGCCTGTGTGCCATGCAATCAGTTTATTATGCTCAGTCGCATGATAGTGTTTTACTCCCTTGAATTGTGTTTTCAGCTTTGCTCATCCTGTACCCAGTTTGACTCCATTTAATAACTTTCTCATGCTATATTAGCTGAGTTTCCTATCAGATCACCCCCCCCCCCCATTGAATCTGTTCAAAAAGCAACATTCCTTAAAAAGATCAAACCAAACTTGTTTGTAGACTATTATCAGTAGGTAGGTTTAAAATTTACTTTGTATAAAATGGTCTTTTAAATCATTATTGCTATTATTAGAGCCAATTTGTTTCCTTTTTGGAGGAAAATTATATTTCTTACCTACAAACAACTGTTAAAAGGATGTTAATTAGGTTTCAGTATCAAGAACTCAGAAGTATGGAAATGCCAGAATTGAGGCTGCCTCTGCAACTTTAATTTGCCCCTTGGGTATTACACATTATAATGCAGTCTTTAATTATAGGATCCAAATACTACTTTTTACTAGAGGACCTCTATCTCAGTGCTTAACATGGAGAATCCTCAGTAACTGAGCAGCTACTCATTATTTGTTTCCTTCTCTTTGCTCAGTATGTGGCTGCACAGCATTGACTACAAATTCTTCAGAGCAGAAATTTGGAGAGGGAGGTATTACATTTCTCATGGGTTCTCTGTGGTTATTTTGAGTGCCAAATTGAAACACTTAAGATCTGATTTTTCAGAACATACCATTATCTAGCACTATGCATGTTCATATTGCTACTCCTGTTAACTTCGCTCTGTAGCTCTGCTGCCTCAAGGCAGGCACCCAGAAAAGAAAGAAAACGTAGTTCATTTAAAAAAAAAAAAGGTTTAAACAACATGCCTAGCATCACATTGGAATCATGTAGTAGAGTGAGGATAGTCTCCAGTTCTTCAGGGCATAGCTTGTGACATCCTTCTTTCTCTTTCTGCCTCACTCACTACATACCTTCCAGCTTCGGCAGTTGCAGCCCCTGTCATTACATTACCACAATTTATTTTAAGAGCACGTCCATCCTGGATTCTAAGTGAGGCAGTGGCCAGAGTAGATAATCCCGTAATTAAAGCATGTATTGTAAAGTATATGCACCAGGGACCCATCATAAGATCTCAGTCTAACTTTTGACTACTAACTTTGCAACCGTTATAATGTTCTATTAACATAGTTGTTTTTCTGTAATTTCTTAGATTAAAAAACAAAACAAAAAACCAACCAAACCCTAAAAAGGGTAGAGAGTGGAGATAGGGACATGTTGTAAAGGACACT
>NW_005841976.1:1314112-1316793 GCF_000455745.1 Alligator sinensis | reverse complement strand
GGGAAAGAAATTTAAAGAAGATCTGATGAGCAGCTTAGGGAGAGAACCGGGGCTGGCTGGGCAAAACAACCGAGAGTGCAGACACACAACACTTAGGTGCAGTCTACCTTCAGCCCTCTATAAATGTGGATACATGACCTATAGTCCCACATGGATACAAGTCATTCTATTCTGGGGTAAAGTTACCCCTCAACAACTCATGCGTAACTATATGCTGGAATCAGTTACACAGATGTACCTATGCGGACAGGTTAATCAATATTAATAATATGTAATTGTTTACATTTATGTAAGTGATGACCTGGGGGTAAAAAGAGGCATAGACATAAGCAAATCCTGCCTATATAAACTTTTTCATAATATTGCTAGGATGCAGTCCTGTGTTCCTCTTCAGGTTTTGTTGTGGTGCAGCATTCTGGACTGTTAAAATGCCACCTCTTACCTCACAGTGAATATGTTTCAGTGGTGGGTAGAAGTCTTTATGTGAGCAGTTTGGAAAACGGTTGGGAACAGTATTGTAGGAAAATAGTTAACTTGTGCTTTGGTAATCCAACTGTTTGGTAAACCTGTGGTTACAAATAATACACACACACCCATGTTTTATGATTTTTAACTTTGGTATCAATTATTCTGACATAACAGACTTTGAAAAAAAATGTTACGAAATGCCTAGCTCTTCCCTTCAAGCAAACACTGGCTTGATGGTCCTTTAATCAAGTGGAATAAGGTTTAACAAGAACCAGTGCCTGGAAGCTGAGGACCGGCACACTCAAAGTGGTAACAGGTTTTTAACAGATAGATTAACTATTAGAACAAATTTCTGGGTGAATCTTCATCTCTTCATGTCTTTAAATCAAGATTAGATGCCTTAAAATATCCCTCAGCCTAACACAAGTTATACTTGATATAGTATCAAGTATAATCAAGTTATACTTGAAAGATATATATTTCTTTTGACTTTGAACCCTATTGTCCAGACCCAAAAAGCATTTACTCCCACCCCACTGACTGTCTTCTAGATTGACTGTGGTGCTGAAGTCAGTGCTGTCTGTGGATGTTAATTGTTCTCAGACCCCATCTAGTGTATGGGTCTGCTCTAGGGACTTATTCACAGCACCTAAGTGCTCAGTTCAGCCAAAATGGTGGCACTTGTGAGCAAGCAAAGTAATAGCACTTTTTCTGGTGAACAGTGATTTAATGTAGGTACCAGCAGGCTCTCAGGTGCCTAAGCAGTTAGGCAGAGACTTGTGTGGATCACTCGCTCAGATGTGTTTGCCTATCTTCTACCTAACGTGCAGTTGGGGAGCCAGTGGCCTTTTCTTGGATTGGGTGCTGTGAATCTATGAACATTTTTTTTTCTCATCTATTCTCTTTCCCCTTCCAAAGGCCATTTCTTGTCTTCGCATCTCTGTAGGAGCTCCCCTTCATGGTCTGTTGTCATTGAAACCCGGTGGCACATCTGAGTGACGCATTCTCCTTTTCTCCAAAAACGACTGGCAAAATAGAGTCGTAGCAAGAGTGTATCTCTTTAACAAACTTGCCTCAGGCGTCCCCCATTGTCCTCCTCTTGCTGTCTACTGCAAGGCTTTTCCATATGTCAGCCTCTGGCCAGTCTGAGCTTCTCCATTGTAATTGATTTTGAGTTATGCAGGCCAACCAAAATGAATGCTAACCCCCCGCCTTCCTTATCCCCCCTCACACCATCATGTGATACGCCCAATAGGGAAAGCAGTTTTAGAAACACTTAAAATGTTTCTGAGGAACTAAGTTCCGCATTATATATATATATCTTGGTGCCTGGTTTACCATGAGGCCTGGGGCCACCAGCTGAATGAGGAAGATTAAAAGAAATCTTGATCAGATGCCTTGATCTTTGAGCACTGTCCATCCTTGTGCATGAATGAAGCAGAGGTCTTAAAGAAAAAAAAACATAGTGATGATGTAATTAAAGACAGGCAAAAACTTGTGTCAGGAGCCAAATTAAGGTTATCTTGCAAATCTTGACTCTGGCATTTCCTAACCTCCATGTGTTGGACTTTGCAACCTAAACTACATTGTTTAATATAGGTATTGCATGTGATTAAACTGTGTTTTGTTTTTTAAACAGTTTAATTGTGTTTAAAAATCTCTCTCAACTGATGTGCCCCAAACGGTCTAATAAAGTACCTAACACACTGGGATATGAGCCTCTTTTTAAAGACAAGTCTACTCATTAGGCAGGTGCTCCCCAATTTGCCCAGTTTCAGTTTGCACTAAAACTCTGCCCTGAGGGAACCAATTTATTCACTTTCCAATGCCTGGTTGAGCAGATAAAGGGCAGCGGGGGATGGTTTAGTGGGTTCATATTATGCTGCACTGAAAGTTTGTCTTGATCCTGCTGCTGAATTAGATTCTGTGTATAGGACTGTTGAATCCAGGTATGTTTTATATAAGGGAGAAGACAGTTCCAGGATACCGTGTTTACTTAGAAGAAGCAGCAGATATTTTTTGCAACCAAGTGCCAGGAGTTTATAAATCCAGGTCTTTAGTCTCTTTTCTTCTCCCTTTTATGCTTCTTTTGTTTTCTCCCACTCCAGTCCCTTCTGTTTTGGTTCCCCCTCCTCCCCACGTTGTTTCTTCCTTGCATTGTTGTCCTTCATTATCTACCTCATCCTGTTTCTTGTTCCAGTTGTTTGTACCCT
>NW_005841976.1:1294027-1314081 GCF_000455745.1 Alligator sinensis | reverse complement strand
TTTCCCTGTCTCTCCATTCCCTGTTCAACCCCTCTCCATCTCCTGAGAGTTGGATAATTAGGAACAGATTGGATTCCTTGCTGGGCTCATGATAGAAGAGCATGGTGTTGATGCCAGGTTGCTAGAGATATGAGTTGGAAATAAGTAAATGTAGATATTGTGGCACATTTGAGATTCTTGGCTCTGCTCCAGATAAATATAACAACCAGAACCATCACCAACTGAATAGGCTGCATGTTGCAGCTCATGTAAGAAAAAGAAGAATCATGCAGCGGGGCAGGTCTATTTGTTTTGTGGCTTTTTTGTAACACTGCCATTTGATATTACTTTATATCTTCACATTAACCCAGTAAAGAGGAAAGTTTTGATTTCCCTTTTTGCCTCCAAAGTTTCACAGAACTTTGATGAATGCTGTAAAGTGATCCTTTTAGGAGTATAGACTAATACCAGGACAGATGATGGTATCTTGTCCAGGCATCATACTGTATGATTGAAATATCTGGTGCCCCGGTACCATATGTATTGGATATACAGATTTTTTTTCAATATACTAGAAATGTAAGACTTGATGACCAACCATAGATTATAGCATAAATTCTGTTTTGCGTTTTCAAAAAATTAAAGACTCTTAAAAGTCTGCTTGAGGCATTACAAGAAAGGAAAATCTCTGAGATCTTTAAAACTGATGTCAGCTTGTTACTTTTAAGTTTGAGGGGTTTCTGGGTTATTCTTTACATCAGTCATAAAATATGTATTTTACCAATGCCAGATAAGTGTAATAGTAAATATTTTATTAGATAAATCATTTAATATATTTTTTCACTTTTTAATGTGTGTTCATATACAATCTTCTCATAAGCAGATATGAGGAAGCAAATAGCCTGTAGTTTTTTCTGATGCTCTGTGAGTTTCTCTTATTTCCCTTTTGCATTAACTACTGTTTTCCTCTGTAAGCTCTTTAACCATTTGTTTCCTCTGTAAGACAACAGCTGTTCTGAAACCTCTGCAGGAGTTAAACAGAATGCTTTGATGAAGACTCACTGTTTACTTGTTTTTCTTTATATGTTAGGCATTGAACTCATAATCTTATGCTTCTGGCTGAGTTGTGCTCTGAAAGGAAATAGGGTTAGGACAAGTGCTAATGAAAGGTTAGAGAAAGTAGCAACATTAGTGCTTATGGCTAGGGTTAGAAGTTACACATGAACTGGGTTAAGTGATTAGAAAAGTTAGGGACAGACATTACACATAACAGAGCAGACATTCAGTGCACATAAACCAGTTTGAAAATGGACAAAACCGGTTTGAGATAAACATCGTTGAACGTAATATCAGACTTAACTGATTTGGGTCAAACTGGTTTATGCAATGACTGACTCCTTGCTGGTTTAAGACTCCCCCAGCACCTTGGTATACTCTCTGGGCTGGCAAGGATCTCTGCTCCACAACAGGGCTGGCCCCTCCCCTCTGCTCTGTAGCCAGAGCAGGGGTGGGCCATGGTCGGATGCTGGCCTGCCATGGCCCCTGTGGCAAATTCCTCTCTCTGTCCCCTCTCCCCTCTGCTGGCAAACCCTGTGAACCACAGCTGGGGTTTGCCAGCCCCAGCTGCACCTTCATGGCTTTCCTGCAGCTAGGCAGAGATGAAGTTAATTCCTCCCTCTGTTCAGCTTGTCTGTAGCCAGGGTGGGGATTAATTCCACCTTGGTCCTGGAGCAGGAGAGAGAGGCAAGCTAGTCCCCTGTGTACAGATCCAAAACCTGTACCAGTGAGCCCAGAGCTAAGACCTGCAGAACCAGATTGAGAGGTGAGAAATGTTGGCAAAGACCTGACAACCATCACATGTGCTGGAGATGAAGTTAAGGGAAGTTGGAGACAGCTTCTGGTTGAAAGTTTTATAACAAAGAACGCAGGGAATTACATTTACGTTATAAAGCAGAACCTGTAAAACTTAAACAAAGCCTTTCTGAATGCCTGGCTGTAAGTAGGGTTATCATACACCCAGGTTTTCTCGGACTTGTCCTCTTTTTTTGGCTTCCTATGCTGCATTCGGGTGGGTTTTTAAAATAAGAGCAAATGCCTGGGTTTTTTGCTGTTTCCTCTACCCTCCCAGCTGGCTGCTTGGGACTTGGAGCAGCAGGCAACGTGATTAGCTGCCAGCGGTCACATGCTCCCTGCATGGGCCCCAGCAAACCAGATAAAGAGACAGAGTGTGTGCGCATGTGCGTGCATGTGCGTGCGTGCGTGTACAGGCGCGTGTGCATGTGCTGCTTGAGCAGCAGGGCTGGGGGGGGGAGCAGGGGCTGTGGGTCTGGAGTGAGGGGCAGTGGCAGGGTTCAGGGGCAGGGGGCTGGAGGTCCAGAGTGCAGGACACCAGCGGAGCTGGGGGACAGGGGTTGCAGGTCGGGAGTGCGGAGCACCATCAGGGCTGCAGGGAGGGGGGGAGCAAAGGGGGCTGCAAGTTGAGAGTGCAGTGTACTAGCAAGACTGGGGAGGAAGGGTCTGTGGGTCAGGAATGAGGGGTGCCAAGAAGGCCGGGGGGCAGGGGGCTGTGTGTTCAGAGAGAGGAGAGGGGGGGTTGGCAGGGCTGGGGGAGCAGGGGCTTAAGAGTGAGGGGCAGAGGCAGGGCATGAGCATATCACTGCCCCCACACAATCATATGCCTCTCTCTCCTCTCCTCCCTCCTGCCCCCGGTCCCAGGTGTCCTCTTTTTTGCTGCTGGAGATATGGTAACTCTAGCAGTAAGGAGACACTCTAACCTCAGGATTAGTAAGACTTATGCACAGCCTTCTCTTGTCTTCCTGCTTTACATTTTAAGTTAAACTAAGTTGTGTATGCTGTGTTTTACTGGGCTGTATCTTAGCTTAGGTGAAGATTTTTGGTAGTTCCCTGTTATATGCTTTGCAAATTGCTCTGTTCAATACATGCTTGCTTCAGAGAGAGGACTTTTTTCCCATCCCCACTCCTCAAGTCTGGCAGGAGATCCCACCCCTGGGCTGGTGGCTGGCATCCTGGGTGTCCTGCTAGCCCTGGCTGGTGCCTGGCCACACCCCCTCCACTCCAGCAGGGAGGGATGAGCCTTGAAGGACATCTGGCTTCCCTTCCCTTTGGCAGTGACTGGCAGGCATGCTCTAGCTTCTCCCAGCTTCTGGCTTGAGCCACTGCAGGCACGTGCCTGCATTTCCCAAATTAACAGAGAATGTCTGTCCAGCTGTTAATAAGTTTAAGCTGTGCCAGGGTCTGGGGCCAGGGAGGTGGGGCTTAAACAGCCCTTCCCCTGCTCAAACTTACTGCTGGTTGTAACTGTGGACTACAAATTCCAAAGGCATCTGGAAGCAGGAAGTGGAAGTGATGAGCAACCCTGTAGAGCCCTGCTGCTGTGATTATGGACTGCAGATCCCAGAGACCTCATGGGCAGCAGGAACAGGAAGTTAACACAGCCAGAGAGCTGTACTCTAGTGGCCCACCCTCCTGGCATCTGGCCTGAGCCACTGCAGACATGTGGCTGCGTTTCCTGTATCAAAGGTAAATTTCTGTTCATTTCTGTTTCAGTTTAACCTGTGCAGTATAGACTAACCTACAAAGACTGAATCAATACAGCCTCGGGCTTTTTGACTGTCTGTACCTAGCTTGGGAGGCCTAAGTCAGTCGAAGTCAGTGAGAATATTTCAAGATGTAGATCCTAAATTGGAGTCCACATGAATTGTTAAAAGTGTCTAGCCTCTTTTTGTCAGTTTAATGTTTAAATTGCACAAAATTACCAAAATGAGAGAGGGGCACCCAATCTACTGCAGTGTTGTGCTCTACCCTTTTATATGAGTCCTGCATACTTCATGTTTGTTCCATGTTGGTTAATCCCTCAGCAGGTATAAATCACCACAATTTAAGTGGTACTACATGAATAATTTCCCCAACTCACATCTGGAGTACAGTGTTTGTTTTCTTTTTCCCCCATAAACAGCAAAGACATAATCATGGCATTTTGCCTGCTTGCTTTCGGTGCTGACAGAACCCTGTGTTTGTTTTTGTTTAAACATACCATTCATATTGGTAAAAGTAAATGATTGATGGTGATGACCTGGGGTAGTGTGCAGCTGTTTTGGTGGTAATATGGAAGCCCTCATGTTGCTTTGCTTTTCTGCCCCCAATTTCATGCACCCAGTATTCCTAGTATGAGCAGAAATGCCCAATTAGGCCTTGTCACAGAAGGTGGTTTCCTGAAGTTCTTCCAGTTGGGAGTGGGATGAAATCACCAGATTGGTGCATTTGTTACCTATTGATGATTTTAGCACAGATCTTCTGGAATAAAATATTCATCAGTGTGCCTCGTTGCCACGTAATACTTCCCTTTACCCACAGAAGGCATAACTGCCAGGGTCCCTATGACTAGCTGCTTCTCCCAAAATCCCACACCAGAATATCTGCTCTGCTCCACAATGTAAAGTAAGGAGTGCCAGGTGCTTTCTTGTGGGTTTGGGAGTTACATGGGACAAAGCTTTGGAGAATAGTTGTCCTAATGCTGGCTTCTTGGAGTCCAAAATCTGTAGAACTTTTTGTGGGCCTTTACAGCTGAGGGGAATGGGGGTGTGTTACAGAAAATGGTCCAGAGGTAAGTGTATTAGCTTCGTATTTGGGAGACTCAGGGTCAGGTTCCTGCTTTACCACAAATATCCTTTGTTACAACTTATTTGGGCCCAGATCCACAAAGTTGTGTAGGTGTCTACCTCCTGTTCATTTTTAGTAGGAATTAGCAGGTGGGTAACCTTGAGAACCTCAGCCTTCAGTCTTCTGTGCATCAGTTCTGACTATATAATAGACTTACAGATTTCACAGACATTAGGGCTGAAAGGGACTTCATAAGATTATTGGGTCCAGCCCCTTGCCCAAAGGGTAGGAAGTCAGCAGGGTCAAAGGATCCCAGCAAGATAAACATCCAAATGTTTCTTGAAAGTGTCCAGAGTAGGTGCTTGCACCACCTCTGGGTGGCGTTTTTTCCAGGCCTTGGGGGTTTGGACAGTAAAGAAGTCTTTCCTTATGTCCAGCCTAAAACTGTCTTGCAGGAGTTTGTGACTGTTGGACCTTGTCATCCCCTGGGGTGCTCTGGTGAACAGGTGTTTCCCCAATCCTGATGCATACCCCTTTTGTACTTATAGGCTGCCACCAAGTCAGCCCTAAGTCTGCGCTTCTCCAGGCTGAAGAGTCCCGTAGCTCGCAGCCTCTTATCATAAGGCCTGTTGTCATGCCCTCTTATCATGTGTGTGGCTCTCCTTTGGACTCTTTCAAGCTTCTCCATGTCCTTCCTGAATTGTGGAGCCCAGAATTGGCTGCAGTACTCCAGCTGTGGCCTCACCAAGGCCAAGTACAATGGGTGGATGGCATTCTGGGTCTTGCTTGAGATGCATCAGTAGATGCAAGCCAGAGTTTAGTTCACTTTGCCAGCTGTGGTATTGCATTGATGGCTCATATTCATCATGTGGTCAATCATGACCCCCAAGTCTCTTTTGGTCAAGGTGCTAGCAAGTATAGCATTGCTGAACCTATAAGTGTGATGCGGGTTATTATTCCTGAGGTGGAGCACCATGCATTTCTCTGTATTGAATGCCATCAGGTTTTCATCCACCCACCTTGCAAGCCTATCGAGGTTGCCCTAGATCACCAGCCTATCCTCAAGGGTGGAGACTCTTCCCCAAAGTTTGGTGTTGTTAGCAAACTTGGCCAGTCTGCTTTTGACACTAGTTTCTAGATCATGTATGAAAATATTAAAGAGTACAAGTCCAAGACCAGAGCCTTGGGGGACACCACCAGTCACCGAGTGCCATGTTTATTTAGTTCCGTCAACTACCACTGTCTGGGTCCAACCTCGGAACCAGTTCCCCAGTCATCGGACTGTGGAGTAGTCAAGGCCGCAGTTGTCCAATTTTTCCATGAGGACATCATGGGACACCAGGTCAAAGGCTTTTCTAAAGTCCAAATATATGGCATCAACCTCTTCCCTCTTATCCAGGTGATATGTCACTTGGTCAAAGAAGGGAATGAGATTGGTCAAGCAAGACCTAACTGCAAATAACCTGTGCTGGCTGTCCCTCAGAATGTTGCCTTCTTTTAGCCTGTTAGGAATGGTTTCTTTGATAATTTTTTTTACAAGATCTTACCAGGGATTGAGATCAAACTGACTGGCCTGTAGTTTCCCAGGTCTTCTTTCCTCCCTTTCTTGAAGATGGGCACCACATTGGCCCTCTTCCAATCTTTAGGTACTTCAAGCACCACAAGTTCTTGAATATCCTCCCCAGTGCCCATGGTATGATGTCTGCCAGTTCCTTTAGCAAACTTGGGTGCAACTTATCTGGAGCAGCTGATTTATGGGGGTCTAGCCTCTCAAGATGCTCCCTCACAAGATCCATGCCAATGAAGGACACATATTCATCTTCATCCGGGTCATCCCACATCATGTTTATCAGGGTGGTCCCTTTGGGCTGGTGGAAAACCAACACAAAGTAATCATTAAGCAGATTGGCTTTTTCCTGGGTGTCAGCTGCCCCAGCTGGTTTAGCAGGGGTCCAATGTTGCCCTTGTTTTTCTTTTGACTTCCCACATATCTGAAGACAGACTTTTTATTGTTCTTGATTCATGTAGCCAGATGGAGTTCAGTTGCAGCCTTGGCTTTTCTAGTTCACTCCCTGCAGGTGTGAACCAGTGCAGTATTCTCCTCCTTAGTAGTGTTTGCTGCCCTCCATCCATTATACACCTCTATAGATGTAGGAGGTTCATGCGCTACCTGTTGAGCCAAGGGAGTTGTTGAGGCCTTTTGCCACCTTTCCGATGGGTTGGGATGGACTCCCCTTGTGCTTTTAGGATCAATTCCTTAAGGAGCAACCACTTATGAACTCCCATCCCTGTGAGATCATGATTTCTGAGGGCCTCAAGAAAAAGCCTCCTGAGCTTATGATAGTCAGCTTTCCTAAAGTCAAGGACTACTGCATTGCTGGCTGACTTGCCAGCTTTGTGATGGATAATGAAAGTGATCAACTCGTGGTCACTGTCACCCAGCTTTTCTTCGATTCTTAGGTCGCTGATTAGATCGTCCCCTTTGGCCAATACCAGGTCCAGCAGCACCTTGCCTCTCTTGTCTGCCCATAAACTTCTTGGGACAGGTAGAGCTTATCCATGCATGTAAGGAAGCTTTGTGACTGATTGGATTTGGCCGAGTGCTCATCCCATGAGATGTCCAAGTCTCCCATGATGACCATGAACTGAGAGCATACAGCCTTGGCTAGTTCCCTGGTGAATACTTGGTCAAGTACTTGTTCCTGGTTTGGAGGTCTGTAGTAGATTCCTACCATTGTATCCCCTTAACTGTGTTCTCCACATATTCTAACTCAAAGGGTTTCTATAATCCCTATGAGATCATAGTAATTCCTGTTCAGCAGAAGGACCAGCTCCTCCTGTTTATTCCCCAAACTCCTAGCATTAGTGTACAAGCATGTAAGTGTGCCGTTGGAGGCCTTATGCTTCCTTGTACTCATGGAGAAGCTCTGTTCCTGGGTTGGGGTAGGAGGGGGTTCCCTTGAGCATCCTAACCTGCTGGTTTGGGGTTGATGTTTGGTGAGCTTGCTCCGATCATTGTCCACCCATCCCCTGGCGTGCTTAGTTTAAAGCCCAGTTGAGCAAGTTAGCCATTCTGGCTGAGAAGAGCTTCTTCCCCAGTGGAGTGAGGTGGAGGCCATCTCTTCCCAACAGATCGCTGCCTCTCTCTCTGAAGAGCAGGCTGTGGCTGTAGAAGCCAAAGCCATGATGGTGGCACCAGTGCTGCTGTCTTCTGTTTACTGCCTCGATTCATCTCTCCCTCCTCTGCCCATGCCTCATAACTAGAAGGATCGAGGGGGGGAAAAAAACACCTGTACCTCCAAACCCCTGAGCCCCACTCCCAGAGCCCTGTAGCCACTCACGACCCAGCTGGGATTGCTCCAAGCCCTGTCATTTGTGCCCACATGGATAAGGAGCATAGGGTAGTGGTCAGAGGGCCAGATAAGTTTTGGGATCCTCCCAGCCACATCCTGGATACAGGCTCCTGGGAGGCAGCAGGGTGCTAAGGGGTCGGGGCAACAGATCACTTCCCCAGTCCCCGTCAGGAGAGAGTCACCCACAATGACCCCTCTGCGTTTCATCTTAGGGGATGATAGCTGGTTGTGTTCCTTGGCCAGTTGCAGTATTTGGCAGCTCTGCAGGCTCTATGCAAGAGGTTCATACCTGTTGCAGAGATCCAGGGGAGTGGTTACCCTGGTACAGTGAGCCCTGGGGCTGGAGACAGCCTTTGTCAAGACCCATGGTTGGACAGTATGGGAGGGCCTCTTGGCCTCTCTGGTCCTGGGAGGGGACGCAGGTCGCTCTTCCACCCTGGAGCAAAGGGCAGTAGGAGTCAAACTCCTGTTTGCCATCCCTGATGGTTCGCAGGCTCTGCACTGTGGTCTGGAGCTCCACTATCTGGGATTTCAGAGACTCCAATAGGGAGCAAACCTCACAAGGGGAGGTTGCAATGCCCCTGATCCCATGTGCCTGGAGTCACGTCAGGCAGCCCCCACAGCCGAGAGCCAGGGGCTCTTGTCTGAATGGAGGCCAAAACCATGGGTTCCATCTGGGTGGAGGCCTCGGAAGTACCAGAGGGGAGGGATCCATCTGCAGGGGGAACCTCCTGGTGTGACACGTCCCACCCACCAACACGTTGATACTAACTAGTTAGGCTACTTCTGCACCAACTGCTCCCTTGCGGTTCTTTGCCTGGGCCTCGGGCCCCTCCTGTGTGCCCTCCTGTGCAAACTCCCTTGCTAACTCATGCACCGGACCTAGAAGTGCGCCTGTTTGAGGTTTCTGTTCGTGAGGCTTTGGTTGCGTGGCTCCCTGGGGGGCTGGCTCCCTAGGAGCTGGAGCGGGGACATGACCCTCCTCGGCTCTTCTCAGCTGCCTCCCCGCAGCTGAGCTAAGTCCCTCCCACCATGGGCCCCCACTTCCCTCCAGCTAAGCTGGGGGTTGTCAGGGGTCCTGGGGGTCCAGTTGGTAGTCCCAGGGCTCATGGGGATGCAACGGGCTTCTGCCCGTGCATCTTGCTCTGGAGCGGGAGGTCAATGCCATAATAAAGATAATAACATTCCTTCTGTCTCACGAGAGTATTAAGGACTTATTATTGTGAGGTGCTCTAATTCTATGGTGACAGGAGCTCTGTAAATACCTTAGATAGATAAGAAGTGGAGTAGGTTGCTTATTTAGGGCTTCATCATGTTTCCATTGCAGTGAATGAACTGGGGCATGAAATATGACCTCTGGTAGTGGATATCACTATGCCTGTAGCCTTTCTTTTAGGTGTGTAGTCTTGTTATGAAGGTGAGGCTGATTATTCTTCAAAATTGTTTTCTTCTTTGTAGCTCTGTGGGAGGGTGGTATGAGAAGAAGAAGAGAGAGCAGCAAATGTTAGTAGCTGAGATGCTGATTTCAAACACAGCAGCACAGTGCTTTTTTTTTTTTTTTTTTGTTTAGCATTCATCTGTTTAGACCCTAGCTTTGCCTTTGCAGTCTTCCTTCATTCACACATGTGAGTGACGGGCTTGACAACACTGTCCAATTGGGATTCTGTGCACTGCTAAAAATAAGCAAGTTTTGACATCCGCACACCATGGGCTGACATTGCATTGTAAGCAAGTAGGGTGGGAGGAGGCGGGTAGGGGAAGTACATAGTGTTAGATATTTTAAAAGACTTATTAATGTCAATGCCAGGATTTTTGAAGAAATTGTAAATCAAGGCTCTTGCCAAGGGCAAATTTACTTGAAACCATCTTCCTGAAAACAACTGTATAAGTGCTTAACCACTTGCCAATTATCCTGCTCTAGGACAAACTGTGAATGCTTTGCAAAATGGAAAAGGAATCAATGGAAGCTTTGATACAAAACCCACTGAACTTCAACAAGCCAATGGCCAGGCTGCCTTGCCATGTTGCAGATGATGTTAAATGAATTGCTGATCAGTCAGCAGAAAATGAATATTGATGGTTTTAAGTCAATATATAATACACACACAGAGTGAGAAAAGCTCTTGTGAATCTTCTGTTCACTAGATTATGCATGTTCAAATATCTCCCCAAATAATAGCCTTATTTCATGTCACAAACTCCAGCTTTCTAAGAAATATGCTTCTTGCATTAAAAAGTCTATTTAAGGTTCTGGTCTCTGCATTGGGGCAATGATGATAACACATTTTTTTTTATTTGACCATGACCAAAAGCCTTGACCAAAAAGACCTTAAAAAGTAATTGTGAATGGGTAATTAGACCAAAGAGGTCCATGACAATACATCTTTTACGCACCCATCAAGTAATTCACACAGAAGCAATGCATAAACATGTGGCACCTCAATAAGGAATACAAACTGGGCCCTTTCTAATGTGGGAGAAATGTGTCTGGTCACTTTTTCTCCAGTCTAAATGTAGTCTAAAATCCACTTCCCTTGAGCTTGCATGAACCTTAGTATTGAGCACTCCATGCTTATGGTGTGATATGTCATTGTTATGGGCTGGCCTGACACTGTTTTGTTTCTGTAACTTCTTATGCCACACTTGGCGCTCTTGTGCCTGAGCGACTTCCAAGACTGCATTAAGCAACATGACCAACACCTGTCACACATGGTTTGTTGCCTTTGTCAGGGGAAATTGAGTGTGCAGTTTTGTGTTGTATTTGGTAGGGGCTTGGCTTATTGTTTTAAAATGTACACATTACTCTGCATTTGTATTGGGTAAGGCAGGTTGAAGGAGTATACTTGTATTTGGAATGCCTTTAGCTCCTAGAGAAGTTTGTTCCTCATCCCAAGATGTAAATGTAGACATTTCTGTGTTGCTTGGTCAACCATAGTCTTTGTCCCAGAGCTTTCATTGATCTAGATGCAGCCTGCCGGGCCATTCTATCTGGCCCACGGGGCCCCTAAAAATGTAGAAAATTAATATTTATCTGCCCTGGCTCCCTGCCACGCAATCCTTGATAGCTTGCCAAAACTCAGTAAGCAGTCCTCCACCCAAAATAATTGCCCACCCCTGATCTAGCCCCTGGTCATTGATTTCAAACTGTGAAGTTATGTTTTGTTTCCATCAGTCTCTCCCTGCTAATGTTACCACAAAGATTGAGCTGCAGTGTACATGCAGTGCCATAGTATCTTTGGGATTTCATTTTTCTCATATGTGCAAAGCACAGCCAGGGTGCTCTAAGCTTTCTAGAGTTTGGCAACTGTTCTCTCAAGTGTGGAGCATGCACCTGCAATAGGTCCTCTGTGAGCATCTGCCAAGAAATACTTTTCCTGCTCTACCTAACCACACATATACACACTGTGCATAATGAGGAACCCAGCTGACCATTCTGTCTCTGTCTGGACCTGTCTGATTAGCGGGGTCTCCCAAAGAGGCAAGGCAGGATCTGGGAATCAGCAGCTACTAAGACCTTAGGAAGGAAAAACAAGTTTTTTTTCAAATCTTTTTTTCATTAGAATGATCCAAAGATCTGTGAGGAAAGGAAGCTTATCTCTGTCTCCTTCTAATAGTGAAAATTGGAGCCAGAGGGCAGAAGTGTCTGTATATTTTTAGAAGCCAGGAGGGTAGGGAGGCTGGTGATGGATTTAAGAGCACACCAACGTTTCTTGATGGCAGTTTGGTGTATGCTACAGCGAACTCATGTTCTACAACAGAGATATAACTACCAGGGTCTGTGCCATGGGTGGCAGCAGCAGAAGTGGTTGTTCTTGTGTCCTCTCTCTAAGTGGGCACCCAGGGCTTGTACCCCAGTCACTCCCACTCATTACGCTGCTGTTCTACAAGAAGCTTTTTCCCTGTATTCTTTGGATAATGGAAATTCTGGATTCAGGGAAGACATACCTGAGAGATCAAACTTCCCCCAAACTACATGCCTTGGATGCATAGGCTTCTGATTAACCAAATTCCAGGTTTCTTTATTAGCCTTTATAGTAACAGCCACATCTATTTTTAGTTTCAAAGACTTTTGGGACAAACTACTTGTTAGAGCTCAGTTCCAGCTCATGGCTACCATCTGTTCTCTTTTGCAGTAGTACATTTCTCCTTTGGCAAGTCTACTGTGATGCTTTGGTTTTGTGTCCTTTTTCTTTTCTTCTGGTGAGCTTCTTCATGTGTGATATGTCACAGAGCATTTGTATGGAACTAAAGACAGGGCAGATTTGATTGGAGTTGCAAAGGGGAACTCTTGAGATTTTAAGATGAAGCATTGCAACTGTGTTACCAAATCTGCCCATTACTTTGGGGTGTGCTCATTTATTAGGGATAGTTTCTAGGGTCTTGGTGATTCTGTCAATGTGCTGCTTGTGTTACTATACGGAGCTGTATCTCTCCCTTCTGCAAGCCCTGACCCCCAGTGGAGCTATCTTGCAGGACTCAATCTCAATGGGCTGGGTTCCTCCAGTCACCAAATCAGTCATACACACAAACACACACAAATTAACGTGACACGCCTGACCTGGCCGGGCTGATCAGCATGGACAGGCTGACACCCTCATATGCCAAGAATCAGTTCATAAGAGCAACAATAAAATGCAGTCAGACACAAGCACACAGGTAAACAGAATCCCTCTGAATCCGGCTGGGTGTCCAGCTGACACCCTCATGGGCCAGCATTCAGTTCATAAGGGCACGTCTGAGTCAAACTGGGTCAATCAGCCTATACAAGCTGATCCCCTTATGTGTTTCAAACTCAGCACGTCCCAATCTTTGGCCTCTTGATGAGCAGACCCCACAGTAATTTGGGCTTCACAGGGATCTTTAGCATAGGTAAAAGAAGCGTTGCTGCAGAGTACGGGAGGAAAGAGAAGCAGAGAAGGAAAAATATACCCAACTACTACCAGTTTGACTATAAAAGTTATTTATTGCTAAGCATATGAAATATATAATAGTACTAGTAGTAATAGACATGCAAAAGAAAAACAAACACCAACAATGACAATACTACCCTGGTTTCACTAAGTATTTGGGGAAACTTAGCTCAAGCTTAACTGATACAGTTCAGGTTCAGAAGTTTATGCCTAGAAAGAAGACAGAGAACGCTGGGATCTCACCTAGTCCACGGTACTCAGGCTGCAAAGCTGACAGGCACAGTCCATAGCACAATCCTTGAAGAGAGAGATGATCTGTTCTTCCAGCGTCCCAAGAACGACAGGGGATGGTGTCAGCACAGGGGTTTTCTTCTTCTCCTTCTTTCCTCCTGCTTCTACTTCTTTTCCTTCCTTTTCCTCTTCCTCTTCTCCCTCTAGCAGCACACACACTTACAGATTTTTATACCCTCAGTTCAGCTGCTTCGAAGCACCTTCAGTAGTGTAAATCATTGTCTTTTCTATTGACAAGGGGTTATCTGGTTTGGACCATCTCAGGAAACTGATTGATAATCAGGAAACACTTAAGATTAGGGAGTAACCCAAATACTTGGGAGCCAGCTTGAGATTCCTATGGGTGGCAGATATACTGATGGGATATCTCATGGTTTCTTCAGGAACAATAGATAGCTTGCAGCATCAGGATTTTGGATTTTTACTTGTTGTGCACAAGCCTCAGCTTAGCATGACTTTTCCAGATCTTACTATAGTCTTTTAACAGACTTAAGACAATTATTGGGGTGCTCATAACCTTTTGTGGAGAGGACTCCCACCAGTCGTCTCGGGAAAGATATGACAACACCTGGGATTAGGGCTCCAGCAGGCTGGATGCTGTGATGAACCCTTAACCATTGTTCAAATGTTGCCCATACCCCCTCTGACTCGGTCTCTTGCCTCAGCATTCCCTAACCCGGCAACCGAGTTTTAGTCAATTAAGTTTAAATAGGCCTCCCACAGTGGGACCGGGGAATGTACGGCCCAAGATGCCTATTAAATTTAGAGCGGTGTGTGTGTGTCTGGGGGGGGGGAAGTCCTTAGCAAATCCAGATTAGAACTGGTCTGATAAATGCTGAGCTGGGTGTGTGTGAACATGGGTTGATTAACATTGGAAGCACAGATTCCCCATCATGCAGCGCTCTCCTGCTTCTCTGGTCCCAGAATTCACTGCAGCCTCTGCTTCAGGCTTTCTCTTTTCCATCTCTCATGTAAATGAGACCTAGGGCAGTTGATTCACTGGTCACCCTTATCTGGTGAGGGTCTTAGGTGCGTCTCTCACTGCATCTTAATCAGTTTCGTTTAGGTAGAAGAGGCGGGGGGGGGGGGAGTCCTTTGTGAGTCAGACAGACTGCATCCTGTACCAGGGTTCCCCAAGAATACAGAGCTGAGACGTAACAACTGTAAGTTAACAAAAGCCTGTTCTTCCCCCATCTATTGAGGAAGACTGAAAAGATGAAGCCCTGGAAACTTCTCCAAGTTTTGAAAAATTAAATCAAAATAAAACAAGTCTTAATCCCTAATGGAAATAGGAGTAGCTTTGTGCACTCTCCAGCATGCTAGGCTTATATCATATGTTACAATGGTACCTGAAATCAGGGTTCTCCAGCTGTAAATCCTGTAGTAAATTGTGGTTTTGCAACAGTGTGGGAAACATTCACCCACAGAAGTTATGACTGAAATAAATATAGAACTGAATCGCTGAAACACATACAGTAACTGCAGGGTGACACCATCTGTTATTTACAGCTGAATTATAAAGCAAGCAAATGTGGTCTACTGGATGAGGCAGTTGGACTGGGAGCCAGAAGAGCTGTGCTCTTATCTCACCTCTGTCACTGATAGAGCTTGTTGAAATACTCCTTTTGCCTCCAATGGAAAATGCCTCTTTCTAGTTAAATTTTACATATTGAAATATGTCAGCCAAAAGCCAGATAATTTTGGAGGAAGGCCAAAAATTTTGGCCTAAAACTGAAAATTGTTCATGTAACAGGTTGGGCTGGCCCTTTAAGTGAGAACAGACAGCCCTCTTGTAGAAACTCAGCTGCAGGCAATTAGCTATTCATGGAGTACCCCACTGGCAATTAAAAACCCAGGGAAGAGAGCAAGGAGCTCAAGCTAGGTAGAAGTAGCAGTCTCCCTGCCCTGCCTCCTCCCTTTGCTTCCCAGGAAAAGCCAGCCTGCAAGGACACAGGCAGACTAAAACACCTATAGTCCGTTTGGAAATGCCACCACGCTGCTTTATGGGCATTGCAGTTCAAGTGCCCATTCTCACTTATAGACTTGGCTTCCTGAGGAGACTATCTCCTGTGAAGCCTGTATCTCGTCTGGATGTGAGGGGTGGTATCTGGCCGTGGTACGTCATTGTTACAAGTCAGTGCCCTAATTAGGTTGGTCCTTGGTCCTATTTTATACCTGACTGTCCTGTTTTTAAACCCTTTGTCCTCTGTCCATTTCTAAATGAGGAACAGAATTAAAAAAGTCCTGTTTTTCAGTTCATTGGTGGAAAAATATATCAGTCATTTGTCTTCATGATTCTGAGCAGTGCACAGTCAGAAGGAGCAGGGTTCCCGGACAGTCAGGGAGTGAGGTAGGTGGCCATTTTGTGGTGGCCCAACCCCTTGCTGCTGATTGGACAAGGGGCCTGGGGGCCCCACCCCTCATTGCTGAGAGTGCCAATCCCCCCACCCTCTCACCAAGGGGAGGTCCTGTATTTGGGCGGGGGTGGGGTGTCAGTGGCCACACTGGACCTTTTGTGTGATAAAGAGCAAGAAATTTCACCTTGTGGGGCCTTGGTTAGCTCTTTGAGGCAGGGCCTGTGCTTTGTTACATGTTTGTAGAAAGCCTGGCTCAGTGGATCCCAATATTTCATTCTGGAATGTAAATTTGAATGATCTTTCTCTTACCTATAGATGTGCCTTTGAATTCACTGGCATCATGGTCAGATTGAAAGTACTGTGTTGTACTTCTTCCTTTCCTGCCTCTTCCTTTCCTGCCTCTTACAGTCTGGTTCCCTCTACAAATCTTCACCAATGTCATTCATTTTGCTCTCCTTTTGTATCAAATTCACTGGATTTTTTTTTTCTTACCTCCAAGGCCACCACAATATTTTTATTCATAATTTAAACAATATTATAAAATCTTTGTGAACAGATGGGTAGGGTACTAAACAATGAGAAGGACAGGGTTGCAGTGATTTGAATTGCTGGTCCAGCAGAATGCATGCTGTTACGACCAAATGCAAGGTAATATATATTGGAACCAAGAATGAACTAAATGCAGGAAGATTTGGGAGAAATGTAAATTGCTTGTGACTATATATACGGGTCAGCTAGGGAATCTGAAGTTCTCTTCCAGCCTTAACTTCTATGGAACTAATTCACTAAAGAAATAAGACTGTAACTTTGTTTTGAATATGATGCTTTTGATGTATTGTGGCCAAAGTTTTTAAACATGGCTGGGCACCAATATCTCTACATAGATAGTACATATGTTTCTGATTTTCAGCATTGGTGACACCCTCAGGTCCATTTGACTTCAGCAGCTGAGAAAATCAGGATACTTTAAATGTTTAGCTAGAGATGGGGGCTAGGGACAGATATTCAAAAAGCCTGAGCCTGAATTGATTCAATCTTTGCAAGTTAGGCTTACCTGGCTAGGCTAAACCAGTTTGTAACTGTAGAAATCCCCTCTGGACTGAAGAAATGCAGGCACATGGCTGTAGTGGCTCAGACTAGAAGCCAAGGGGGTGCTAGAGCAGCCCTCCTTTCCCTTATATGCTGCTGAATGGAGAGGGTGTGTGGCAAGGCCCTGGCAGGATGCTTTGGTTAGGGATGGGTTCCCCCCACTGTTGGTAACAGAGCATTAAGTTACACAGGGAGTTAGCATTTATCACCCCATCAGCAAAAAAACCCAGCTCCTCTCATTATTTAAAACTCTTAAACAACTTTTTCCAAGGAAAAAGCTACGTGTTGATTAGCTCCAAAAAGCCCTAAGCAGACACTGTCCTGTCTGCCTTTGTCTAGTCTCCCACAGTGTGTACTGTAGCCAGCATCTGGTGTGCTAGCTAATACTGAGAGGTGTCTCTGTGTAAGGGAGAGGACAGGGGGGAATCCCTGCTTGAGCACGGGACTGGTGAGGGGGATAGGGGAGCAGGAGGAAGCCAGGCAAACCCCGCTGTACCTGCAGTCTCTGCCGGAGCTGCAGCCAGGGAGCAGAGGGGAGGGGCCAGCCCTGCTGAGCTGGAGCAGAGCCCCGCCCAGAGTTGCAAAGCATCGGGGATGCTGGAGGACTTTGATTTAACTTAAACCAGGAAGGGATCTGGGACAGACATTGCATAAACCGGTTTGACCCAAATCAGTTAAGTCTGATACTACATTGAACCAGGTTTATCTCAAACTGGTTTCAGCCATTTTCAAACTGGTTTATGTGCACCAAATGTCTGTTCTGTTACAGGTTTAAACCAGTTACTGATCACATAAACCGGTTTATGTGTAATGTCTGTCCCTAGGCTTGAGGGCTAACTTTGCAAAGTTAAGTTTGCAAATAACAACCTTGTTGTCTACAATATATCTTTTAGTCCATTTTGAAATGAAATCTCTATGGGATAGACATCTCTTCTTCTATTTGTACAGTCCATACAGTTTTCACTGAATAAGAAATAAACATGATGCTAACAAAAATAATCCTAAATAACCACATGGTATTTGTAGTATAAAAGCGATTGAAAGAACATTTCTTAGGTGTAGATATCAAGACTGGAAAGAGATTTGTGATTGTTTTGGGAATGACTTTGGAAATCCAATAGCAGCACTGTGGCCATTTAAATAGTTCCATTTAAAATATCTTTAATCTGTGTGAGAGAGTTATTATAGTGAGGAACTACCTGATTAATACAGGATATATTGCTAGTGAGGATTGTCATTGATTTCAGCTGCTTTGGTCACTTGTGTTTAGGACAGCAGAAAGGGCAGAAGATAATAAAATAATCTTCCCTATACGAGGGTTACTGGTCAGGAAAATTTAAGTACTGTATGAAATGGGGAAAATGACATGGTAGGTGTTATTTTAACTACTGTTTGGTTTGTCCTACTAACTGTCATGGTATGAAGGGAGAGGGACTAACTCTAAGGGGTTGATATTCCTTTTGGTTTGATGGCCTGTTTTAGAATTCCTGATCCCATACATCTGAGTATAGTAAAAGCTGGAGCAGAAAATCTGAGTGCTGTTTCCAGCTCTACCGCAGACTTCCTCCATTGTGGCCTTGTTTCCCAGCCTGTAAGAAAGCCGATGACATTTAATGACCTGGCTGGAGTGTTGAAATTTTAATTTATAGGCTTTTAAAACTGGTTTGGGATTGCCAAATAGAAGACTTTTAGAGACTTAAGGTATAATACTGCTTACCCTCTGGGCTAGAAAAATTCATTAGGTAGGTACCTAACAAGTCATAAGATTATTCTTATGAGCCAGCACCTGCATCTTACCAGCTGCCCTGTAGGAAATAAATAAGCTCTTTGGAGACCTTACTGCCACCCTGGGTACTGCTTGTCTGTTGGAAGGGTGCTGTCTGCCCTCTTATCATCATCTTCCTCTACTGACTGTCTGACAGGGCTGGGATAGTCTCTGCTACCCTCCATCAATTTCCTGCCAGGGGCAAGAGGGGAAAGACTCCCTTTTCTTCTGTCCCTATGTCCTAGTTGCTGCCCTGTCTTACCATCCATTCTCTCCACTCTCTCTGTGAAGAGATTCAAGCCTGCCTTTGTTACTGCTTCTCACTTTCCAGAGCAGCAGCAGGGAAAATTTGGCAGGATTTCCCTTTGGTGGAAGGCTTGTGAGTGTTATCTGTGAAATTGTCCCCAGGTCTAGTCGGCTTCACACTGACTAGGGGAAAAGGATGGTCATCAACAAAATCTGACACCAGAGTTATCTGTGTGCAGACACAGAAGGATGGCTCTGGATCAGTTCACGGAGAGAAGGTTATCTTTGCAACCTTTAAAGGGTAGAAGATTAATTTTTTTTTATTTTAAATGAAAGCTTAACTTCTGCAGATGGCTTTGATAAGGAGGCCCATGGATTTTTCATCTCCTGTTTATTATTACTATGAGGTCAGAAAGGGGTCTGGTATTAAGGATATCTGGGAGAAAAATGTGTAAAGCCTTCACAGACGTATAGCTATAAAGGAAAGAAAGCCAACCTTCATTGGAATGGCACATCAAAGCAGTTTAGAAAGATGACATCTTTGTGTTTCCATTGTGTCTCTTCTTTGCCACCATGTTCTTGACCCCAGTTGTAAATTGATTGAATAAAAGCTTTTTTTTTTTTTATAAAGGTATTTTCAGAACAATTTTCAGACGAAAACGATACAAATCCTAGAGACAGCTAGATAGGCAGAAAGAACGACTCTTGTCTCCCTTTGTAATGGGAAAAGGAAACACCTCCTCTGTTTCTTTAAACGTGTGTGTGTGTGTGTGTGTGTGTGTGTGTGTGTGTGTGTGTGTGTGATTTATTTAGCTGTGGTGTTTGGGGTACTGGACTCCCTTCTGAGTGTTCCTTTCTTTGGCAGATCGTGCAGTCAACTGCAGCTACTGTTAATAACTACAGTGGTTTGCCTACAGAGTTGGATGGGTAAAAAATTGGCTGATGGGGCGCACCCAGAGAGTAGTGGTGGACGGGTTGTACTCAACCTGGCGAGATGTGAGCAGTGGGGTACCCCAGGGCTCGGTCCTCGGGCCCGCACTGTTTAACATCTTCTTCAGCAACCTGGACGAGGGGGTGGAAAGCACACTGTCTGTTTGCTGATGACACTAAGATGTGGGGCGAGGTGGACACACTTAAGGGAGAGAGAGGCTGCAACTAGATTTAGACAGACTACAAAAGTGGGCAGACGAGAATAGGATAGGGTTCAACGTAGACAAATGCAGGGTGCTGCACCTTGGGAGAAGGAATCCATAGCACGCATACAGGCTGGGGAGTTCCCTTTTTGAAAGCACAGAGACAGAAAGGGATCTTGGAGTCATTATTGACTCCAAGATGAACATGAGCCGCCAATGCCAGACCGCAGCCAGCCAGGCCAGCCATACCTTGTCATGCATCCAAAGGTGCATCTCAAGCCAGTCCAGAGAGGGTGAAACTCCCCCTCTCT
>NW_005841976.1:1285421-1293716 GCF_000455745.1 Alligator sinensis | reverse complement strand
CGGCTTTAATTCCTGCCTGTGGCAGGGGGTCAGGCTAGATGATCTGTTCAGGTCCTTCCTGACCCTAGCTACTATGAAACTATGCAGGTATTTGCAAAATGCCTTAAAAATAACAGCGCAAACTTATTTTTATGCTCTCCCCTGCAATGAAAGGATATTATCACGCAGCTTGAACTCTAAAGAGAAGTTACTTTGATGTTCATTCTCTCACCTCTTCCTCCTCCCCAGTCTGGAAAGATAAGAAAAAATCTCCAAGTCAAACTCCTACAGACACAGATCCCATTATTCAGGACCTGGTTTGCGAGGCTGGAGCTGCATACCACTGCTGCGTCTCAGTGCATCGCACAGTTCCATATTTGGAAGCTGAACTCCCTTTGTCCCTTGCCGAGGTGATTATCAATCTAACTTCTCTAATTTATCCTCTCTGCATCTTAATTGTGGCCATATTTTAGGCAGAGAGGTATAGGAGTGTTAAGTAAAACTATTTAAAAAAAAACAACCCTTTATTTACTGTTCACGTATAAAGTGTTGATACTTTTTTTACTTCTTTTATGTCTTTTCCTTAAATGAAATCAATGTAATGTGGCCAATGAATCTTGGCTCCTATGTGTATATATTGGCTACTGTTCAGAAATCTTCTTGGCTGGCTGTAATTCTGCCTTTCTCTAAGCTATCTTATGTGGAGGTATTCACATTTAATGGTTCTTTACTTGTAGGTGTTTTGGCAGCTGGAATGACATCCATTTCCCTGACTGACAGCTTTACTCTGAGCATGTGTTTGAGAGATTAATATGAGCAGTTGCCTCTGAAACATTTTAATCTCACTTTTGGTGGTAATGAAAAATGGATAATCAAAATCCATTACTGAGAGATGGTAAACACTCCCCCAAAGATTCCCAGCACCAAACATGGACTGTACCTTGGATCAGCTTAAATCAGGATTGACTGAAATTAGACTCCTGGTGAGCTCATCACCAACAGACTTTTAAAGCGAGGTCCACCAACACTGCTGCAGGATGGACCTTGTAGTTCCCAGCATCCATTGTTTCATTTTGATCTTTTCTTTTGGTGCTGCTTTTGCTCCATTACTTTGTCCATAAAGGTTGTACCTTCACAAGAAATGTAACTCTAATCTGCCTCACTGAATAAAAAGACAAGTTTTTAATGTGTTGTGTGATATTGAATATGCATTATAAGCATTGTTGAATACTCTGTTTGGTGTATTTCCCACTTCATGTGTGGCTTATAGGTCTGAACAAAGATGATCCATTGGGCTTCCATGGTTGAGGTGCACCGATTTCTGTAGTCACCATGGGCTGTGTGTTTGCTTCCATTTCCTGCTGCCCCCAAGGTCTCTGAGATTTGCAGTCCAGAATCACAGTAGCAGGATGCTGCAGGGTTGCTCATCACTTCCTCTTCCTGCATCCAGGTGCCTTTGGGATTTGTAGTCCATAGCTACAACCAGCAGCAAGTTTTTAGCAGAGCATGGCAGCTTTGTACTTGGGGATGGGGGGGGGCAGGGGGAGGGAAGAAAAGTTTAATACCCCTCCCGGGCTTCACACCCCACCTGGGGCTTGCCTGTGGTGGGGGAGCAGTCCCTACCTTCCCTCCCCCTCCCCAACCCTTCTGTGCTGCAGCAGATAGCACAACCCAGCCCAGGGCTGGAAAGCATCCTAGGATTTTGGGGGACTGCGATTTAACTTGGACCAGGAAGGGGTCTGGGAGAGAAGTTTCATAAATCAGTTTGATCCAAATCAGTTAAGACTGATACTACATTCAACCAGGTTTATCTTAAACCAGTTTCAGACATTTTGAAACTGGTTTATGTGCACTGAACTAAACTGGTTTCCTACAACCATTAGTGTGTATGTCTCCCTCCTCCCCTCCCTCCCCCATCTCATTATACGACTTAATAATATGACAAACTATAGCAAAATTACATTTTTCATTCCTTAAAATAGCCTTTCCTGACTTAGCCCAACTGCCAGTACTGGGGAGATGATGCGTGTGACTGAAATTCCCTGTGAACATAAGCTACTGACCTGGTAAAAGCATTCTGTATCATTGAGGTAAATGCTTATACCATAGACGTTGCAGTCGGACAGCTAACAGTGGCTGATCTTGGTTAAGTTGCATAAAAGCTGCATCCCTTTGAACAACAGAACCAACTCTTTTAAATTGTTACCAGCATGTGAACTTTAATCTTGCTTGTGAGATAACAGAAAATTGGAATAATAGCTGAACAGGCCATGTGTTATTTTTTAAATTCAGGATAATCCATTTCATTTTAAACAAATGGTTGAATAGAAAGTATCATCTGGAACACAGAAGCCTTGGTGGCCTCTGTGACTGGCCAGTCTATTCAGGTTAAACAGTCATCTGACTTGTGAAAAACCAAAAGGAATTATTCAGTTTGCATTGCACAGCTCTCTTACACATGAGGGAGAATGAAGATTATTCTTTCCTATTGCAGTGATTTTTTTGCTGAGCTTTGACCATTTTTTACATTTGAATGAATCTAAAGGTGAGAGGAGGTTTCAACACCTTACCCAAGGTATTAGCTTTTTTTTTTTTTTTTTTTTTTTCCCCCAATACAAATCTGACAGTTCTCTTTACAGTCAACAGTTTCTTCACAACGACCTGGACCTGGAACTGGAACAGCTTTGATGCTTCAGGTCAGGACCTAAGAATAGCATGGTCTAGCTACAGCAGCATTGTGAAGCAAGCTAAACCTACTCATATGCTGACCAGAGCAAAGGGGTACCTCACAGACCAATTAAATGAGAAACACACACTTTATAAGCTATAGCCTACTTAGTATCTGCGAAGTAGGCTGTAGCCTAGGAAAGTGCATACCTCTCTGAACAAGTTAGTCTCTAAGGTGCCATCCTGGCCTGCCTTCTGCCTAACTTCAGACTAACATGGCTAAATACCTCTCTCATACTGACATGGTACTATATCTGCTTTTAGTCAGTCTGTTGGTACAAATATTTCTTGGGCTTCCTGAGTACTGTTACACTATAAATACACCAGTATCAGCATTATTGTCGTTGTTGTTGTCATCGTCGTCATCACCAGACGTGCAACCAGAAACAATAGCCATAGCAATACAGAGAGAGTTTCCAGGTGGTAGGATTTTGCAGTCCTTTTGCCTAATTTTAAATAATGCTACTGATCTGGGGAAGGGTTGTCGCTTCTTTTCTGTTATGTATTTTTTTTCCCCTTTTATTATGAGCATATTTCCCAGCAGTATTGTAAAGGGAAGGACACTTTCTGAATACCATGCTTGTTTGCAGTGGTGGTGTCTCTGTCTTCAGTATATTTTTGTTAGTGCAAAATACGCAGCTGGTTAAGGATATGGGTAACTGATTATTTAGTTGGAAATGAGGATGGCCTTCTAAGCACATTTTATTTATTAGGACTCATCTGCATTACATTGAAACAGTTTAGACAAGTATCTTGCCAAATATTTAAGCGGGTTACATCTTGATTTATTTTTAATATCCATTATATGTAAATTGAATGTTTATATTTCTGTAATTGCATTTCTAACAAAATGTACTAAAAAAAATTCCAAGGCTCGCCAGAAATGTCTAATCTAAACCAGGATTTTTTGCTATAAATCAGAAAAATATAAATAACAGGAGACCAAATGTAATAATGCTATAATACCCTGTCCCAAAAGAAAATAATTAAGAAAATAAATGAGTAGCACACAGCATAGTATAATGGCACAGACACACATACACCATCTCTGTCTGAATACCACAATTTGTGATTTAATAGTTTAACCGCTAAATATTTGCTACCTAATAGTTATTTTGGGGTTTTTTGCTTAAACATAGATCCTCCATTTTAAAAATAAATAGATATGTACTTTCTTTGTCAAAATATATGCGCTCAGGTTCAACCAGGGAATTGTGCACATAAATTAAGTAGTTACGTGTGTAAAATAGGTGATTGTATTTGCACCCATGAGGACGTATCTGGCATTTTACAGCAGAGGCTCCTACTCTCCAAATTTTCATGATTGTTTTTGGAACAGAAGTTGCTTAAAACACACAAAAAAATTGAATTTTCTATGAGACATGTAGTGTTCTAATTTCTACTTTACTGATATAATTTGATGGAAATACGTTGGTTTCCAGATACACAGTGATTGGATTGAGATCAGAATCTGACTCCCTCTTTTTAGAACAATGCTATCACGTGCGGTATTGACCCTTTGCTTTCAGGTCAGAATACAGTAGTTGGAAGAGGACTGAAGAGCGCTTTAGTTTTGCTTTGATTGCAGGCAAAGGCCGTGTGTAGACAAAATGAGTGGTGGGTGTGCACGACACTTTAAAGCAGGCTAAATGCTTTTGCACATTTTGATTTTGCATATTTTGCACATTTTGCTTTAATGATGTTGGCGTTTTCATGCCTTGGCAGCATATTGTGCATTAATTCCAGCTGCTGCAGGAAATTCAGTAACGCACCTTCAATGACTTGGAGCTTCAAGGAGTTTTAGTTTGCTGCCCCTACAGCCGCGGAGCAAATCACTGGGCTCCGTGCAGCTCTGGGGCTCTGAAGGAAGCCTTGGAGGCAGCCTGGCAGCAGCCCGGTAAAACAGGCTCCACCCAAGAAAAGCGATGAGCCTGATCTCTCTCCCCGCCCCACCAATCTGGAGCCTGCCTGCCTGAGCTGTGTGGGGCCTGGTGCTTCCCTCTGTGGCTGCGGTGTCCCCCTGGGACAGCCTGAGCTGGGTATCTGCAGGCAGGTGCTATTTGGGGGGGGCACCACTGCTGCAGAGGGAAGTACCTGCCCCCCTGCAGCCCAGGGACTGCTCTGCCTGTTGGAAACTTGCCTTCCGCTCCCCGCTGGAGAGGCAGGTAAGTCAGCAGGGTGTTTCACAGCACAGGGGTTTAATCAGCCGTAAATTAAAGCGGTGTTTTTTAAAAGCCACTGCTTCAATTTAGTGCTCCTGTTTTGTCTATACATGCCCCAAGAGGCTAAGGGACTCTGGGTTAAGCATATTTTTGCTTTGCAACGAAAAAAAGTCTTGTCACTTTTGGCAACAGCAGCATAGGTATGTGTTTTTAAGCAACCAACAGTCTGTGCCACTACAAGCTTTACAGGCAGATGACTGATCACAGTGAGAGCTGTATACCCAGAGCCAAAACATCTGTTGGTATTTTAAATCATACCTTCCTTCCAAAATAATAAGACTTTTTAATATTTTACATGGCCATTGCCACTCACTGGATCTTCCTCTTATTACACCCTAGGAGATTATGCCCAGAAAAGTTCAAAATTATGTGCAGAAAAATTAAAAATGATGTGCAATTAATTACTCTTATTTATATATTTATTTATTTTTACAAATTAAACGAAATATAACGCTATTTCAACCTTCTTTAGAAATATATGCAGGCATTTGTGTTTGGGGGGGGGGATGTGTGATGTGATGTGGTTGGGGCGGATGTGGGGGGATTGTGAAGATGTTGGAGGGTGTGGGGGGTTGTGAAAAGCTGTTGCAAGTGTGGGTGTGTGTATGGGAGGGTTTGTGGGTATGGGAGTGTGTGGGGTTTGTGGGCAGAGTGGGGTTTTTGGGGGGTTGTGAAAGGTTGGGGGGTGTGGATTTGTGGGCAAATGTGGATAAATATGTGGGGGGACTTGTGGGGGGTGCACAGCCATCCCAGCACAGCCCCTGGGAACATGCCCCTGCCTACCACATGTCCACCCCCCAGGCATAGCCCCTACCACCACATGCCTTGGCCCCAGCACAGCCCCCGGACCCTCAGTGTGCTTCTAGCTGCAGCAGGCAGAGACCCCTGGTGGCACGCAGCTCCAGGAAATCCCAGGGGCTGCATGGAGCCAGCCTGGCCCAACCTGCTGGCGCATGCCTTTGGGCCACACCAGGCTAGCTCTGTGCCAGCATGCAGAGCCTGTGGCACTGCAAGCAGAAGCCAATTGCAGCCCCCCGGATTTGCTGGAGCTACGCACCTCTGAGGGCTGTGCCCTAGCCAGGAGTGCCCCGGGGGTCCGCCGCCTGCTATTGCTGCTGCCACGATGGGGGCTGTGCACCATGGGGTACAGGGCATGTTGCAAGGGGGACCCACATCCACCCATAAACTCCACACTCACCCCCATGCCCACTTCTTGTGGGCAGGTGTTGACTTTCCCACTCGCCAGCTACAGCCCAGGGAATTAAGTGATAGTATGCAATTATGCACAGTTATATGTTTTACGTGAAAAATTATGCAGGCATATAATTACGTAATTCTGTGGGGTGTGGTGTATCTTATACAATGCAGTGTGGTGGTCCTGTCAGATCCAGCAAGCTTACAGAGCAAATAAAAACTTATTAAAGAACCTAGACATTTTAGCAGCTTCCAGGAAGAGTTTTGTACAAGAGAATGTACTTGTGCCAAGTGAGCAGTTGGGGGACAAGTTTTAATTACAGCTTGTTCCTGATTAATAAAGTTTTAGCTTCAGTGTGTATGTATAGACTTATGTTCATGATTATATATGCCTCTAGGTAGACTGGAGAAAGCAAACCTCATATTATTATTAATTATAGTAAGTATTAGTTATAAATGCTATTAACATCATTATATAATATAAACATTGAGATTCTCTGCTTCCTGGGAAACCCAGCTATTTTAAAATCTATTTTAAAGGCAGTGTTCAGGTTTAGTCTTCATAGTTCCAAAATAAAATCAAACCCTTGCATAAAGTGTTCATTTGTAAAGGTTCAGTATGGCTTGAGTTGACCCTGGAATCTCTTGGTTCACCTCTGTGGGAGAAGATGGTGCAAGTAGAGTTAGACTGCAGGGATCAACACCAGTGACCTACTGACAGTATAGTGTTAAAAGGGAAGTTAGTTGAAGACATCTTCGGGTATGCCATTCAAAGGACCTTTGAAAGCTTTTCCCATTAAGTTTTCCATCTCCAGAAAATGGAGGTGGAGATCACTTTTTCAACAAATCAGTACAAAAAAATTTCCAGTGAAGAAGACCAATATTATATTTCATATTGGGTGAGTAGCTGTGAGTCCATTCTCGTTGTGAATTTTCAGAGTCTAAGTTTACTTGTAAAATAATGGACACGACTGTGTTTTGATGTGTGTGGAAAATGTTGGACTTGCCATTATAAAGAGAAGACTTCTGCTTAGCTATGGAACGTATGTAGGGTAAGCAGAGAGAGTGCATTCTCCCCACAAAATCCCCCACCCTGTGTAGACTCCACCATCAGAAAGGAAGGAAATTCATTCTTCATGTCCTTTGGCCTAGGGACACACATTCAAAAAGCCGGAGCCTGAATTGATTCAATCTTTGCAGGTTAATTGCCACCCTGTCCTAAAAAACATGCTGGGATGCGCAGGGACTCTGCTTTAACTTAAACCAGGGAGGGGTCTGGGACAGAAGTTGCATAAACCAGTTTGAAACAAATTGGTTAAGTCTGAAACTACATTCAGCCAGGTTGATCTTAAACCAGTTTCAGCCATTTTCAAACCGGTTTATGTGCATTGAACAACTGTTCTGTTACATGTTTAAACCAATTTCTGATCACTTAAACATGTTTGTGTATAACTTCTGTCCCTAGGCTTGGTGTTAGCCCTCTGTTGATAAAGCATAGCTCAATTTGGTAATTAGTGGTGATTTTTTGCACTACTGATCTGAAGGTTAGACTAGCAGCCAGAAGCTGAAAGACTGTATAACGCTTTACCAGCTGACACAGCCATTCATTTCTCCTCAGGTTTGCCTCTCTCCAAATATTGGCAAATGCATCTATCCTCTGGTGCTTTATCCTTTTTGCAGTGGCTGTGGCGTGTCCACTTCAGGATGTTGTCAGCAGTCTGCTTATCCTCCTAGGCTGTTCCTGCACTTGCATGTCTTACATATTCAGGGGGCTTTTTCATTATGGATAGCTGGGGGATTTACATGCTTAATTACCATTAGCAGGCTTTTCTGAAGAGCCCTAAGAGGGAACTGGGCTGACAAATTGAAAGGGATAAAATGGGAGAGCCAAGAACCTCTTGAATAAAGAGTAGCACAACCCACACAGACCTGGAAGCAATTAGTGACCAAAGAGTTGCTGTTCTCTCTCTCAATGGCAGCCAAAGGATTTGTGGGCCGTATGGCAAATGAAATCAGCACAAGCATTAGGCGAATCCCCTGGTGCACCGAGCTCCCAGAGACCAGCCAGCAGAACCAAATTTGTCCTTGCCAGCACTGCCTCACTCTGGGTCCTTGGGCTTGGATTCGGTTGTTCCCACAAGACCCTGAGCACAGTGCCCTAGTACAGAAAAAG
>NW_005841976.1:1278334-1285390 GCF_000455745.1 Alligator sinensis | reverse complement strand
AAGCTAACATCCCTGAGTTACTTGGCTGAACCGAGGCAGATTACTCAGCACCCACAGAGTTGAGCCCGTGTCCCCAGTGGGGTAGCACCTGTGTCTGTTATAATTTATATTGCCAATATGGGCACATAGGCAACACATCAGTCTTTTTAAGGAGGTGATGGGCCTCGTTGGCTTTCTAGTCAGTTTTTGCTATGGAGACGAGGAATGAAAAAGCTCTGGGTGCAGGAATGCCCTCCAGGATCGAAATGAGGTCTGCCCCAGTGAGGGTTGAAACGCATTGTCTGGGCAGTGGGGACACAGGTGTTTTAAGCTACCTGCTCTGCAGATTGTAAAGGATGAAGTAACTCACCTTTACCACACTCACTCTGCCAACCTCACCGATCGGACAACCTAGGAAAAAGGGTAAAATTAATTTGGCAGTGTTAGCCACCCCAGCAGGCAGCTGTTCTGCAAAAGAGACTGTTTTTCAAATGCAGTGGCTTTCACTTTTCACAGACACAGTAATAATGGACTATCAGTTACAGCAGACACACTTAGCTTTTCCAGACCAAATGCGCTGGCTCATTTTTCTGAGCATTGCTTGTCTTTGTAATTGAAGGCAGGGAAATAATTGGCAAGTGCACTAATAAGATGAAGGTGTTACAGAGATTTAATTTCCTGAAAAATAATTCTCCATGAGCTGTGTAAACATTTTTTGTTCTGTAAAAGACAAAGGTTCTCCAGCTCTGCCCTCCTCAGTAACATGGCAATTGCCTGTTTCTTCCTGTTGGAGAGCTTCAACAAACAGTTAGTGGAGGAGTGGCTTCCCTTTAGCTTTTTACAATAAACAACAGCATAGAAAAAAAATCTCTAAACCCAAATAGCTTGTAGACCATGACTGGAAAATAAATTGAAAACAAACAGAAAACATCCAGGAAATGTGTACAGCAGGATATAGCTGGTTTTGAATTATCTGCAAGTTTTGATTGTGGTTTTACTTTAAACAGCGCTTTTTGCTCCAGTAGCCATATAAGCATGTGTATGTATGCACGCGCGTGGGCATAAATGGATGTAAAAATCTTGTACATAAACTTCTTGAAGAAATGATGTTGTAATTAAACTAAACAGGTAACAAATGCTGTTTCTAATTTAGACTACAGCGATGCTTATGTTGAAACAACATAGACGGGTTTTCCCCAACGCAGCACCTGCTGCACTTAATAATCCCCTGAGCCATGCATCTATCCCAGCACTATCAAGATAACCACTGAACCCTGCACTCCCCCACCCCCTGTCACCCGCCTCAGGGGTCTGATCCTACTGCCCTTAAAGTCAGAGGTAAAACGCCATTCAACTTTCATGGCACAGGATCAAGATCTCAGATCCATCCTTTTTCACCCCTTGACCTATTTCTCCCACCCCAGTCACCCCCTTCCTTATCTCTCTGCCGTTTCACAGTCCTGATCTCCCCTACTGATGGACTCCTGCTGCCTGGTTTGCCTCCAGGCTTACAACCAGAATAAAAAGCGCAGCATCTATTTCATTTTACTTACAGTCACATTTCACCTTTTCATACCCTGGCAGGTTTTTCACTATCAGTGAGTTCTCCTTTAAAAAAAATGAAAATGGTAAAAAAAATCACATATCCTAGGCAACCAAACCAGTAAACCAGCTGCAGATTAAGGCCCAAGTTCACCATTATGCTTTTGGTGGCTTTATGCTGGGCTGGCAATACAAAGCAGGTACAGTCAGCAGAACTTGCTTGTTGATCTCTGGGTGTCTTGCTCAAGAGCTAAACTAGGGGATCTGGGCTCAGCATTTTAAAAGAAACATTTTAAAGCTGATAAGGCATACTTTAAAATCATTTAAATTGTCACAAGGCACTATGTTCTTGGGCTTCCTGTTTATTGAAAAGATTATTTTATTAAAAATGAAGGACACTTTCTGCCATGAAAATAAGAATCAAGGATGATAGTTCATATTGCTAATGTATGGGGGTTAAAATAATTAGTTGTGTGTTGCAGTTACCTCAAGGACAAACATTGTAAACTACAGGATTTTGCTGTTTAACTGAAAGAAAATCGAAAATGTTTGCGGTACAGGGTTGCTTAGGGTGGCCAGGCTAGCTGAATTATGCCCCCTAATCACATCATCAAATAAAAAAAGAGAATACAGTTTTAAAAGGAAGTTTTGTTTAATGTGGGCCTAAAACTTGAAAAATGCATTGATCTCAATCGCACAGCTGTTGTCTGCTGTCACTGAAAGACTGAGTTAACATTGCTTGTGGTTTAATTGGATGTTTTTTTTTCTGCACCACCACTGAAAGAGAAAGAAATGTATTTTTTTTTAAAACAAAAAGGTTGAGCCCCGAATTGGCCTTGTGTTGGGGGCGATGCTGCTGTTGGCTTCATCAGAGTTGTCTATGGGCTCAGCGCTCAGCCCATGTGGAGTCAATTATCGGATCGAAATCTTGGAATGTGCAGACTTTTGCAAAACTGTGAAGAGACCTAAGGGAAACATATTGATGCTTGATTTTGCTCCTATCCCTAGTTTAAAGCCATTTGTTTTCTGCTCTCTCCCAAATTTCCCCAAACACACCAGATGCACATGTGTTTCAGTTGGATATTTACTCCTCGGAGCAGCCAACCTTACCCACTATGCGGACAGGATGCACGGGGATGTAACAGAAGGATCAGGACCTTAGTACATTGTAAGCCCTTTAGGTTAGGGGTTTTGTGTTTTTTTTTTTTTTTTTTTTTCTTTGTCATGTACCAGTAAAGCACCAGGCACAGAAGACTCTAGCTCCTCATCCTAACAGCAGTTTTTGGGAACTACTGTAACAAATGAAATTAATAATTCATTAAGAACTTGCTATGATAAATGCCATACGTTTATAACTTTGTTATGTAAAAATCTTCTTCCAAAACCCAGTTCTGACTGAGAGACTACCTAGATAACATAGTAGTTCTCAAATTTCTGTTTGCCAAACAACTGCTTAGAGAGAGAAAACTATTACTCCGCAGACTTTTAAATATTTGTCTTTTTTTGTCCTACTTATAGTTATGTTTTCAACTATATAAAAGTTTAGATTTTTTAAATTGGCAGAAATAAAGAATTTTTTTTTTTTCCCACCATCATATTTTTTTTTTTTTTTTTTTTTTTTTTAGGTCTGACTATCCATTCTAAAAGGTCCTGAATATTGTTCTCTTTTTGGCTGTGACACAGCACTAAGGTATAGACTTACTTCATTAAAGCCATGGATTTTATAAATTGTTGTACATGCATTGAATTGCAAGAATGGGGCTTCTGATTGCAAACTGCTCAAGAATAGGCTCCTGGCAGTTTCCTCATGTGTAATACAGTTCTGTTTCAGCTGTGTGAATATGCTTAGCTTAAAATAGGGTTTCTTAGTAGAAGCCATTCTGCAGCCTTAGCTATAGCTGTTGGACCATAAGCTAAAATCTCATATTCCTAACAGTTGTCAAAAACAGTAAGCCTCAGTTTTACTTTCCATAGGCAAAGCTATTTGGTTTGCTCTTTTCTTTTTATTCATATTTAGAGACCTGCTCTTTTTCACAGTAGGAGAAAGCAGCAGATTGGTGGCGGGGGCGGGGGAGGGGGAATCCTAATGTTAAAGCTTGTTAGGCAAAACGGGAGAGCTAGGCTTGGTGGGTTTGAAAGAGATCAAACACAGCCTAATTGGTTTAAATGGCCGATGTGGTTTACCCATAGAGTATTTGGGTAATTTTTACTGACAGGCAGTAAAGCATTGTGCTAAAATGTATCAGTATTTTCCAAAAGAATGAACTGCAGAAGGATGCCGATTGTGCTCGGGGTTACCGTGCCTGTCACTATGCACACTCCAGTCCCTGAAATGCTAACTAAGTTAGGGGAGCTTACATATCACACTTCGACCGTACTAAATCTGTGGAATGGTAAACAGTATTAAAGTTGGAAGGTGTTGTGAGCAGTTACATGTTAAAGAGTCAATATCATTTCTATCCTGCACAGCTCTGACTTGCCACCAAAGAGCTCATAAGCAGGGGTGTGGACACAGCAAAGACCCCTGGGCTGTGCCCAGACAAGTGTGGATGTGCAGTATTTGATGCCGCAGACCCATCTGCGCTGCCACAAACTGCACATGCAGGCATACCCTGCACTGCCGTTTTGCAGTGCAGGGGTTTTTTTTGGCACTGGGGTCAAAAAATCCATGCCAAAAAGCCCCCCAGTGTGGTGCACGTGGTGGCAGTGTGTGTCATCCCAAACCAGAGCCTGGCCAGCCAGAGCCATGCCCCAGCTGCCAGCCAGGATCCTCACTGCAGGAGCGCCAGGGCTGCAGCTCCCTCAGGCCCCCAGGACCCCAGGTAAGGCTGCTGGCCCCAGCCTCCCCTACCCCACCCTTGGGGTAACCTGCCACGTGCCAGAGAGCACACAGCATGGGCATTCCCTGGGGACAAGTAGTAGCGGGACAAGGTGTGCTGCTGGTACTTGGCCCCAGGGAATGCACGTTTCCACTCATGGGGACATGGCCCTGGGTTCTGTCCGGCTCGGGGGGAGAGGTGGGAGTGGTGCATCCTGGGCTGCTGGAGGACTGCAAGTTGCTTGTTTTATCTCCATGGAGCAGCCTGATATTACCCTATCATGAGCTAGGTAACGTGGCCCACAATTAACCCTTGCCTGCAGTGGCATAACTTTGAAATGCTCAGAGGGCACTTAACATGAGTTAATGAGATCTAAGTTGTACACACTTGCTTTTTAAGCGTCTTTACTATGGTCTAGGTGTAACATGTAACTTCACCCTTAGACTGTTACATGGTTGGAGCCCAGGAGCATTTTGAGGTAGATGAGGTTGTAAGCTCATTACCTGAGCCTGTAAGCTTGATAGTCCTCTGCATATCTCAGCTGGGTGAGGATGTGTCAAACCCTTTCAGAGGAGATGGATGGATTCCGTGTTTAACAATTGTTGTGGGTCAGTGGCTTAAGGTCTTAACGTTTCCTCCAGCACAGGGTGGAAGGTGATTAGAAAGAGTCAGCATGGATTCACCAAGGGTAAGTCATGCTTGACCAACCTGATTGCCTTCTATGATGGAATGACTGCCCCTAAGACTGTGGAGAGAGCAGTGGACATGGTATATTTTGATTTTAGCGAGGCTTTTGATACAGTCTCCCACAGCACTCTTACAAGCAAGCTAAGGAGGTATGGATTGGATGAATAGACTGTAAGGTGGATAGGAAACTGGTTGGATTGTCAGGCTCCAAGTGTAGTAATTAATGGCTTGATGTGGAGGTGGCAGCTGGTATCAAGTGGAGTGCCTCAGGAATAAGTTCTGGGACTGGTTTTGGTCAATATTTTCATCAGTGACCTGGAAGATAGCATAGAGTGTACCCTCAGCAAGTTTGCAGATGACACCAAACTGGGAGGAGTAGTAGATATGCTGGAGGGCAAGGCTAGGATTCAGAGATATCTACATGAATTGGAGGATTAGACCAAATGAAATCATGGCCTGCTTGGGCTGACTTGCAGCCTGCTCTTGGCATGCAGAGACAATTTCAAAACCATTTCACAGTGACCCCGCCCCTCGTCAGTAATTGGTGGAGGGTACCTCAACACAGCCTGTGTCACTACTGCTTCCACCCCCTGCCCCTCCCTCCCCGGCTCTCCCATTTGATTTTGCAGGAAATTGTGGCCAATGCCAGATTTTCCAGTGAAAACACTACAAAAAAGTGTGCAAGGCCTGGTGTGAGTCAAAGCCACTTACCACTTATAGCTTTACAGAAAACCAGTACAAACCACAGAACTGTCACGTGTTTGCAGTTTGTCTTGGAGAAAGGAGCCATGTTGATTCAAGATGTCAGAGCTAGGTTTATGGTTAATGTCAACAGTACATAAACCATAAACCTAGATTGCCCTCCAGTCCATACCAGTGATTAACAACTAAGGTGTTGCAGCATCCTGGGGTGTCGCCAGATCCTTTGAAGGGTGCCCTGCATGGGTAATCCCCCATCTGCACTGTCTAGCCCCTCTGCAAGGAGGTAAGTTTTGTGATGTATACATATATCTTAGAAATTGGTTGCCAGTCAATTCACAAAAGTTATGGAGTGGTACCTGGAGTCCAGTGAAGGGTGCCTTGAGTCCAGAAAGATTGAAAACCACGGCCTTAAAGACCATCACCTATGCCTACAGGACTGAGGGGCTAGTCCAGGGGCAGGCAAAATATGGCCCATGGGCTGGATCCAGCCCACCAGGCCATTCTATTCAGCCT
This sequence comes from Alligator sinensis, assembly GCF_000455745.1. Lineage (NCBI taxonomy): Eukaryota > Metazoa > Chordata > Crocodylia > Alligatoridae > Alligator > Alligator sinensis. The sequence goes on along the minus strand of NW_005841976.1, from coordinate 1,279,148 downwards.
GCAGGGCCCCTAAAAAATTTAGAAAATAAATATTTATCTCCCCCTGGCTACCTTTCAGAGATGACAGGATCCTCCCCCTCCATGCAAGCCACAACCCTCCCCAGCCATCTTCCCCCTCACACTGTCAGCCTCCCACAAAACCCATACCCCCACACCCCCTACACCTATCCACCCCTGACAAATCACACACACACACCCTATATACCCACAAACCTATACCCACCACGCCCCCACAATATACAAGAATAAGACTTTATTTTAAGCTATTATACTATCATCTCTATGCACGCTACACAAACACATGTAAATCAGGACAAAAAATATTTTTTGAAATGAAATTAATGTTCTAATACATTTGATTTTTAGAATATAATTTGGCATTTTTCTGACTCAGATGGCAAAACCTGTTGCTGAAAGGAGTAATTCTAGGGGGCAAGGGGAGGGACTTCTGGTGGCAAAGGACAGGGACTGGGGGAGGGATTTCTGGTCCTAAGACTGCAACAAGGGCATGGGGCACCTGTCAATAGGTGAGGCTACCCATGTGGCCATCGATTCATAGATGTTAGGGTTGGAAGGGACCTCAATAGATCATCGAGTCCGACCCCCTGCATAGGCAGACAAGAGTGCTGGGTCTAGATGACCCCAGCTAGATGCCTATCTAACCTCCTCTTCAAGACCCCCAGGGTAGGAGAGAGCACCACCTCCCTTGGGAGCCCATTCCAGACCTTGGCCACTCTAACTGTGAAGAAGTTCTTCCTAATGTCCAATCTAAATCTGCTCTCTGCTAGCTTGTGGCCATTATTTCTTGTAACCC
>NW_005841976.1:1275100-1276430 GCF_000455745.1 Alligator sinensis | reverse complement strand
GGTGGGACTTTGCCGTCTGCGTCTCCCAGCAGATGTCTGGGTAGTTTAGGTCCCCCATGATTACTGCCTCTTTAGCTTTTATGGTCTCCGAGAGCTGCCTCAGGAGCCCTGAATCTATTTCTTCCCCTTGATGTGGGGGTCTGTACCAGACCCCTACCACCAAATCCCTTTCTCCTTGCCCTCCACGTAGCCTAACCCACAATCCTTCTACTTCCTCGTCCTTTGATTCCTTCTTGATGAGGGTTGATGTATATTGCTCCTTGACATAGAGTGCAACCCCTCCCCCTCTTTTCCCCACCCTGTCCTTTCTGTACAATCTGTAACCCTCAATGTGTACCGCCCAGTCGTGGGACGAATCCCAGCAGGTTTCCGTTAGCCCTACTAAGTCATAGGTGTTTTGTGCAAGCAGGAGCGCTAGTTCATCCTGCTTGTTCCCCATGCTCCTAGCATTAGTATATAGGCACTTGAGCCCTGCGACTGGTGCCTTTGCTGCCCCCCTGCTCCGAATCCCAAGGGGCCCCTTATGTCTTACCTTCTCGTTGCTTACCTGTGCTGTAGTGCTGGCCACCCCATGGCTTGAAGGTTCCCAATTTTCATCTTCTTCAGGCTGGGCTGGGCTTGTGGGTGCCACATGGTTTGGTGGTCCACAGCTTCCCCCGCCCTCATCTTCCCCTCCCCCTGAGGAGCCTAGTTTAAAGCCCACCGGAGGAGACCCGCCAACCTAGAAGAAAACACGCTTACCTTTGGGGGACACACGCTTACCTTTGGGGGTAATGGCTTGCCAAAACTCGGTAAGTGACCCTTCACCTGAAATATTTGCCCACCCCTGGGCTAGTTCCTACTGGGGAGTTTTAGCTGTGATCTGAGGCTAAGGAAAAGCCTGTTTGTTTAGGCTGTTACTTTGAGGAACAATGTAGATTTATGAATCTGATGCATTTAAGCTGCCCTTTCAACTTTTTAATATTAACATACATGTATCTTAGATGCCCCCATCTCCGTATGCCTGGGCAGTACCTTAATTCAGGTTAGGGCAGGATCAGAGAGATGAAATCTCATGCTCTTGGAAATTGTCATATTGGCACAGTGCCACTATCCACTGTTATAGCATAGTTTCTGTTTTGTTAAATTAATGCCTAATGCAGGGGTGGACAAAATATGGCCTGTGGGCTGGATCTGGCCCACAGCAGGTCTTTGTCCAGCCTGCAGTGGGTCCCTTGGTCCTACCTGGCCCAGGCATCATCCAGCTGTGGCACATCCTGCTGCCCCTTGGGGACACAGTGAGGCTGGGGCAGCTCTGCAGGTAGATTGCCTTTCTAGGCAGCCCAGGTTG
>NW_005841976.1:1274411-1274703 GCF_000455745.1 Alligator sinensis | reverse complement strand
CTGAACCTGGGTGAGCGAGCCCAGAGTAAGTGTGGGGTGGCCACGTTAGGGCTGTGCATGTGGGTCTCCACCAGTACTGTGGGGCAGGGACCAGCGGCAGTGACAGCTGAAAGGAGTCACTGCCACCTGGGCTGCCTAGAAAGGCAGTCCAGCTGCAAAGCCTCCCCAGCCCGCATAGAATCATAGAAGTAGGGTCGGAAGGGACCTTGTAGATCTTCAGGTCTGACCCCCTGCCTGGGCAGGAGGGAAACTGGGCTCAAGTGACCCCAGCCAGGTAGGCATCGAGCCGCTT
>NW_005841976.1:1271646-1274209 GCF_000455745.1 Alligator sinensis | reverse complement strand
GGGTGGCCCTCCTCTGGACCCTCTCAATGTTGTCCACATCCCTCTTGAAGTGGGGTGCCCAGAACAGGACACAGTACTCCAGCTGTGGCCTGACCAGTGTCGTGTAGAGGGGGAGGATCACCTCCTTGGCCCTACTCGAGATGCACCTGTGGATGCACGATAACGTCCGGTTAGCCCTGCCGACCGTGGCCTTGCATTGTCGGCCCATGTTCATCTTGGAGTCAGTGATGATTCCAAGATCTCTTTCTGCCTCTGTGCTTTCAAGAAGGGAGTTTCCCATCTTATAAGTGTGCTGCTGGTTACTACTGCCCAAGTGCAGCACCCTGCACCCTTTGTCCCCAGGGGATGGCAGGATGTGCCATGGGATAAGCCAGGTCAGGGCTGTTCCCAGATTCCAGATGATCCACCCTGGTGGGGATGAGTTGGGAGTGGGTGCAGGGTGGGGCTGGGGCTGCGCGCTGTTGGCAGGGAGGTGCCGCAGGGCGCACAGGCTCCAGGCTGTTGCGAGGCAGGGGCAGGTGCTGACTGGTTCAGGGGGGCATGTGTGGGGGGCTCCCATGTACACCCCACCATACACTCAAGCCTCCCCCCACAACTGCACTCTCCCCCACACATAATTACACACCCCACAGACACCACACCCAGTCACACCCTTCACCCCACGAACCCTAAATCCCTAGCCACATGCATCCCTCCCCACACACGCCTGTGCTTCTGGGCAGAGCCCTGCTCATTGCTGCGTGCACACACCCTACCACACACATGCACCCACACCCCCGCATGCACACCCCACAGCCAGCCCCTACACCCCCCACACATCCTCACAAACATCCCCACACCCTCCTTCACACCCCATGCACACACACACACACACACACACACAGCCCCCCATACCCCCAGCACGCCTCCATACCTCTCTCCGCCCCCAACCTACAAGAGTAAGAATTAATTTTGAGCTGTGAAGCAATCACCTCTGTATAGACCACACAAACACGTACAAATCAGGACAAAAATATTTTTTTAAATAAAATTAAAATATGTTATTGTCAATGTTTGATTTTTAATATATAATTTGTTTTTTTTTCCATTTTCAAGATGGCAAACCCCCTTCCCAAAAGGAGTACTTTTGGGGGCAAGGGGAGGGACTGTTGGTGGCAAAGGTCAGGGGTTAAGGCAAATGCAGGCAATTATTTTGGGCGGAGGGCCGCTTACTGAGTTTTGGCAAGCCATCGAACGCCACATGACAGGCCGCCAGGGGCAGATAAATATACATTTTTAAGTTTTTTAGGGGTCCCATGGGCCGGATAGAATGGCCTGGCAGGCTGCATCTGGCCCGCAGGGTGCATTTTGCCCACCCCTGGGTTAAGGAGACTTCCAGTCCCAAGTTGGCAACCAGGGAATGAGGCATCTTTCAAGGGGCAGGGCAGCCCTTGACAGCACACCAAAACTCTTAAAGTGGCCCTCCACCTGGAATAATTGCCTGTCCCTGTCCTAATGGCTTGGTTTGGGGAAATGCACAGTAGATTTTTGCCACTGTTTTCATTGTACTTCATTTTTACCTAGGTAGTCTCTCCCTGTCAGCAACCAAAAATCTTAAAAGCATAATGCGTTAAACAAAAGGCAGTTACTGAGGTGCACTGGAAAATAGATTTGTTTTCCCTTGTCTTATTAAGGTCTAAGGCATGTTCTCTATTCTGTTTTTAAAAAGCAGCTGTTAACCTTTCTGTCCCCAGCTCCCAATCCCTGTCTAGATTTTGCTGTTTGTGGATTTTGAGGCCCAAATTAATTTTAGGCAACTGTCTATAAAATGAGTCCTGAGAGAGAGATTTGGTTCTTTTTTCTTTAAGAGGTGAGACAAGGGGGAGAAGCATTGATGCTCCAGTTGTATTTAAGAGGGTATAGATAATTAAGCACTTGTCTGGTTCTGGGCAGTTTGTGGATGTGTTTTTATTTTATAGTAAATGAGTGATGCTCTTCAAAGGGAGCTGTCATTTGGGAAATCAAAGATCTACTGAAGCATAGCTGTGATCCCTGCATTGTCGTGTTCAGTGCAAGTCCAGGGCTAATACAGCAAAGCTTTTTCTGCAAGGCTAATTACACATCAGTCAGAAACCTGCAGAATATTCAGTGTGTTCCTGTGATAAAGTTGTGACAATTTATGATGATTGCTTTGGATTTCAAATAGTTCTGATGGTGGCTTTTTCTTAGGATGGGGGTGCATGCTTCATGAGCCTTCCTTAGCATGAAAAGAACGATCCATATACGTAAAGCCAGAAGGGAAAACATGAGGCTGCCATGAGGCTTGCGGAACTAAACTGTGCGGCTGAGTCAAGTGGGTAGGGAACTTCACTTGCTTAAGGAATAAACTTGGTGAAATATATGATTTACTTTTCCCTGTTGCAGTGGGAATCTCTCTTATCTCTCCATTCCCGCTTAGATCTTCATTCATTTGAATGATAACAAAGGACTCGTTCTGTGGTGGGTGAATGCTGTGATACTAACATGGCCTTTGTTGCTCAACATTCTGGAAATTGTAGTCTGAGTGTGAAGCAGCCCAGAGCTG
>NW_005841976.1:1249508-1271615 GCF_000455745.1 Alligator sinensis | reverse complement strand
GGAAAGAGAGTCCTTTTGTAATGTAAATTTAATGGGCCAGATTCTGGCCAGATACACATTTCCTGTGACTGAGGAGGACTGAAACTAGTGGGAGTTTTTTTTTTTCTCATTGACTTGAATAAGAACAGGATCTAACTTTATTGTCTTTGCAGTTGCTTTCCTGAAACAGTACATGTTTTACCCAGAGTCACGAGGTGGGGTTACAAAACTGGATGACTCCAGAGACGGATCATTTTACAGTAGCGCTGTCGTTCCTTAAATGTATGCACCTTGAAGACAGAATCTAGTTGCTTTTGAATCCCATCCAGTCCAATCTCAATCTCTGTTTGTTTCGATTATGGAATGCAGCATTTTCTTTAGAGCAATTTCCATAAATCCAGATACAGATTGCCTGCTTCTGGTCAGCTCATTACAAACAGAAATATCCTAGAGCTCAGTAACCTGTTCTAAGAGGACAATGCCATTAAAAGCCCTGAGTTAATGAGAAGTCCATGGCATACATTTGATAAGCTTTGTCATTCTTTTGTCTGCAGATCATAGACCCTGCATTTTAATTTACTATACATAATGCTTTCTTAATGAGTTCCAGCGGATAGCCATTGAAACATGCCACTGCAGCTGCCAGGATGATTATGAAAGAGAGTCCGTTATTTGATTTACGTGATATTCTGTTATGGTAACTAATATTTGCAGACAGGGTACAATAGAGTAAGAAAAAACCCTCCATTTAGACTTTGGTATCTCAGGACTAAGGTGCTAAATCAATTTATTTTGCTTGTACGTGTGCAAACTGCTAATTGAAAGCTAATGGAATTATATGCGAGTGTTCAAAGTCATAAGAGACTCCTGTTTGCTTTGTACAAGGAAGTTCAAGTAAAACCAATAATACTACCAGGATTTTTTTTAATGCAAATGAGTTTCCTAGTACAGTACACTGCAGTATTTTACAGTGTAGCCCCCAAAATAAATACAGATGGAAAGGGAATTTAAAATAACAAAAACAGATGGACAGAAGCTGCAATGCTGCAGTAGAAATAATGCTTTACTGATGTTGTCTAAGAGATGAATTTTTGGGGCTAAGTTGTGCTTAATACTAATTCTGCGGCATACTCCTCTGGGCGAAATTTATTCACTATCAACTGCACTGTACTTTAGTGTGTCTTTCTGCTCTTTGTTACGTGAAGGTACATGGGAGCTCATTTTACAAGATGAAATGCTAATGTGTCTTCCTAGAGAGTCAGTGTTTTTTAACCATTATTTAAAATTATTGTTACTGTTTTTAAAGTTGTGATGGGAAGTAGGTGATGGAGCAACCATGTGTGCTACACAGCAGACAACCATATACCACATAGACCAAAACTGTCAATTAGAAGTGGTCAAGTTTTGGTTACTAATTATTGTTCAATATGGGGTAGGCTAAGAGCATATTTAAATATATGAGTCTGTAGAATTTAAGTAAGTGTAGAAGTTTTTATTTGTATCCCTCCTGCTTCACCCCCCCCCCCCCCCCCTTGTAACAATGGCTATTTCATGGTTCTCCTCAGCCTGACACATCATCATCTTTGGTATCTGTAGCATCTTAAATAGATTAGGAGCTGTTTCAATGTAGGATGTAATAGGGTTATTGGTTGTAACCATGCTGGTCTAAGGACATAGGCAAGCAAGGTTCTTTGAGTAGATGTGATATCTTTTATTATACCAACTAAATATCTGGAAAAAAGTTCTTTGCAAGCTTTCAGGCACAAACACCCTTCTTCAGGTACTGGGAGACTCTGCTGTTGTTCTGAGTTCTTCTAGGTAGAGAAGAAGGTAGGACCAGATGATCTTCATCCGAGAGTGCTGAAGGAGCTGGCCGAAGTCATTGTGGAACCCTTGGCAAATTTCGTCCACAACTTGTGGTGCTCTGGATAAGTCCCTGATGATTGGAAGAGGGCCAGTGTTGTGCCCATCCACAAGAAGGGCAGGAGGGAGGACCCAAGTAACTATAGGCTGATCAGCCTAACTTCCATCCTAGGGAAAATCCTAGAAAAGTTCATCAAGGAGTCTATCTGTGATAAGCTTGCAGAAGGTAAGATTCTGAATGACAGCCAGCATGGCTTCATTGGGGGCAGGTCTTGCCTTACCAACTTCATCTCCTTCTATGACCAGGTAACTCACCACCTGGACACGAGAGAGCAGGTTGCTGTTGTATACCGTGACTTCCAAAAGGCCTTTGATCTAGTATCCCATGATGTCCTTGCAAGAAAATTGGAGGATTGTGACTGAGACAGTCAGGTGGGTGAGAAACTGGCTGCAGGATAGGACCCAGAAAGTTGTAGTGGATGGATTTGTGTCATGCTGGTGAGAAGTGGGCAGTGATGTCCCACACGGTTTGGCGCTTGGTCCAGTACTTCTCAACATCTTTATTAACGATTTGGATGTGGAGATGAAGAGCTCACTGGCCAAGGTGTGGACAACACCAAGTTATGGGGAAGTGTCATCATGCTTGAAGATAGGCTGCAGATACAAGTGGACCAGGCTGGCAAGTTGGGCGCACTGGAATCTGATGAAGTTCAATGTTGAGAAATGTAAAGTGTCCACCTTGGGATAAGTAACCCCCAACACACCTACGAGCTTGATGGCACCAACCTGACCAGCACTACAAATGAAACAGACCTGGGGGTAATAATAGACCACAGTATGAATATGAGCCGGAAGTGTGATGCTGTAGCTAGTAGGGCAAATAATACTCTGGCATGCATCAATTGATGCATCTGTAACAAAACCGAGGAGGTGATTCTTTCACTCTACTCTGCACTGGTGAGGCTGCAGCTGGAGTACTGCATCCAGTTCTGGGCGCCACACTTTAACAAGGATGTGGACAAGCTCGAGAGAGTCCAAAGAAGAGCCACCCGTATGATCAGAGTCTTAAAAGGCAAGCCATACGAGGAAAGGCAGTGGGATCTGGGACTTGTCAGCCTGAGGAAAAGAAGGCTTAGAGGGGGCCTGGTAGCAGCTTACCGCTACACTAGGGGAGTACATCAAGGGCTCGGTGAGCAACTGTTCACCCGGGCACATGAGGGGAAAACCAGGAGTAATGGCCACAACTCCTGGAAGATCGATTCAGGCTCAACATTAGGAAAAACTTCTTCACAGTCAGGGTGTCCAGACAGTGGAATAAGCTCCCTCCAGAGGTGGTGCAGTCACCTACCCTGGAAATCTTCAAGAGGAGACTAGACAGTCACCTTGCTGGGGTCACCTGACCCCCAGTTATCTTTCCTGGTTGGTGCAGGGGGCTGGACCCGATGATCTTCCGAGGACCCTTCCAGCCTTACACTCTTATGAATCTAAAAGTATGACAAAAGTCTGTGAAAGTGTAAATAGGTGGAAGTTTGCAAGACAATGTGTAGAGATGGGAGGGGAAGTGGGGAGGCAGGGAGTGGGGGATGTGTGAAGGAATGCAAATGGTAAGTTACAGCCAGGTACCTGGAGAATCAGATGTCAGGCAGGTTGCAATGTGTCATAAATCCAATGTCTATCTTGAGTCCATGATAATTTTTTTTATCCAGTAGATTTATGAAGTGAAGTTCTTAGATGTGTCTACAAAAGATGTTTTGTAAGTTCCTTTTGAGGATTAGAACTGAGAGATCGGGGAGGGAGTGGTTGTCTCGTGACAAGTGTGCCCCCACAGGTAATTGGATATTTTTGTCTTTGATGGATTTTCAGTGTGCATTCATTCTGGTATGCAGTTGTTTTTTGGTTTCTCCTACATATTTTCCATCAGGGCATTTGGTGCACTGGATGAGATGCATTACATTTTTGGAGGTGTACGTATAAGATCCAGGAATGGTGATGGTTTTGTTGTGGGGTGTAGTTATTGTGGGAGTGGTGATGTGTTGTCAGGATGTAGTAAGAGGAGTTTATTATACCTATTAATAAAAATATGTTGTGATCTGTTTGACACTTTCATTTTAGTCTTGTTGGATGTGTGCATCAGAATAATGGAATTGGTGGGATTAAAGATCAAAGCCATGAAACACAATTTTCAAATTTAGCTGCCTAAAATTAGACCCCATAAGTAGCCATATGCACAAAGGGACTAAATTAAAATGGAACAGGCAATTATAGTTACAGTATTTTTTTGACTGCATGCAAGACTGTGTAACCTTAACCTTCTTTAATGGAAAGTGGGGAGGGAGGGGGAATGTGGTGGCCTATTTATTTTTAGGGGTTTTTTTTTTTGTTTTTTTTTTAAAGCATAGCGAAACTCCCCAGAAATCCCATCATGTGGTGACATGTTGACATTTGAATGGGTTATTAGCAGGTTGGGAATGTTTAGATCCACTATTGTGTAACTGTATGGCATAACTGATAGCAGTCAGAGGCTGAACCAGAAGTAGAGATGACAAGACACTTTGCCTTTGGCTTTCACAGATATTTGCTGTCAGTAGTGAAATGGGGAGATTGGGGTTTCTGGCTTCCATTCTAGGGCCTGGAGAATATTGTGCTCTAGTTGTCAGAAGCTATTTTGTCCCCTCCATCCGAGTGCTAGCCCCAGTTCCAGTCTTCCAAGCTTCTCCTTTGAATTCCCCTTCCATGGCTCCTTGCTTCAGTCTCCTTCTGTGGGCTCCTTATGCAGTTGTAGCCTTGTTCCTTTCCCATCCAACTCCCAATCTCAGTTTCCTTGCTGGACTGGTTTCATTTTCCCTTCTTCTTTAGGAACCTCACCTCAACTCTCTTTGCACGCACCGTTTCATTAGCAGTGATTTTTATTCCATCCTCATTGCAATTGAATGCAATGGCTTCCTTCTCTGCACTGCCTAGGTGCAAAGAGGAGAACTGAGAGCATGGCCTTGGTTTTAGTGCCTAGTATTACAGCAGCCAGGAGCAGCGACTGCAGGAAAATTCTTGGTCATATCTTTCAATGCCTGAGCTAGACTGAATTGTGTGCTGGTGGAATTTTCAGTTTTAGCTACCAAACATCTATCATCTCTACTGAAATATCTGCAAGCTATTTTTTTTCTCATAAAATAAAGACAAAAGCATATTTCCTCCTTATCTCATTCTGTGAAATGGCTGAAAAATGTTTTGCTGTGTGCGGGGAGGGGAGTGGGGATCCTTTGAGGCAGACACCCAGCACAAAAACTTTCAATCTGAGCAGTTAAAATTTGGCAAAGATATAAAACCCTGTTTTTAGTGGGGGGGTTTAATGGAAAGTATAAGACAAGCCAAACTAATTAATTATAGGTGCATTATGCCCTATGCCTATAATATATGTCGGGGTGGGGGGGAAGGGCATACCAAGATATTTGTAAGAATATATATAAACAATTTTGTTTGTTTTTCCATCAATAAGAACATATTGTTGAGGTTGTATTTCAGAAACAGAAAAATACATTTTGGAAATATGTGAGCTAATAGACCATGCTGAGCTTCTAATTTATTCCCATCTAGTGTTTATAGAGATAATTAGAAAAAGATTGCTTTAAAGTAACAGCAATAAAAATGAGAACTCTTTAAAACTCTCATTTATAAAGCAGGTCGCTTTGCACTTGTTTGCCTTGAAGAATTTTGCGATATTTGTACGCTGACTTACCATCTGTCTTTCTTGGCAAAACAAAAGGAAAAAAAAAAGACAAAATATGTAGGCTACGGGTTAAATATTATTAATAGTATATTTTGCATGTGATGGGGCACTTGTAATTATCAGTGACCATGTGTTGCGTGTTCTTCACGAGGCGTGCTTTCATGCAATATGAAAGGCTATACAAACTCCCTGAAACTTTCTAGTTAATTCCTAAATAAAGCAAGCGCTGGCATCAGAGAAAATTCTAGTTCCCTGTTAGGTAGTTCTTCTGTTTATCAGCAGACTCTCTCTATGACTGAAGAAGGGTGTTTGTGCCTGAAAGCTTTCAAAGAAGATTTTTTCCAACTATTTAGTTGGTCTAATAAAAGATATCACATTTACCTGAAGAACCTTGTCTGTCCTGGTACCTTGTACAGAATCCATAGTTTTGGTCTTGATGATTTGTTTTTTGTTGAAACAAGTAGAACCATGCATACTGTTTGCAACATGAAATTTGGGCGTAATGACAAAATGGCCACTTTTATGCACAATGGCATGACGCTGACTGTGCAGTCGCTACTGTGCAGTCATTTAGTACTTGCATACACAAGTACTAAATGACTGCAGTAACTGGATTTACTGTGTGGTAGCATTGCCAAATGGCTTTTAGGTGACACTGATTGTGCAGTAGCTCGTTACTACCGTGCCATAGCATCACATTACGTTTTGTGCCATGTGATGCTACTGCATAGTAATAACGACTACTGCACAGTCAGCATCCTATGTAGATGCGGCCACTGACTCTACCAGATATGGTATCGTGCTTGGATCTGTATGCATCAATTCCTGAAAGGAAGCATCAGTGCCCAGCTAAATATATAAATATTGAAGTCCAGGAATTTTTAGGCAGTGTTGCAAAGCTTTGGTGACTCTTCTTAAATTTCCAGCAGCAACCAAAAAGCTGTTTCTTAGCAGTTCCAGCCAGTGTCCAACTAATTGAGTTTCTGTCCTTCCAACAGATAGACTAAATAAATAGTGACATTTTCTGTCCTATGAGCAGCAGAGTCCGAGGAAAACACTTCTCTCTAGCATTGGAATAGTCTTTAGGATTACTACCTCTGGCTGCCAAGCTTTCACTTGTTAACAGGGATGTGTGTTTGCGTATGGGTGAAGCTTGTAGATGTTTTTTTCTTCCCCGAGACTAACAGCTTTGTATTTGGTGTTTGTTTGTTGGCTTATATGCAAATGTGTGAAGAATTTTCCAGCCACAAAATATCTGCTGTAGTTGGACCTCTGTGGGGAGGTGGTGGTAAAAGGGGGCAGTAGCATAGCTGAGCAGGTGTGACTACAGCAGCAGCCCTGGGTCTCACCTTTGTGTGTGGGGGGTGGATGGAGAAGGTGGTGTACAAAAATAGCCAAGACCACAGCAGTGACTGACTGCCCGTCTGGGATTGGCACCACAGCAACTGGCCCTGGGCATCATGCAGCTGTCTCGGGTTCACTGCTGCTTAGCTATGCCTCCAAAAGCATTGTTTCATGCCTGAAAAAACCCCCTCTATATCTATAAAGATATTATGCAATGAGGGTTTGGCACAATAGTTCTAGACAATGCAGGCTTTGTATTTTAAAAATCTCCTTTCAGTCTAAATCAGACTTTTGCTTTAGTTTTTCATGGACCTTCTGCCCTGACTGTTACCAAATGCAAAGTCCTTGGCATTCTCTATTTTTATTGTAGCTGGTGTTGCCTATGGCAATTAGCTGAAGACCGTTTTCCTCTTCTCCTGCATATCAGAGATGCTGTGGACTATGATAGCCCAAGCCAGTTGGTGGTTGAGAGACAAACGAAAAATAAAATTTATAATCCTGATGGGTATTAACCTGAGGAAAGCCCATGGTATATTTTAGAGGTTGTGATGATAAAGGATGCTCTGATGATCTGCTTGACTAGAATTGCAACATCCATTCTACAGCACTGGAAAAGCCTACTCATTATTTTTCTTAAAGCATAAAGGTATTTTGATTAGTTTAATACTGCTCACAAGATTGCTGGATGTGACAGTTCCTGGGTTTGATGCTGCTTTAATTAAATAGCCTGCATATAGCTGGGGGAAGGAACGGGGGAGGGAAACTTCAGTGGCTCTTATTGCAGATTTGAGAGACAGGAGGGAGCTCTTAGAGGAAATCTGGAGTCCCCTGCATGGATCAGAAGCATAACATAAAAATGCTTCCAGAGCAGGAGAAAAATATCTTGCAGTGAGAAACTTAAAGAACTCAATCTGTTTAGTTTATGAAAAAAGAAGACTGTGCAATGATTGGATTGAAGTGATAAGAATCTTCAAAGGAAAAGAAAGCAGACTGCTGAAGGGCCTTCCATAGTGTGGGGAAAGGAATAATAAGAACTAAGGGCTGGAAGTTAACTCGGATGCATTCAAATGAGAAATAAGTTGTGCATTTTACCAATGGGGGGTAATTACCCACTGGAACAAACTATCCACAGAGGTGGTGGGTTCCCTATTGCTTGATATCTTCTGATCAAGACTGGATATATTTCTGGAAAATAGGCTTTAGTTGAACACAGGTAGTAAATTCTCTGAAAATGTGCTCTGCGCATAAAGAGTAAATGTAGAGAATTTATGCTGCGTACATCAAAAAACATTAATCTCTGACTTAAGTGAAAATCAGTTTTCATATTCAGCTTTCAGTGTGTATAGCATTTCCATAGTGAGACATGAATAAAAGAACAAAACCTGATGTTAAAAATGGCTCCAAGGCTTTGGCTATCATGTGATGAATAGAGTTATTAAAGGTAATAAGTTGTAGGAGTCTGTGAAGAGGTGATATCTAAAATGAATTTAGGAAGTTCTAGAGGAAGAAGATGGACATGACAAGAAGGGTCAGGCATGGAGCGTGACCCTTCAGAAGTGATTTGCCTGCTACTCAATCAGAGGAAAAAGTGTTCAGATGTTTAACATTTACAGTAAGAGAACTGGAGGCAGAAGGTATCAGGAGGTTCCGTGTTCAAGACATTAAAGAAAGATGAGAATCCAGAGCCACAGTGAAAGCCACTATGATGGGAAGAGGAGACTCTCTGAACAAGACAAGGAAGCAGCCCTAGGATACTTGTGGAAGGGTACTGCTAGCACACAAGCCAAATTGAAAACATTTGGTGACAGGAAGGGTCATGCAAGACTTTTTTTAGCAGGGTAAAAGCACCTTTTTAGGGGGACTGCAGAGAGATCTAGTGGAGATAATGGTTATAGCAGGAACAAGGATAAGGAAGCAAAAGATGATGTTATAAAAGGAAATATGCTGATGAAGAGGTGGTTTCTTCATAAAGTTGCTCCTGGCTTTAATGTAACTGTGGAGATGTGGAATTGCTGCTAGATCTAGAGGGAATCCGTTAGTTTGTCATGATACAGCCATGGGACAGTGTCTATCCTTTTGTCTTGAAAAAAGATGAGTATGACAATATCACAGCATTCAGCAGGGAAAAATGGAGAGACACAATGTTGGAGAAGTGGCTGAATTAGCAATCAGTAGTGAGGAACAGGCACGGCACCTCAGCAGCACCTTCAGTTTAGGACTTCATTACCTGGAGAAGATAACAGAATATAGTACAACAAGCATTCTTCCACTGGACCCATTATATAATCATCACTAAACCATATCAATGTCTTTCCCTGGCAGTTGAAGATAGACTAGAATCTATATGTCCAGGTGGGGCAGGGGATTGCTTTTGCCTGAACACGTATGAATTTGCTTGTATGAGAGGTGTGGAGTCCTGTGACATGACATGTACTAGGGCAGGGGATTGCTTTTGCCTGAACACGTATGAATTTGCTTGTATGAGAGGTGTGGAGTCCTGTGACTTGACATGTACTAGGGCACCATGCTATTGTTCTGCTGCATGGCACTAGATCAGATAACAAGTGTCCTTGGAGAGATGGCACCATGCTGTCGCGCAAGTTGCCAACACTTACGAGAGGGACCACGACATAGCACAGTGGCTCATTTTACTCATTGCTGTAAATGAAGTATCTTTATTTGCCTGGGGGGAGACTTTGGTTTGGTGTAGGGCTGCTTGAATGGATTTAGAAGCTGCAAGATACTTTGCAGTGCACCTATAAGGAGCACAGGACAGCCTAGTCCACCATATGTTCATGTTTAATAGCAGTTTATAAGTCTGTGTATTTTGCCTGTGGGATAACTGAAGACTCTGGGGTCATGTAAATTGAAACAATGCAAAGTTTATTGTGCCTTTAACTGAATTTAAATACCTAGAAACAAGCACAAGGGGATTCTTACCAGTTGCAGTTATTGGTATTAATAAATATTTGCGTAATTGAATGTGATTTAATAAAAACAATTTATTTCTAGCCTTTTGGAGTGGGAGTGAGACTCCCTGGAGGAAAGGAAACAGAAGGGGGTTAATCAGAATAGCTCTAACCTGCTCTCCAGTGCAATGTTGAAAAAAGGCAGGCTAACTTGCTCTGACAGGTGGGTCTAGGGGTTTTTCTTATGGCGTTTATAGTAGAAAAGAGAACAGAATCCCTATGCTAGATCCCTCCTTCCAGTGCAGCCCACAGACAACCAAAGTTACCTTTTGAACTGATTCCTTAGAGGTGGGGAAAAGTTAGGTCATTGAATTTAATAGCAAATCTCCCATTAATTTTAATAAGGGTAAGAAAGGATTGTAGGAGTTTCTTCACTCGTAGTAAATGACAACTCTCCCCATTTTAGTAGTAGCGCTGTGGTGGTGATGGTTAGGGGTCTACGTTAGGAGGCAGCTGGCTGATTTTTCAGGTACATTGTGGGGCCGTCTGCCATTTTCATAGGCTTATTGAAGTTATTGGGTGATCGGTTATTAATTTCAGTAAACTCAGGATTTCACCTACTATGTGTATTTTCATATTTATATATTTTATATCTCTACTTTGTGTACAAATATTAGATAGTCATATTAATATTGTAATTCAGAAATATGTGCAAAACTGAGTCTCCTCTACATATGAAGTTAAAGGTGCAATGAGATCTAATAGATTTCATAGACATTAGGGCTGGAAGGGACCTCATGAGATCATCGAGTCCAGCCCCCCTGCCAGAGGCAGGAAGTCTGCAGGGATCAGATGATTCCAGCAAGAAAAACATCCAGCTGCCTTTTGAATGAGTCCAGAGTAGGTGCTTGCACCACCTCTGGGTGGACGTCTTTTCCAGACCTTGGACACTCGAACTGCTAAGAAGTTTTTCCTTATATCGAGTCTGAATCGGCTTTCTAAAAGTTTTTGGCTTTTAGACCTAGTTATTCTTTGGGGAGTCCTGGTGAACAACTGTTCTCCCAGATCCTGATGTAGCCCCTTATATACTTACAGGCAGCCACCAAGTACCCCGTGAGCCTGCTCTTTGCCAGGCTGAAAAGTACCATGCCCTCAGCCTCTCCTCATAAGGCTTATTCTCTTGAATTTGATCATGTACATGGCTCTCCTCTAAACTCTCTCAAGCGTATCCACATCCCTCCTGAAGTGGGGGGCCTAAAACTGGACACAGTACTCCGCGTACGACCTCGCTAAGGCCAAGTAAAGCGGGAAGATGACATGCAGTTCACACATGTGCATGGCAGGAGATGTGATTGTGGAATAGCACATTTGATCCCACCACATCTTATTGCTGATGCATGGGGAGTCCCATCCTAGGCTTTAATCCTGGGCTTTAATTTAATTAGACTCCCATTGTGTCTTATTGCTGGTGCAGAGGGAGCCCAATCCTGGGCTCCCCTGCACCGGCAAGTTCCCCGTGGCTAGGAGCCCCATGCATGCCAGTTATGGGGCTTCCAGCTGTGGGGGCACCTCACATTCCTGGGGCTAGATGATAACTGCAGGGAGGTCCTCCCCAGAGGATCACAGTGATCCACCAGACCCAGGGGTTTCCCACACCCTGGTGCCCTACAGATTGTGGCAGCCATTATCCCCGGGTTCTGGGAGTGCAGGAAACCCCTGGACTCTGGGAATCATAGCTGCAGCAATCCTTAGGTCTCAGGGTTGCAGAAAACCCCTGGACTGTAGGGATCATGGCTGCTGGGATCCCTAGGATTTGGGGGTTTTGCATTGAGCAGAGTGCACCCCTGTGACTGGCAGCCCTGTCAACTGACATGGCTCCCAGCTGCAGGGGAGCCCCAATACACATGCAAATTAAAGCTCAGTAGCAATCTGCTATAAAGTTAGTACACATTTTTGAGATTTAACTTTATAGCTGGTTGGAGCGTTTTATGATGTGATAGCTATTTTGCACCTGTAGCTTTTCTTTCTGCAGAGGGGCGGCATTATTTAAGGGCGAAATCATGTCTGGCTGTGGTAAGCAGGGAGGCAGGGTCTGGACTAAGGCTAAATCTTGGTGTTTCTGGCCAGGGCTGCAGTTCCTTGGAGGCTGGGTACACCATTTGCTTTGCGAGGGCAATTATGTTGAGCAAGTGGGAACTGGAGCACCAGTCTATTTGGCTGCAGTGATATAATACCGGAAGGCTGAAATTCTGGAATTAGTTGATTACGCTGCCCAGACAACAAGAAAACTTGCATCCTTCCCCACCACATCCAGTTGGTGGTCCACAACATGGAGGAGCTGAACAAACTGCTGGGGGGAGTCACGGTTGCTTGGGGTGGGGTTCTCCCCAGCATCCAAGTAGTGCTGCTGCCTAAGAAAACTGAGCACCACAAAGTGAAACACAAGCGAAATCTGTGTGGGTTTGGACCTAGACTTGAAAAGGTTCATAACAGAGAAACCCAGGTAAATGTGCAGTACCTGTAATGTGTAGAGGGGGCCTAACTTAAATCTCTGTGCTAACATAAAACCTTATATACCCAGGATTGCTTGGAAGGAAGGTATGCATGTAGATATTTATGCATATGATTTCAGTCCATGTTGCTTTAATAACATCAACATGTTGTACGTAGACTGAGAAAAATTAAATTCCCTGAGGCTGTCAGTAAATACAGCAAGTCTGTATTCCATTACTTCCCCTCCAAAAATAACTTGTTTGAATGAAAGCACCTGGGCAAAGCTAAGGGTTATCTTTGGCATTGACATAATATGTCAGTATTTAAAAAAAAAAAAAATCCTTTTTTTATGCTTTGTTTTGGGACCAGAATAAAAGCCTTCAGAATTGCACAGCTACTTAAGAGATCAATTTTCAAGTCCGGATTTAAGGTCATTATTAATTTTTTATTTTAGTGGTGGCATTGAATACACAGAACAGGTTTGTTACCCAGTAATTAATATATTGTTTTGCTCTTATTGTTAGAATGGATTCCTTGCTTTAGTTAAAAGGAGAGAGTGTATCAGAAGCTGGCTGCAGCATCCAATTCATGTTGTGTGTGTCTTGGGATCAGACATGGAGCAATTTGGGGTTTCATTTGGGAAGGAGCTCTTCTGTAGTTAACGATCATAAATCTTTTTTACTTACCTTTGCAAAGTAAAGTGTATGGCTGTTAAAGTGTGACATTAGTTTCCTTTCAGATGAGTGCTCAGATAGTTCTCATTTAATCATGTGATGCTTGATGGTGAATTCTTTAGAAAACAAAAGAAAACCATCTAAATCTGCAGGAGCATTTAACAGTAATGTGATTGACACGAAATCTGTTATAAAACAGCGGTTGGCATTATGTTAGCCAACTATCCCTGGTAATTGAAATTCACAGTTAATTATCATTGCTGTTGTTGTCTATCCCTAGTAGTCCCTCGTAGTAACTATCTCTGGTAATTGAAATCACAGTTATTTATGTCTAATTTCAGTATTTCAAGGATTTCAGGGATAATATGACCAACTTGCTTAAACTTCCTTGTGAGGTAATGCTTTCATAGATATATATTTGGCATCATACCCTGTGCTCTGGATCTGGAAAGGGCATTCTTGAAGTGCCACAATGGTACCTGTGGAAATAGAACTTAAGTTCCTTAAGGGCTGTGACTTTACGTGCTGAATCAGAGGAAGTCAGTAACAATTACTGATGTGGGTCCTACCAAAAAGAGCCTTGCAGCATACAGCACAGAGTACAAATTAACATTTTTTAGGTGACCTGGCCATTCTGGAGAGAGGCACTGTAATCTACTGCAGCAGTTCTTAACCTCTTTGATCTCTCAGCCCACCTCCAGCCCCTCACCCAGATGCCATACTCATCTACCTCCCCACGACCAGCTTCCTTCAACCCCAAGTTCAGGCTCTACAGCAGGAGCAAGCAATTATTTCAGGTGGAGGGCCGCTTAACAAATTTTGATGAGCTATCAAGGGCTGCGAGGGTAGCTCTGTCCCTAGACAGGTACCCCGCCCTCTGGTCACCATTTTGGTAATAGATGTCCTACCCCTAACCTGTGACTTTTGCCACTGGAAGTTCCTCCCTTGTCCCAGCAGCACTCCTTTTGGGAAGAGGGGAGGGGGGGTTGCTATCTTGGAACCAGAAAAAATCCAAATCATATACTAAAAAAATCAAACATCTACTATAACTTATTTTGGTCCTGATTATGTCCAGGACAAAATATTGGTCCTGATCTTTGTGTGGTTGCATTGTGTATCTAGAGGCAATTAAATCAAAGCTCAAAATACAGTCTTCCTTTTGTATATTATGTGGGGGGGAGGTAAGAGGCTGTACATGGGGGTGTGGTTGGGGAGGGTGTGTGTATGGGATGTGGGTATGGTAGGTGGGGGATGTGGGGAAGGGTTGGGGTGAGTGTGGATGGGTGTGGGGGTGTGTGTGGGAATGGTGGGGGATGGGAGTATGTGTGGACTCTGGGGGGGGTGTTTGGGGGGATGGGGATGGGATGGAGTGTGTGGGAGGGTGTCAGTGTGTGTAGTTATGGTGGTTGGTGGGGGGTGGGAGTGTGTATGAGGACTGTGGGATGGTGTGGTTGTGTTATGGGGTGTGTGGAAAGGGGTGGGTCTGCCTGGCCCCATAGTGTGAAGCTCTCTGTGCTCCCACCCCAGTCCCCGGCCACAGGTGATGGCAGTGTCTGGGGCTAGCCCCGCTCTACCCCGTAACATGCCATTCCCGCCCAAGTGCCTGGCTACAGATGGCAGAGCATGGGGCCCATACCATGTGGCTCCCGAGTTCCTGCCCCAGTCCCTGGCCACATGTGATGGCAGTCAGTGGGGCCAGCCCAACCTAGCCCCATAGTGCACAGCTTCTACTCCCCTGTAGCAAGCAGAACCAGCTTGGTTGGGCCCCACAACGTGCAGCACCATGTGCTCCCGTCCCTTTCCCCCAGCGGGAGTCCCTGGCATCGGCCCAGTGCAGCCCTCACCTGCATTCCCAGGCTCACAGGCAGGGAGGCTGGGAATAGCCTTAGGGTAACTGGGCACAAGCTCTGCCAGACATAAGCTTCTTGTCTCTAGCTCGGGGCTGTGATGGATCAGGATCGGCTGGGGCGGGGGGTGTTATTTAGCAACCAGAGCTGTACCTTCTGCATGGAGGCACCAGCTTGCAGAGAGTCAGCGAGGGCCAGCACTTACGGAGAGCTCACAGGGGGGCCTTGCAGGCCAGATGGAATTGCCTGGCAGGTTGAATGTGGCCCGCGGGCCGTATTTTGCCCACCCTTGCTCTACTGCCTCTCTCCCTCATGGTCTGCTTAGCTGGCTTACTATGCATACACTGACCTTGACCTGTGCACTCTTGTTCCATAGAGGAAGCAGCATAGCTGTGTTCATTAAATAGTGAGCAAAGCAGTTAGAGCTAATTAGGTGTCCTGGAGCCCTGTGCTGGGCTGCTTACAGGAGTCCTGATGCAGGGAATGTTTGCAGGTGGTGGAGGGCAGCCACCTTTCCTTTTCCTGCTACACTGAAACCTGTTCACAACATTTTTATGGGCCGCTGTTTGAGAACTACTGGTCTAGTGGATGGGGCACAGAGCTGGGATTCCAGGGAGCCAAATTCAATTCAAATCTGCTAGGTGTCAGGTTTGGACAAGTCACTTCATTATGTGTCTCTGTTTCTTCTTTCATATTTTTCTGCTTGGTTCCTTAGACTGTGCGCTCAGCTGGGTGGGGACCATCTCACATGGCCACAATACCTAGCATAATGGAGTTTGATTTGGGGCTTTTTAGACATTGCTGTGCTATGTAAATAACACTAACTTTCAGTGAAATTGATGGCCCAAATATGTACATGCATAGATTCACTGGGAAAAGTAGTTTGTCAAATGGAAAAGGATGCAATGTGCCAGTGCAGAAGAAGATGGATGGAACAGTGGCAGTCTCCTTTTCCCTCCATAGTACATTTCCGGAACAACTGGACTGGGTTTAAATTGTTACTGGGTGACCTTGCTATCTTATTTTGAATTTACAGGGCCTGGCTTATAGGGCTTCACAATTGATTGAATGGCTGTCTAGGTCATGGGGCTGTGTCTTGAGAGAGACTGCTGCTCCAGTGCTTCCATCCTCTTCTCTGGGAGGGGTTATTTTCCTCTTCCTAGCTCTCTTGTTGGCAAGTTGTGTATCATGGAAGTTGCATGGCAGCAGTGTACCATGAGAAATAAAGTCCGTCTAGGAAATATGGTCCTTAGACTAGACAGCTGAACTTCAGGTCCCATAAGGCACTATGGTGGCATACGTGTGGTGTTTGGCAAGCCTTTTTAGTGTCCAGTTTTTCAATGGAGGTTGAAAACTGACACTCTTCACTGAACTTTTATTTAGTTGAAAACCCAGTTTTTCATTATAAATATTTTCAAGAAAATTTTTGGTCAATACTATAGCATCGTGTATTGTTTAAACCTGTACATAGGATTTCTTTTGGTTCTCCTGTACTTCAAGTAGTTAAGAATATCAGAAATATAGAAGAAAATAGCTCTCCATCTGGGTACGGTTTTACTATCTCCCTATGAAATCTGGACTTTCAATCTAGCTACTCTGGCCTGTAAGGGTTCAGTTTGCGAGATCTCAAAATTGAAAATGTTTAGAAGTCATTTGTAGGCATCTTATTAACTAATACCACTTTTGGAGCAGCAGGTTCCTGATGAAAAATCATACTGGCTTCCTCCTTAAGTATGGAAATATTGTAGTGTTTTGAACAAATGCTTAGAAAATTGAATTTGGCATTAATAACATGGAGCAATATTAGAAAGAAAACCCATCTTTGTGATTGACATTAAACATGGTAAGGGTGATATAGGATATCTTTCTTATCTAGAGCACCAGCTTGCAGTATACCAGTAGAAAGAAAATATGTGGTTATAACTGAAAGGCTAAAGTAGATTATGAATGGAAGAGAGAATGAAGTAGAAACTGAAGATTACTTTAGGGCCAGGGAATGAATCTTTCACTGAAACCTCAGCATTGAAATCCAAAGATTTAAAAATTAGTATTGATTGAAGTTGATAACAACAGTTTATCAGTTTTACTGGGCTTAAATTAAAGTTAATGAAAACTGAGGATATCAAATGATTTAATCTGAAAAACTATACCTAATTCTTACAAGATAAATAGTAAGAATGGAAATATTTCCCCATAAAGTGGCAAATATAAAATGTTCCTAAAGATATATGTATGTACAGCACCTTGGCCTACTGGCCTGAATGTTTCCTGAAAACTCTATAGTAGCTGATGGCAGACAAGGTTCTTTGGGTGAATCTGATATCTGATGTGTAGATGAGCAACATTTGAATCTTCAAGGCAAAGTAACTACCATATTTTCTCATACAACATATCCCAGAATATAATAAAATATACACCGTGTTTTTGAAAGGAGAATGAAGTAAAATAGATCTGTTCTTATAGTAACGGAGTTGCAACAGCTTGGGAGCTGAGCCTGCTCTTTTTTCTGGCTCTTGTAAATTGCTACAGATTTAGACCTTGTTTCACCCTGTACATGGCAGAACTTGCTCTTACTGTATTTCTCACATATAAAGTATATTCCAATTTCCAGCAGCTATTTTTAGGGAAAAAAAGGTGTCTGTTTTATGCAAGAAAATATGGCATTCTTTAAAGCATTGTTTTGAAGTGCTTGGGAACCTTGGGTCTCTGGAGGGGAAAAGATGCTTGGGAAGGCATTGAATGCTTGGAGGGTGATTCACTGCCTGAGCATGATGTTGGGGGTATTATTGCCTAGTTAGCCATAGTGTTTCCAAGATACTATCTAACAGAATCCCATTGTTCCAAGAGCTGTTCTCCAAGGGATGTGTAGTTGTAGGACTTCAGCCATTTACTGGCTCCTCAATGAAAGTCAAATTTTGCATTTAATTATAGGAAATAATGTTGGTCTTGTGTTGCCCCAGTAGGAGGTTGGGAAGCAGATTTTAATTTTGAGTCAAGATCTGTCTCTAGTTTTGCCCGTACTCCTGAAAGGGACTTGCCGTAACATAGTGTTTAGTCACCCATATAGCTGTGTCACCTGACTCATTTGAGAAGCAGCACCATGAAAGGAGAGGGAAGGGCAGGGAAATAGTAGCTCTGTGGAGATGACGTTTGTTTGTGGTGTGCTTCTGCACTGGTAGGTGTTCTGCATTTTGAGCAACTCTGTGGCTAACTACAGACAGTCAAAAAGCCTGAGGCTGAAGTGATTCATTTTTCGCAGGTTAGTCTAAGCTGCATAAATTGAACCAATAAGCAAGTGAACAGACATTCACTTTTGTTTCCAGAAATGTATCCACATGCCTGCAGTGACCCAGATCAGAAGCTGGGGGTGCTAGAGCACACCACCCTGCTCTGCTGGAACAGAAAGCTTGGGCCAAGGCTAGCCTGCCCACCCTGCTAGGGGGGCTTGTGGGGGAGGTGCAAAGCATCATGGGATGATGGGGGACTGTGAGTTAACTTGAATCTGGAGAGGATCTGGGACAGAAGTTCAATAAACCTATTTGGCCTAAATCAGTTAAATCTGATACTACATCCATCCAGGTTTATCTTTGGCCATTTTGCAAGCAGTTTATGTGCACTGAACTTCTGTTGTGTTACATATTTGAACTGGTTTCCAACCACTTATACAAGTGTATGTATAATTTCTGTCCCTAGCCTATATGAGCAAAGGAGCCTTTCCATTGTGGAGGGATAACTGAGGAGTTCTAGCTGTGACACATTTTAGGCTTCAGTTCTCTAAGATGCTGAGCACCCTTATCCTGCAGCAGTGATCTGAATGATAATTCCTTCCCTCCCATTAATTTCCTGCCCCTGCACACACCCATACAAACACACTTTTAAGGAAGTACTAGAGTAGAGTTTTGTCATTTATTCGTTCCTCTCCTTCCTTTCATGCACTAATGAACAGTGGAGCTGGGCAAAACAAGGAAGAGTTTTGTGTGGGTGTTTGTGTGCATGTGCAAGAGAAATTTGTCACCTACCATTTTCTTCAGAAAATTTTTTAAATTATTTTTTTTCAATAAATTCTATAAACTTTTACATTTTAAATCATTGAAAGCATTAAGAGTTTTTAGCATTGGTATCTACATTGACACCTACTGAAGTAACAAGGGCTGGTTATATGACGGAGGTAATTTTTCAGGCTCTGTGAAAATTCAAAGTCAGTATTGCAGCATTGCTTTGCAGTCAGTTTACAGGCCTTCTTCAGACTTTCTATAGAAACAAAAATGAAAATCAAGACTCTGAAAGACAAATGAGAAGTGCTTTGTGCCATTTTCTCAGAATTCTTCATGGTCCTGGAGGAATGCATCCAATGCTTTGGGAAAACATTGCTATAGGTCTTCTTTTTTTCTCCTTAGCAGGAAAATTCACAAGTCTTCCCTGGAAGGATTAACTGAAATGAATAATTTGTTTGTCAAGATTGTGTCTTTTCATCTTGCACAAATTTTAATGGTTCAGCATCCAACAGGCCTAGGTGAAAGGTTGCTGTTTCAATAAAAACATAAGATTGTCTGTCTGTCTGTTTCTCTCTTACCTCAACAGACCAAGAATATGATTTTTCTGACTTGGCTGCTTTGGGGCTAGTGAGAACAAGGATTTCAAAGCCACTTTATGGCCTAGGTCTTAAGGGTGGAAGCATACATGCTTTTTCAGCTACCGTATCTGTCCTAAGAATGTATCACGTACAGTGTGTGTGGATGCATTTATAGGAAGAGGTAGAAAGAAGTCTAAAAGAGGAACAGAATATCTGACGTGGTTTCTCTCAATATTTCCTTCTTTTCTATTAACCTTTATGTCATAACCAGTTTTATGTTTCTGGTCTTAATTAGAATTTTGAACACAGTTATGGAAATCTCATATCTATCCCCTAGTTGATTCTTCCACCTGATTTGGCATCCAGAAAAGCATTTCTTAGGAATTAATTATAATTGCTTTTGATGAAAAGCCAAGTTTTTTTGTTAACTGTTAATTCTTAGCGGGTTTAACATGTGATTAAGTAATGATGATAATCAATGTGAATGTCAGCTTTATATAGCTGGGATATGTTTATGTTTCGGATTTTAGGTGTGGTGTAGTTAGATGGCTATCTGGCTTCAGTGTTCTGTACAGAGACAGACATGCTATAGGAAAAACGAGACGAGAAGTTATATAGACAGGCTGTCAGCTTGAAGAAACTGAGGGACTGCTAGTACAATATAAGGTTACAACTACCAGTTTTTTAACCTATACAGGTAATGCTTTTGGCTGTTTTTGCATGGCTTTTCACAGCTGTGTTCAGGGAAGAAAAGTTGAAAGACCCTTTTTTTTGTCATTTCTTATGTTTGTCTCCTAAAAGCAAGTTACTTGTATGCAAATAAGTTTAGCTGTTTTGTCTTTCCAGGGACTTCTCCATAGGTTGAGTGGCAAGTTAGTTACAAGTGCTGTTCATTTCCTGAATCTCAGGTTATGAAAAGAGATGGGGTAAAGATAGTATATTCTAGTTCAGGAATCATCACAAGACAGCTCTGGGATTTGATCTGTGCTGTCAGGAAATGAACTCAAGCATCACACCATTGGGGCAGGAAAGGTGCTTTTTCCTTTTTCTTTCTGTGTAATTTGGTTTTATATGCAAGTTACCCAGGTATTGCAAAGAAATGTATATTTCAAAGCATTTTGTGTTCCCTTGACATGGATTGACAACCTAAGGAGATGGCATGCAAAATTAGAACTGGGTTTTGAACATCTTCTACCCACTGTGTAATTTTTTACTGCACCTGTTTGTGATTGCGTATCAGGAAAAGCTCTTACAAAAGGATGGTATTTTGAAAACTGACTTTGTAAAAAAAAAAGCCTTATGGATTTCCTCTCACCCATTTTGTATCAAGTGCAGTTAATTTACAAGTGAAAAGTTATTTTTTTTCCCCCTCTATCTGCCAGCCCTGCAAACTCAGATAGTGCCAGTCACGTTCTTGGATTGTTTTCAGTTGAGAGAGAGAGAATTAGAAAGACTGCATCATTCAGGACCTTCCTTAGTTCAGTTAGCAGAATTGTATACACCTTGTTTCCTAGTTAACTTTAATATTTACTAAACCCAGGTCATGGGTCTTAATGGGTTTGTAACCGGAGCTCATTTAGATTTTGTGTAAGCTTATAAATTGTCTTCAGAAAGAGAATGAAGTTTCCCCCTTCCTGCTGCCCATCATGAATGGTGCCAATCTGTGCAGTGTAGACAGACCCTGGAGTATGAACTAAATCACCTAATCCTCAAAGCTGCTGTCAGTCAGTCAACCAGTAGGTAACTCCAAAATACGGCTCCTTAGCCTCTTCTGAAACTGGGGTACAATGTTTCCTCATTTCCATATGATTTGCTGTTTGCTTTATCTTGGAATAGTCACTTGCTCTGTATTTTTTATTTTAACACCCATGTAAATGATCCTTCTCGATGTAATATATTACAGTATCTACTAGGCCTGTCTGAATAGGGAACTATTCAATTCGGATTTGGCCAATTCAGATGCCAGCGATTTGATTTGAAGATTCCAATTGCTTTTCCGATTCAATTTGGCTGAATCAGCTTTGGAAGATTTGGAGCCAATTCGGAGAGATTCCGAGATTTGGCCATAGAGTATAATGGGGAATCAATTAAATATCTATAATGTTGTTGTTTTTTGGCTGATTCAGATGTAACTTGTAGGGGTGGTAGCCTATGCTGAGGGCATGAAGCCTGCCAAGATTCAAGGTGATAGGTGCAGGGGTTTCTGGGAAACTGCACCTCAAATTCCTGGAAGCAAAGCACATGTCACGTGTGTATATTAAGCCACAGTGGGATGAAAACTGCAGGCTGTGGCTTGCCCAGTAGGCCAAGGGGTCGCAGTCTAGTGGCTCCACATCCTTGGCGAGGTAGGTAGCCAATGAAGCCTTGGAGCTATCTGCCCGAGGCTGGGGTCTGGTGCGTTTGGACCCCAGCATTGAAGCCATGCCCTTGGCCCACATTGGCAGTGGCTGGTATGGAGGAGACTGGCTGGTGCTGGTGCTGGTACCAGTGGTGGTACGGCAAAATGGATCCCCCTCTTCCACATCCCTTCGCCTCTGCCCTTTGGCCTCCCTGACTTTGTTTACCAGCACCTGCATCCAGTGATTGAGTGTTTTGGTGCTGCCAGTGCACATGCTCCCCTACACCCTTGGGTTGCACATGCCCGCCAGCATGTGGACCGTACTGGACCACAAGGGATCCAGCTGTCTCCTGATGCCCTCCT
>NW_005841976.1:1233697-1249484 GCF_000455745.1 Alligator sinensis | reverse complement strand
TTAATCTGCGCAGCGTCGCCTGCCCCAGCCAGGAATATTGATCCCCTGGAACTTCTCCATTTGGTTCTCCATTTCCCTCACTAGGGGGATCACCTGGCTGAGGAGGGCATTGCCAGCGCTAAGAGTATCAGTGGCCTTGAGGAAGGGCTTGAAGGCCACCAAGATCTGGGAGATGGTACCCCACTGAGCTCTGTTCAGCTGGCTGCTGATCCCAGCTCCCCAAGCAAGGCCATCTCATGGATGGCCTTCTGTTGCTCTGCCAGCCTTTTGAGCATCAGGTATGTGTGGAGTTCTACTGAGTCTCCACATCCTGCGTGATTTTGTGCTGTGGGATGCTCAGCTCTGCCTGTTTCTCCTGCAGCATCTTGCCCGCCTTGATGCTGCAGTGGAAGTAGCCCGCCACCTTCCTGCACTTTGAAATCAGCTGGCTTGTAGTGGTAATGGTGGTGGTGCCATCACCGGCAGCCCTGTCATCCTCCAAGGCACCCCTGACTATGAGGTGCATCCTGTGTGCCACACAACAGATACCAACAAAGTTGGCATCACAGACAGGCTTCACCATATTGGCCCCATTGTCAGTGGTCATGAACCCGCGGGTAAGCTTGCCCTGCTCAACGAGCCACCCCTGCACCATGCGGTTCATGACCTCCATAATCTTCCTTGCTGTGTGGGACTCATCCAGCACCTCAGCTTGGAGGAGAGCCCACCGACAGCCTGACTGATCGCACCAGTGCCCTGTGAGGGAGAAGTAGGCATGATCGCCCCCCTGACTGCTCCAGATGTCCGAGGTGAAGCGCAAGGCTACCTGTAGCCCTGCCTTGCTCAGCTCCTCCCTCAAGTACTCCCTGCATGCCTCATAGAGGGAGAGCACCACTATCCTGCTAAAGGTGGTGCGTGCATGCGGGCACTTGGTAAGATGGGGCCGCAAGTGCCATGAGCTGCCTTAATCCTGACTGCTCAACTAGGGAGAAGGGCTGGCTGTCCAGAGCAAGCATCTCCCCAATGCTCTGGGTGATCTCACTCGCCTTGGGAATGTGCCCCGCTCTGTCTGCAGCTTTTCCCCACCACTCCAGGGTGGCCTGCCTCTTCTTTGAGGGGACGGGGGCTTTGAAGTGAGCGGGAGACTTCCCTTCAGGCATGCTCACACTGGTGCCAGGCTGAGCAGGAAGAAGGGCAAGGGCGTGCTGCCTCCTGAGATGCAGCAGCATCGCCATGGTGGTGAAGTGTTTCACCTCCTTGCCCCGGCTGATCTGCCTTTGGCAGTGTTGGCAGATAGCAAACCTGGGATCATCTGCCAGCTCAAAATGCTTCCAAGTTATGCTACTCGTCTGCTTCTGGGTTGAGGGTGAGGATGCTGCCTTATCTCCCTCCTCAGCAGGCTGAGGCACAACAGCAGGAGGATCTGCCTCAGCTGAGCCACTTGCCTGAGCCTCCACAACCTCCTCAATCTGCTCCAAGGTGCTGCTTTCCAAAGAAGGAGACCTGGGTCTAGGGGAACTTTGAGGGGCGTGGAGCACAAACTCTGATTCTCCTTTGGCCCCCAGAATTACTTGAGCCAGGGCACTCGGCATCCTTGGTTCCAGCTCCAGCTCCTCCTCAGGCAGTGGGAGGCTCATGCTGAGAGATGACACTGGGGTGGAGGAGACAGTGATTCTGCTGCTGGTACCTATTTCTAGTCTTAGGGGAGGTGGTACAGGTGCAGGGACCTCAGGTACTGCTTCTACCTCCTTGCTTCCACTGGTAGCAGAAACCTCATGACTGCCTGGGAAGAGGATTTGTCTATGTTTGGTGGGGGAAAACTTGCAGCTCTAGCTCTCCTCCTACCCACTATCCCTCCCCTGCCAGAAGACCTGGCACCTGCCTTTCCAACATGCTTCATATTAATCTTTCCTGTGCTGCAAAAGGTGTGTCTGATTTCTGCTAGTTTGTCTGATTTGTTTGCTTTGCTTTGTATAGTAGACTGTGGCTTGATTATTGATTGCCTGTTAATAAAGTATATGATGTGTGTGTGTTGTTGTTCGGTGATGTGCTCTCTGCCCTGACTGAATGGGTGATTGTCTGACTTCTCCCTCTTCTTCTTCTGGTTATGTTCCTTTACTGTACTGTACTGTTCTGTGTTGTGTAGTGAACCTAAAATATCTTCTTCTTTCTGAATCTCTATCTGACTTCTTCTGTGTTCTCTTTAGTCAGTGTGTACACTATTAAAGCTAACTGTAACTAATAATATTAATAACTAATGTAATAGCTATACAGTCTCTTCTATTAACATCTGATTTTTCTTCTTTGTGTGTGTGAGTGTGTATATGCAATGTGTGCTTCCCTGCACAGTGATGGATCACACTGCCAGGGAAAACACTGACCTTTCTTTCTTAAAAGTTTGCAAAAAAAAAAAAAAAAAAAGAACAAATATAAATTGAAAGAAATGAATTGGATAGGTATTAAGTAGAGAGATTCTAAGCTAAGGTAAGCTAAGCTATATCCTATCCAATACTTTCTAAGAACAAAAAGGAGCAGCCAACTGACTGATTATGAAGCAAGCCAGGTAGTCCAATACCTTTCTGACACTGTTGCTCACTCAGAACCAGCTCACAAAAGGCAAAGCAAGTCTACAGACAGAGGCTTTTATGCTGTTTCTATGTCCCTCCCCCAGACACTGTGATTGGAAGGGCAGTCGGAGAGAAATCACGCTCACTGGCCAGCTAGAGATGTTAGTCCTTCTCCCCCTGCTTCCCCTCCCTCTTCTAAGTTTGTTTCCTCATAAAGACTGCCCTCTGAATCGCCAATTTTTTTCCAAACCGATTCAGAAACTCCGAATCGATTTTGGAAAGTTTTACGCTTCAAGCGATTCAATTTGGATTCGGAGATTTGGCCTCCAAATCGGTCTCCGAATCAAATCACTAATCAAAGCTTTGTGCAGCCCTAGCATCTACCTCTTGCCATGTATTCTTAGTTATCGTAAAGGAAGAATACATTGCATTCAAAAGCTTGTTTAAATCTATGCCAACCATACATTTAGTAAAATATAAGATATCATCCTTTATCTTTTGAGTAGTTTGATTCCCTAGCATGTTTTTTCTTGTTTATCCTCCATTTACCACTTTACCAGCTTCAGCCCTCTGTCCTACTTTTTCACTGTGTCATCTCTCTTCAGTTCTCCCTGCCCTTCCTCCTACATTGGTGAGACCTCCTGTCTTTTCTCCATGAATGCTTTTCCATCCTTTCACAAATCTTGTTTTCTATTTTACATGCATACACAGTACTTGGAAGACTTCTTTCTCATCCTTGCCCACAGGATCAGCCTTTTCTACTTCAGTCCTATCTCAAGATCACTTACCCTCATCTTCCAAACTTTTGGCAGCCTGTCTTCTATCCTCTTCTCCCTGACTTATTTTTGAGCCTGCCTTTACTTTAGTTAGTTTCATCTGGCCCCTGTTCCTCAGCCTTTCGATGTGCTGGGGTAAGCCCAATCCCCAAACTGTACTGTACTTTGTCTTACCTGTGACTATAACTTCCTTTTCCCATTTGTCTGCTGGCTGCTTGAGTGTGCTTTCCATACCCACTGTCTTGATTTCTGTGCTCCACTTCTTCCCTGAATGGCGCAGAATCTGGCTTCTGTCACCGATGCTGCTCTTAGCAAGGCCAGCACTTAGTCTTCTCTTGGGGAAGTCCTCTCCTCCTCCATCTATCCACCACTTAAACTCTCCTCTTTGGGGCTTTTATGATACCATGTTTTCTTGGGTCCCCTTCATACTTCTCCAGCTTGCTCACTGCTTCCTCTCACAATCGAATCCCTTCTCTTAGTAACCTTCCGAGTTTGTACCCAGTGTTTCTTTTACTTATTAATCCTACTTGTCCTTATTATTTTTACTGCCATTTCTAAGCCACTGATGCACAAGTTAGCTGGAATTCCTCCATCTTTTATCAGCTCCAGTGCTGGGAATTAATGCACCATTGTCTGCCTCCACATGTGTGTAATGCCTATTTTACTTCTGATAATTGGCCAAACATCCTAACACAGTTCTCCTAAGAGGTTCTGTGCCTTTATGAAAGTTGATCTCTCTCATGAATGCAGTAATTAAGAAAAGCCATATGTGATACAGCAGCCACACCAGGATTTAGATGCAGAGCTTTACAGAAGGCAGCGTTGTGATCTTTATTGCCAGAAGCATAATGTACATGAAAAAGAATGAGGGGGAGAGGGGAATAGGGAGGAGAGGATCACTCTAATTTACCTCTAGGCAGTTGAGCAACAATGCCATGTGCTTAGAGCTCTCTCTGCAACACCAGTTTAATAACACAATAAAGGTGTTTTTGTTCTGGTGTCTGGGTATGATAAGGAGACAATTTCTCACAAATTAATTTTTAATTTTAAATGCATACATGTTGAAAGTGGCATAGTCAGAAATAAAATGAAGGGAAAAATTTAACTAAAATGGGTTGAATAGAGGGTTTTTTTTCCCTTTAGATTTATTGCAGAGAAATTGAACTGAGCTCTTTGCAGAACTCTGATATGACGCAATACAGAATTGCTGTAAAATTAAGAAAAATTCAGTTTCACTCAGCATTCTCCAGATAGGAGACGTTCTTTATTGGCTTGTTCCTTTGGGGATGTGCTCATTACAGTAACCATCAAAACAGAAATTCTTCATCTGGAAGCACTGTTCATATTTGCTAGCTGGCTGTTTGGGGAATGAGATCTTTAATTAGTTCAGAACATAAAATATTACATGGAATTTCCTACCCTCACTTCCTTTGTTGTTGAGGTCAGTAAATGCAATTTTATTTTAATTGTGGCTGAGAGACTGTCTGTCTTTCCATTCATACAGCATCTTTTGCACGTTAATGTCAATAAATTATTTGGACATTGTATTACATTTTGTAAATCTTGTAAATATTTCTGTCCTAAGGGAGGTCCTAGAATGAGGAAGCTGGATGGATTGATTGATGCATGAATGTTATCAGAGGGGCTTAGGTCTTTTCTGCAATGCCCATCTTACAGAGCTTTTGCTTATTGTAGTCTTTGTGTCATAGGAGACTAGTCATACCAAAGTTAATATGAGTTTCGACATTATCTTCAAGGCGGCCAAGTTTTACATAGAGACCATAGAAATTATTTGCTGTTTCCATAATTATAATTCAGGGACAAGGGCTTTCTTTGTATGGCACTCACAGCAAGGATGATTATGGAAATGTTGTAACTATAGCAAGTAGAGGTCAAAACTGCCCGAGCTTTTAGTTCCTCATTGCAGGCCAGGTTCTTATCAGAGATGATTCTAAGAGTATGGACAAACTTATGCTTGGAGCAGTTTAAAAAGGGGAGGGAGGGTGGGGACAATTGCTGCTCTGGGCCCTCAACAGCTGTTACACTTGTAACAGTTGTGTGTGCAAGAGCCTGTAGTGATAAAAATGCCGCAAAACTGTTCGAACCTTAATTCTGCGTCATCCAGTGTTAAAGTGGGGGCAGTGTACCACACTTGGATCCCTACAGGCTCACACATGTAAAAAGTAAAGTGTAACAGCTGTGCATTCCCAAGTAGTAGTCGTTTCTCCTTTGAAAGCATTCCAACTGTACAGTTGTCCATGCCTTAAGACAGAGATGTCAAAGTTGACGGTCCTTCCCAACCCTCCCAGGCTGGATCCGTATTGCAGAGCTCCTCACAAGACTTGGCTGTAGGGCGAGTGGCAGCAGTACGGTGGTTAATGCAGACCTCACTTGCCCCCATGCTGCTAATTTGCATCCATAATAGTGCTCCGTACCCTGGGATTTGCTAATGTGCTTTACCCCTACTCACCCCACCTCTGAATTCCTGGCCTCTCCAGGAGCTCCATGGGCCAGGTATAATAGCTTAGCAGGCTGGACCTTTGATACTCCTGCCCTAAGATAAAGGTCCACAGCCTGACTGTCTTGTTTTCATCTAGATGTTTCATTAATTTAGGTCAGATTTATTTTTAACTAAAGATAGGAAATGGACACAGATAACATTTCTCTTTGAAAACTGCATGTGGGATGGGAAGTCATTTTTCAGTTTTTGATTCTGGCCTGCTGGTTGTGCACATGTCCCATAGGCTCCAGGAACTGGTGGTAGGATAGGCAGAGCCTCTTACATGCAGGATGAGCCTGGCTCAGCATGTCAGAGAGAACTTATTTTCTGAAGATCCACAGAACAAGCTGGGTGCCCTGGTGTCCCCTCATTCCAGTGCTAGCTCCTGCCCTGCCCCCTGGAGCACCTCCTTTCCTCTCTCCTAATTTCTCTCACTCTTTCTCTTATCCCTCATTATTTCACGTCTTCATTTTTCTCTCCCTCCACTGCCTTTGTATTCAAACACGTAACTCTTTCCTCATCCTGGAAAAAAACAAACCACTGTTGAAATCTTCCAGCCTAGCCTCTTATAGATTCATAGATGTTTGGGTCAAAAGGGACCTCAATAGGTCGTCGAGTCTGACCCCTTGCCCTGGGCAGGGAAGAGCAGTGGGGTCAGATGACCCCAGCTAGGTGCTTGTCCAGTCTCCCCTTGAAGACCCCCAGGGGAAGGGGGGAGCAGCACCTCCCTTGGAAGCCTGTTACTGTGAAGAAGTTCTTTCTGATGTCCAACCTAAATCTGCTCTCCATCAATATGTGGCCATTGTTCCTAGTTCCTAGTTACTCCAGGGGGTGCCCTAGTAAATAAAGCATCTCCTATTCCCTGCTGCCCTCCCCTGATGAATTTATAGGCAGCCACAAGATCACCTCTCAGACTTCTCTTACAAAGGCTGAAGAGATCTAGGACCCTCAGTCTGTCCTTGCCTGCAGGCCCGTGACCATACAAGTAGCCTCCTCTGAATCCTCCCAAGATTCTCTGCATCCCTCTTGAAGTGTGGTGCTCAAAACTGGACACACTACTCCAACTGTGGTCTGACCAGTGCTGCATACAGGGGAAACATCACCTCCCTGGACCTGTATGTCAAGCATCTGCTAATGCACGGTAAAGTGCAGTTAGCCTTGTTGATCACTTCGTCACATTGACGACTCATGTTCATCTTGGAGTCAAATATGAGTCCAAGATCCCTTTCCACTGCTGTGCTGCTGAAAACGCCATCCCTCAGCCTATAAGTGCATTGGTGGTTCTTTTTGCCCAGGTGCAGCACTTTGCATTTGTCTTTGTTGAACTGTATCCTATTTCGTCCTGCCCATTTTTCCAAATTGTCCAGATCTGCCTGGATCCATTCCTTACCTTCTGGTGTGTTAACTTTGCCCCATAATTTGGTATCATCTGCGGACCAATTGGGAGATTTGTTTTGGTTTGTGTCTAGGAATACAGATGCAAAGAACTGACTGAAAAGCTTGGCTTTGTCCCCTCTCATGATTTGCTCTTAGCCAGATCCCAAGGTGCTTTTTCCAACTTCTTTTTTTTTCTTTCTCCTTAAGCCTGTCCAAATTGTGACCTCCATATCAGTTCCTTGGTGCTTCACTTCTTAGCTTTATGCTATTGCCCTGGTCTCTCCCCCTGTCTCCCACAGGGCACTATCCTTGGTCCCCACCCTTTTCTCTTTCTATACCTCATCCACTGAAAGACATACTTTCAGTGGATGTCTTTCAGTGGTACATGCCCTCTCTGTGCTGATTACCTACAGCTGTATCTCTCTACCCATGAAACGTCCCTCCTGCAAACACTCTGTAGATCAGGGGTGCCCAACCTGCACCACACATACTACCCGTGGCATGGGCAGCCTCTGTATATGACACATGGCAGACCAGGGAGGGGACAGGCAGCACAGCAGCAGATACAGGAAGCAGAAAACAGAACAGCAAATCCAACAGAAGAAGGGGATCAGAGTGGCATTCAAAGAGAGCGTGGCACTGATTTATGTATGCCTGGCAAAAAGGTTGACCCCCACTACTATAGATGATCCTCTGCTATCTGCTCTTTTGCACAGGTGACAGCTCAGCCCTTTTCCCTGTAACCCAAATCCATTATATCAGTCACATTTGACTCATTTTCCTCTGTTATCTTTTGCATACAGGTTACTGCTGAATCCTGTGAATTCTTCTTTTTAGGTAGCTTTAAAATCCAAACCTACATTTTCTTCCTGATTGCCCTGGTAATCTCCCAGTTAGACCACACTAATCTCTATCTTTGTTTGATGCCTTTATCTTCCCTCAAGTTTATACCAAACCCTGCTGCAAAACTCATCATTTCCACTGTATGTAAATTCCAGAAGTGCCCTGAAGCCCCAATTGGGATAGGGGGCTGGATGTACACCTAAGGAAACATAGTCCTTAAGAGGTTACAGTAGGATTGAAGACATGAGGCTTGAGATGTACATAACTGAAAACAGGAGGGACGGGGAAGTAAGAGAGAACAAAACCATGATAAGAGTCTGTTATGAAATATGATCATAGTAAACCTACCATTCAATGTATTATAGTATTAAAATTTCTGTGTATAATATGTATATGTGCATGTATTACTGTATATATTATAATAGTGGTTATATATGTGCATGATTAATAAGGTTAAATGATATGAACATTCAGTGCCTAATTCTATTACCATTTTTTTCAAATCTCCTCCTCTCTTTTTTACCTATTAAACATGAACAATTCATAGACAACGGTTATCAAAATATGCTGTGACTATAAGAGATACCATACTGGATCAGTCCACAGGTGGATCTACCCCAGTACTTTGCATCTCACAGTGGCACAGAGCAGATGCTAAGGGGGAGAGTATTTGATGCAGGGCCTGTCCTGACTGATCTGTCCCCTGCCCCATTCCCTTACAGTGTGTGTGTGTGCGTGCGTGCATATGCGTGTGTGCATGCGTGTGTGTGTGCCAGCTGTCAGGGCAGTGTGGGAGATGCGTTTGCATCCTTGAAGGAAATGAAATTGGCAGCCTGCAAGCAGGACTTAATTTGGAGAGTGACGCAGTAGAGCTGTGGAGGGTGTTGAATGCAAAGCTGAGAAATTTGAACCTGATCCAGAAAGGGAAACAGAGCCAGGAAAGGCTCCCCCAGAAGGAGATGACATGGTTAAAGTACCACATAAAAAATAAAATGCAAATGAGCAAGGATTATTTAAATGTTAACAGTTTCTGCAGTGGTTTCAAAGTAAACCAAACAAAACCAGAAGTAAGCACTGCCCTGGAGATCTCCTGTTAATAGGCACAGCTGTTCTTTATATATGCATACATATACATGTATAACACCTACAGATACAGAGACATTGTATAGAAAAAGCTTGAGTTTTGCCAGTTCCATTTCTTTCCATGCCTGGTCTATTCTTCCCTCTGTGGCTTTCTTATGGTGCCCCTACCCCTGCATTGTCTTTGCTAACATTGTACAGTAATCAGTGTCGCTGCCAAAACCCCTTCTTAAAACTTCTCTGGGCCCACAGTTCCTCAAATATTATTAACAAATGCAGTCTAAAAAGAAACCCAGACTACCACGGTGCATTATACATCATACTAGCAGCCCCTAACTTTACCAGTATCCCTCACGTTCTCTGCTCTCCCACCACATTCTGGCTTTCTCTTATTTAGTGTAGGAGCTAATCTCTCAGAGGTAAGGATCTGTACTTATGGTTTATTGCCAGTGCATATATTGGGTGCTGTATACACATGATAAGTATTCATTGAAGTGAATTAAATTTCACTAGGGTCAAACTCATGTGAGTCAGATCATAATGAGGTCTGCGAATTCTAACCATATTCATGTTCAGAACGTTATACATGTCAGAATATGAAAAGTTCTGTTTTTTGGAGGGTGGGGGAAGGGTTGGTGGTGGTGGTAGTGTTTTAATGGCCAGGATAGCCTGGTGATATTTTAAAAGAAATTTGAAAGCCTAATCATTTTACTGTGGGGAGAGAGAGTGTGACAATATGTTTGATAACTAATGAATGCACAAAAGAAAAAAAAAAGATTTGAATTCATTTTATGAATGGCCATTATGTAGTGGTTTAATATTGCCACCCTGCAGGAAGCCATGTAAATGCTTGATTATCTTTACCTATTAAAATAAATCAATTATTTATAGTGGAAATAAAACTAAAGCATATGTTTATCACTGGGGAAAACACACCCTGAGTTTTTTCTATTATGATACATGCGTCTGTTGAGTTTGTTGTGTTCTGCAGTCCTTTAATCATTTCAGTTAATTGCCTTTTCCTGTTAAACCAAGTGAACTCAGGAAGATTTCACCCACTGGCAAGTTCCATTGCGGTACGCCATTGCGCAGTGATGCGTGCTTGCTCAGTTTTGTAAATACTTGCCCCATTTTGCCTCCTGGCCCACAGAGCAAGTGTTCAAGCATGTTTATACAGTTGATCAGATCAACTGAAGGCACACCGCTTAATGATGTGGGTATTTTGCACAGATCTTGCATTCAGTCAGGCACTCCATGCCAAAGTTAGTAATATATGTATAAGTGCATGTGTGTTTGTTTTGTCTCTTTCTGGCTTGTTTTGGCTGCCTGTTCTAAGAATTAGCAGATGTTTCATTTGATTCATGATGCTGGATGTCACCTAATGGGAACTGGTGCTTTAATTAGGTGGCACCAGATGCTTGTTTGGTGCTGAGCATGTTAAAGAGCACTCATGCTGCGAATGCCAATGATCCTTTTAGTGCCATTGCTGTCTCCAGTGCTGTTCTCAGTTCTGTCTACTGTGTTACCTGCCTTGACTTCAGCCCCTTGCCAGTGGGTTTCATTTTGATCCTGTTAAATGTGGAAGATCTGAGTTGCACTAGAGATGTCTCACAGATAATTGCCTATCATATCAGTATGGATCCTCAGTATTTGTGATGGAGTATGTTAATCAATGGTCCAAGGAGTCATGTCTTGTCATATTAAAATTGCCATTTGTTTCCAAGATCTTCCCCTTCAGCTTCCAAGGCTGTGTGCAAATGAAACGAGAGGCGTGTGCGCACAACATTTTAAAGCGGGCTAAATGCTTTTGCACCATTTTAATGGTGTCAGTGTTTGCATGCCTCGGCAGCGTATTGCACATTAATTCCAGCTGCTGTAGGAAGTTTGGCGGCGCAGTGCACCTTAAATGACTTGGGGTGCAGCAAACTAAAGCTCCTTCGAGGAGTTTTAGTTTGCTGCCCCTACAGCTGCAGAGCGAAGCACCAGGCTCTGTGTAGCTCCACAGTTCTGCAGGAAGCCCGTGCAGGCAGCCTGGGAAATCAGGCTCTGCCCATGAAAAGTAGAGAGCCTGATCTTTACCTTCCCCTGCCCCGCCCCATGGAGCCTGCCTGTCTGAGCTGTGTGGGGACCTGGTGCTATTCTCCAAGCTGGGTGCCTGCAGGTGGGTGGGTGGGCATGGCTGCCACAGAAGGAAGCACTGCCTGCGTGCCCTCCCCCCCCCCGCAGCCCAGAAACCTCTCTCCCCTCTGGCAGTCACCCTCCCTTCCCTGCCAAGGAGGCAGGTAAGTCAGCGGGGTGTATGCACAACACGGGGTTTAATCAGCCCTAAATTGAAGCGGTGTTTTTTAAAACCCACCACTTCAATTTAGGGCACCTGTTTCGTCTACACACCCACCCAGATATCTAGTCAGAAATGTATCGTATCAGAAGCCTTATAGCTGCAACAGTGGCCCCATCGCTGTACTAATGAAGACTAGAAACACAACATATTATGGAACCAGTGATAATAATTATATCAATACATTACTCTTTAAGGCACTGCCCTTCACTTCCCTTTTTTCCTCTGGAGCTAAGTTTATAGTCTTTTTGATAGAGACAGTCTCTTTTGGCCAGCAAAGTATGATAGAAGGTATGTCCATGCTGCGTTTCACAGGCTAGTGTAATGCATGTAGCCACCTCCATGCTAGCTTTTGACCAGCTCAGTTGGTTGCCAGGAGCAGAAAGTAATCAAGCAAGCTTAAAGCTAGCCTGGGTGTGTCTACACCAGCTATAATCACTCCTGTGGTTTGTAGTACTCACATACCCTTAATTAATTTTGACTCAGGATTTTTTAGGATGGTCTTTTCTTGTGGGGGGAGTGGGGAGGGCAGACAAAGGAGAACAAAATATGAAATAGTTGAACCGAGCCTTATACAAAATAATTGAACAGTGTAATGTGCTCTTGGATTCCTGCCATCAGAATTCCAGTAAATTCTTATTTTACTTTGTACAGTCACTACCATAACATAAACCCTCTGAGAATAATTATGTGATGATAATTTATTTATGAATTTTGTAGGGCTTAAATTCCTGACCACACTATATTCCATGTAATCTAACATTTTATTGCAACCGAGAACACTGTATTAAGTCAACTGTATTGACAAGTGGCTAGAATATTTCTGCTCAGTATCTACTCCTTCAAGGTTTAAGGAGGTGGAGAGTGGCAATCTAACCAAAGTTAATAGTCTCCTTATCTGTTTTGGTCCTAACTCTGCCACAGACTTACCTATCTGCTAAAGGGGTTCAAAACCTCTGATAGGTTTTGCTGATGTTTGTTATATGCCTCTGGAGGTAATGTGTTATACAAGTTCAGATTGTTATTTATTATTAAAAGTAATGTTTATATCATTTCTTGGAAGTCATTTTAGAGAGAAAAGCAAGATTACAAAACATTTCAGATTTTATATTTGAAACAGAAAATCTAAGGATGTTTTTACATGTGTAGGCGCCGCAGCACCGGGCACTTTTCAAAGTGCCCACCACTGTGACACTTGCAGTTGTATAAGTGGTGAAAGGTGTGTCAGCACTGAGAAAATGGTGGTGGTGCACTTTTGAACTAAAACACATAAAAGGTATTTTAGTTCAAAAGCACACTGCGACCATTTTCTGTGCACTGACATCACTTACACAACTGCACGTGGCGCAACACAATTTGCATCAGCTCGTGTGCGGAGCAGACTCAGTTAATTGGCAGATCTCCGGCACGTAGTGGGACAGAACAATGTGTGTATAAATGCCCTAAAAGATTAAATGGTTGAAAGCTTTACTGCTACAATTTTTTTCTCCTCTCATTCCTTATATCCTATAAGGATCTATCTTCATTCCCTACCAGGGAAGCAAATAAAAAGCAAAGTTTCTCATGACATGATTTTTCTGGTCGTCATCTTGTTAAATTTCAGTTTTAAAGGTACAGCAGTACTCAAGAGTATATCTCTGAGGCCTACCAAAGTAAGCTTTTAAAAACAAGTTAGTATTTATCAAGCATGTTGTCAGAATCTCTGGTGCTCAGAACTGGGCAAGTGGACACATTACATCTCAGTTAAGAACAGAAGATAAATGTGTGGCAGTAAATGGAGGTCAGGGGTTAGAGCCATTTAATGGAAGAAATGGAAAGGGAAATTGGAAAACAATCTAAGGGATCTATAGGAGATAAGATTGAAGGAACTCAATTAGAGGCAGCCATGCTTTCTCCCACTCCTTTACCTGCAATAATTTTCCTGCCTTCTTTAGTGCTCTAGTCAGTGACAAAGTGACATAACATAAAATAACATAAAAATTAAAGTGTGTTCTGTGACTTGTTCACATTACCTTTTCATTACTTGCACACACAGAAACATACAAACCAGCCTCCAATCTAAACTATTGTATAAATAGCCAAGGGGACTTTTGCTGGCTTAAGTATAGCTGTTTGGTTACCCTTGAGCTGTGCCCAACCAATATTACTGGATATTTAATATTTGAAAGTATAAACTACAAATGTTTTTAAAGTGAAAATATTTTAGAATTCAAACATGTGTCTTAATAAGATGTTGCATGTGTAAGGCATTCCATTTTGGGAATATAGTGTGTCTTGTGTATATACTGGTCAGTGATGTTTCCCCCACCCCTTCCCTTTAATTCATTTTGCATGTGTGTGTTTATAAAAACATATACATGTGCATATACATACATCATCTCCATCAGATAAGTAAGTGTCCTATTGATAAAAATTACTGTAGTGTGTAGCCCTCAGTAAGGCTGCATCCATGTATCCATGCTGAAGTCCCTGTTTTCTGTGCTTTCTATCTCATTTAACTTTATAGTTAGTGGCTTGCCACTAGGGATTATAGAATATGTATTTGTATTGCAGAATTTCATTATTTAGTTTATCTGGGTGTCATTTTTTTCCTTTTAATAAAAATGACCCTTTTAGTCATATAACAGTCTGAATGTAAGGGTTCCACGTGTGTGTGTGCGTGGATTTGTGTGGTGACTGTGGGGCAGATATGAATTTATATTCTGTTGAATATATCTGTGTGGTCCTAAATGAATAAGTATTAGCCATGTGAACCCCTTGGTCCTTCAGTTGAGGTCTTTAGGCAAAGTAACTGGTTACCAGAGTGGCTTTTCTCACTGAATTGGCAATGATGTTGTGTAATGGCATGTGGGAGTTCTCTAGCAGAAAGTGCCATCGTATCTTTAATAGATTTGAGAAGGTAAGGCCTTGGTTTGGCATCTCCTTTGAAAGGCAGTGCAAACAGCTCAGTGCTATTGAGTGCTGTGGTGCATTAGTGGGCTGATTCCATTGCAGTTCAGAAGAAAGCATGGTACTTGTTGTTACAAAAACTTTTTCCGGTAACACTTCAGGTTTTTAGTAACAGATTCCCATCTTACTCACTTTTATCCTCCTAGCTTTTGAGATCTTGAAGAGGTTACTGTATTGTATGGCTGTGTTTATTACAGTTTTTATTTGATTGTTTTTATTTGTAGGCATTCATGCTCTCATCTTTTTATTTCCTTCCATTTTCTTGTCTTCAGAGAGTCTAGGAAAAATGTGGAATGCTTTTTCAGAAAATGTCCAGACTACAATTACAAGAAGATAGAAGGTCCAGACACAAATGCAGCTCCTCATTTTAAATCATGGCACTTCACAGAAAGTGCCATGAGTTAGACTGATCCTCCTGACCCAACAGAGCTTAGCTGTTGGGCTGGGAGGGTGAGGGATTGAGCTCCAATCTGGAGCTGATCCAGGGAGAGAGGCTACATCTCTGGGGATCCCCTCACTGCTGCTTGCCCACCCCCACCGCCCTGGCAACAGGTCTCCATGCTCAGCCTGGCTCCAGCCTGGGAGAGTGGATTGGAGGCCCCCCCAGCCTTGGGGAGGAGGGCTGCAATCCACTCGCCCCACTCCAGCACAGGCTGGCTAATCCCTAGACTAAGTTCCCTTTGCCCCCTTTCCCGCCTCCCATTCTGCAAACAGTGCCAGGAGCAAAGCTGGGCTCTGCTTTGGAGCATCTTCATCTGAAACCATTCAGATTGTTGCGGGGATCAGGCCCTTTTAAAGCACTCTGCAGCTGTGCACTTGTGTTTGGTCACAAGTAGAGCAAACTAGTAGAGTGCTTTCAGGGGCCAGATCAGGGAAAAATTGTCACTTGTGTCTGTGCCTTTACTGAACACTTTCTCCTACCAAACTTCCTTGTGCCCATTCTCCTTGCCTCTTCCATTTATGGCTAGCATGACTGTGGGGAGCGAGACAGAAATATCATTAAAGCAGTGCTTTTAAAGGCCCAGGTTTCAGGCTACAGATATCACCATAACCTAATTTAATTCCCCCCATATTTCCAAGTGAGTTGGAAGATTAAAGCCCTGACTACTCTGATGGTCACGTGCCATTTTAACCAATGGTAGGTCTGGTGACCAGCAGTGACTGGGCCAGATTCCAAGGTGAACAATTGCGTTCTACTTTACTGACTTGCCATCATTGAAAACATGACTGCTTTACAGTGATCAGCAGTGGTTGTTGTGTAAAGCTTGTATATCGGTTTAAGAAGTTTAAGGTCCCTTC
Source organism: Alligator sinensis (assembly GCF_000455745.1). Classification (NCBI taxonomy): domain Eukaryota; kingdom Metazoa; phylum Chordata; order Crocodylia; family Alligatoridae; genus Alligator; species Alligator sinensis. The sequence goes on along the minus strand of NW_005841976.1, from coordinate 1,233,776 downwards.
TGACCCACAGCACCAGGCTGAGAGTGGAGTCAGGCTGAGCATGGAGACCTGTTGCCAGGGTGGGGGGGGGGGGTGGGCA
>NW_005841976.1:1217606-1233682 GCF_000455745.1 Alligator sinensis | reverse complement strand
CGCCCGCGCCGCCTGCCGTGCCAGGTCCCACCCACCCGAGCTGGGGAGGCCCCAGGGGAGGGAAGCAGGGCAGCAAGGAACAGCAGCTAACAGCTTCTCCGTGTGGCTCTGCTGTTCCCTGCTTCCCACCCCCGGGGCCTCCCCAGCCCAGTGAGCATGACCCAGCATGGCAGGCAGCCACAGAGCTGCTGAGGATGTCCTCACCACTGCTCGGCCCCCTGCTGCCCCGGCACACACCTCCTGCGCTCAGTGCTGTAGTGAGGGCAGCGGCATGGGGCTGTGCCCCTCAAAGCAGCAGCAGGCACAGGAGGCATGTCACTAGGGCAGCGGGGGGGAGTGAGGGGGAGCAGCAGTGAGGAGATCCCCAGCAGCTCCACTTTTCCCTGCTGTGCTGGGTTGTGCCCAATGGGCTGGGGAGGCCCCGGAGGGGGTGGGGGTAGGGAAGGAAACAGGGCAGGATCCCAGGCCCGCAGCCTATGCATACCTTGTGTATGGATCTGGGGGGCGCAAGTCCCACCTGCCCCCTGGGAGTGCGTGCAGCAGCATGGAGCCAGCCCTCCCCCTCCCCTGGATGAGCCACCTGCGGCCCTATCCTGCTCCCCCCTGGGGCCCTGCAGCCGTGCATTGTGGTCCTGGGCCTCAAGTGCCACCCATCTGGGCAGCAACCTCGTCCCTGCCCAGCTTCCTCCCTACAGGGGCCTCAGTCCCCTTCGCCCCTGGGCACTTACCTAATGGAGCTGCTCTGCACGTGGTGCTCCCTGTCTCTCTGCCTTCTTCCTCCTCCCCCCCGGTGCCCTGCAGGCTGGAACTCTGCCAGCCTGCAGGAGCTCATTGCAAAATGGCAAAATCTGTGGGTTTCTCTGGTAATATGAGAAATCTGGCTTTGCCTCTGTTAAAAGGCAAAATCTGTGGTTTACTCCATTTTTCCCTGCTGATGACAGTCATGCAGCATATCCAGATCCCATGCACCAAGTGCCCTCATGACAACTACACGGGTGAAATTAAACAGCAACTACGCTCCAGAATGAGCTCTCTCAGAAAAAAAGCATATAGCAGCACAAACACATTATTAGGAGCATATTCTCACAGAACATCTGCTCTGCTGAACTCCATGTCCTCATGCTCAATGGATATCTACCAAACACCTTTAAAAGTCAAACTTGGGAAGTAAAATTCATAAGCTGGCTAGACACAAAGACCAAGGTTTAAACATTGATATTGGTTTTATAGAATATTATATTTTATCTGATTCCTGAATTCTTTCCATATATGAAAAGCAAAAATGACCCTTCTTCCTTTTGATATGCCTCGATATGCCAGGAATCAGTCTCTGTTGTTTTGCTAATTGTGTCTGCTCTGCCTGGGAATTTCATCCCCTCCCATTACTGTTTGTTACTATGCTGTACCCGCCCTGTTATGATCAGACCTGAGGAAAAATGTCTTGCGTTCAAAACCTTGTCTAACTGTATCCCAACTACAAAGTTGGTCCAATAAAATATGTCACCATAAGGGCCTTGTTACACATTGCACTTGGAGCTGCTCAAATGTTGATCAGTGTTAGTTGTAGCTTGAGTTTGGAGCAGTTGCTAAAACCTTTCTCTGACTGTCCCCGACCTGCACAGCTGTGACTTGCCCACTAGGGAGCTGGTGAGTAGGGGCCCGACAAGGAGTTACAGCTGTGAGTTGCCATTACAGATCTGGGGAGGCAGGGCAGGCTTCTGTCCTTGCTCTAGGCCAGGGGTTGGCAACCCCTGGCACGCGTGCCATTAGTGGTACACGGAGACATTTTTCCTGGCATGCCGGCAGGCACGCAAATAAATTGTTTATTATTATTTTTTGTTAAGTTGCTGCTCTGGGCTGTGATTTGGAATTGGGGTGTGAGGGCTGCTGGTTGTGCTTCCTGGGGTGGCTGGCAGGTGGGGGCGGTCAGGGAAGGCACGTTTGAGGGAGCTACTGCTCCTGTCCCAGGAGAAAAGCCCTAGCTCATGGGGATCTGATCTGGCCCTCCTACCTTGTTCTCCCCACAGCCCCTCCTAAACCCCACTCTTGGACCCATCTATGCCCTGTGGCCTGGCACATGCTCTGCAGGCTGTTTGTATGGAGTTCCAACCCTGGGGGTGTGAAAATCATACCCTAGTGGGCAGAAGCGGGATTTGGCTTGGTGCCAGAACTGCTGCCTGAGCAGTAGAGTTCTGGGGGTGGAAAGTTTGTCCACGCAGAACAGGAGCAGGGAGCAGGGGGTCACCCTGAATCCTAGGATGCTGGAGGACTGCAATTTGAGCTGCTTATCTGCGGGGAGTGGCCTTACATTAATGGAATAGGAGCTGGGTAACACAGATCAGAGAGAAACCTGTTGTGGAGTGGTATAACTTTAAGCTGCCTAAAGTGTGCTTAAAACTAATTTCAGGTGTTTGTGTGGACAATCCTGGGGTTTAGAGCTTCAGGAGCCACCTAAAATTAATGCGTAACAAGGCCCTAAGAAAGTCTTGCCACAAGATAGTGTATTTTTTTAAATAGGGTTTGTAAAAAGTTTTAGCATTAAAAATATTAGAGAGGTTTTATCTTGGGTAGGATTTATGGCCCAGTGCAAGTGCCCAAAAATGTATTTTGATTACTGATAAGTTCAAAGCAGGCAGCCAACAATACTATCTCTTTTAGCTGCAACTGAAAGAACTAATCCTATCGTAGCATATGGGAGGCTCCAGTTGCATTCAGTGTGAGCCACGCGTGTACATCCACGGGCAGGATTTGGCCCTGGGCCTTCTACCTAGCTTTACAGCTCTACAGGTTCAATCCTCAGTGATGGGACTGAGGCCAGTTTGTTCAGCAATACAGACAAGAATGAATAGAGAGCTTGTTATGTGGCCACCAGTACAGCCTGCCAATTACTAACTCCTCTGGTGCGGGCGCGCGCCCCGCGGTGCCCGGCAGCCACAGAGCTGCTGAGGATGTCCTCACCACTGCTCGGCCCCCTGCTGCCCCGGCACACACCTCCTGCGCTCAGTGCTGTAGTGAGGGCAGCGGCATGGGGCTGTGCCCCTCAAAGCAGCAGCAGGCACAGGAGGCATGTCACTAGGGCAGCGGGGGGGAGTGAGGGGGAGCAGCAGTGAGGAGATCCCCAGCAGCTCCACTTTTCCCTGCTGTGCTGGGTTGTGCCCAATGGGCTGGGGAGGCCCCGGAGGGGGTGGGGGTAGGGAAGGAAACAGGGCAGGATCCCAGGCCCGCAGCCTATGCATACCTTGTGTATGGATCTGGGGGGCGCAAGTCCCACCTGCCCCCTGGGAGTGCGTGCAGCAGCATGGAGCCAGCCCTCCCCCTCCCCTGGATGAGCCACCTGCGGCCCTATCCTGCTCCCCCCTGGGGCCCTGCAGCCGTGCATTGTGGTCCTGGGCCTCAAGTGCCACCCATCTGGGCAGCAACCTCGTCCCTGCCCAGCTTCCTCCCTACAGGGGCCTCAGTCCCCTTCGCCCCTGGGCACTTACCTAATGGAGCTGCTCTGCACGTGGTGCTCCCTGTCTCTCTGCCTTCTTCCTCCTCCCCCCCGGTGCCCTGCAGGCTGGAACTCTGCCAGCCTGCAGGAGCTCATTGCAAAATGGCAAAATCTGTGGGTTTCTCTGGTAATATGAGAAATCTGGCTTTGCCTCTGTTAAAAGGCAAAATCTGTGGTTTACTCCATTTTTCCCTGCTGATGACAGTCATGCAGCATATCCAGATCCCATGCACCAAGTGCCCTCATGACAACTACACGGGTGAAATTAAACAGCAACTACGCTCCAGAATGAGCTCTCTCAGAAAAAAAGCATATAGCAGCACAAACACATTATTAGGAGCATATTCTCACAGAACATCTGCTCTGCTGAACTCCATGTCCTCATGCTCAATGGATATCTACCAAACACCTTTAAAAGTCAAACTTGGGAAGTAAAATTCATAAGCTGGCTAGACACAAAGACCAAGGTTTAAACATTGATATTGGTTTTATAGAATATTATATTTTATCTGATTCCTGAATTCTTTCCATATATGAAAAGCAAAAATGACCCTTCTTCCTTTTGATATGCCTCGATATGCCAGGAATCAGTCTCTGTTGTTTTGCTAATTGTGTCTGCTCTGCCTGGGAATTTCATCCCCTCCCATTACTGTTTGTTACTATGCTGTACCCGCCCTGTTATGATCAGACCTGAGGAAAAATGTCTTGCGTTCAAAACCTTGTCTAACTGTATCCCAACTACAAAGTTGGTCCAATAAAATATGTCACCATAAGGGCCTTGTTACACATTGCACTTGGAGCTGCTCAAATGTTGATCAGTGTTAGTTGTAGCTTGAGTTTGGAGCAGTTGCTAAAACCTTTCTCTGACTGTCCCCGACCTGCACAGCTGTGACTTGCCCACTAGGGAGCTGGTGAGTAGGGGCCCGACAAGGAGTTACAGCTGTGAGTTGCCATTACAGATCTGGGGAGGCAGGGCAGGCTTCTGTCCTTGCTCTAGGCCAGGGGTTGGCAACCCCTGGCACGCGTGCCATTAGTGGTACACGGAGACATTTTTCCTGGCATGCCGGCAGGCACGCAAATAAATTGTTTATTATTATTTTTTGTTAAGTTGCTGCTCTGGGCTGTGATTTGGAATTGGGGTGTGAGGGCTGCTGGTTGTGCTTCCTGGGGTGGCTGGCAGGTGGGGGCGGTCAGGGAAGGCACGTTTGAGGGAGCTACTGCTCCTGTCCCAGGAGAAAAGCCCTAGCTCATGGGGATCTGATCTGGCCCTCCTACCTTGTTCTCCCCACAGCCCCTCCTAAACCCCACTCTTGGACCCATCTATGCCCTGTGGCCTGGCACATGCTCTGCAGGCTGTTTGTATGGAGTTCCAACCCTGGGGGTGTGAAAATCATACCCTAGTGGGCAGAAGCGGGATTTGGCTTGGTGCCAGAACTGCTGCCTGAGCAGTAGAGTTCTGGGGGTGGAAAGTTTGTCCACGCAGAACAGGAGCAGGGAGCAGGGGGTCACCCTGAATCCTAGGATGCTGGAGGACTGCAATTTGAGCTGCTTATCTGCGGGGAGTGGCCTTACATTAATGGAATAGGAGCTGGGTAACACAGATCAGAGAGAAACCTGTTGTGGAGTGGTATAACTTTAAGCTGCCTAAAGTGTGCTTAAAACTAATTTCAGGTGTTTGTGTGGACAATCCTGGGGTTTAGAGCTTCAGGAGCCACCTAAAATTAATGCGTAACAAGGCCCTAAGAAAGTCTTGCCACAAGATAGTGTATTTTTTTAAATAGGGTTTGTAAAAAGTTTTAGCATTAAAAATATTAGAGAGGTTTTATCTTGGGTAGGATTTATGGCCCAGTGCAAGTGCCCAAAAATGTATTTTGATTACTGATAAGTTCAAAGCAGGCAGCCAACAATACTATCTCTTTTAGCTGCAACTGAAAGAACTAATCCTATCGTAGCATATGGGAGGCTCCAGTTGCATTCAGTGTGAGCCACGCGTGTACATCCACGGGCAGGATTTGGCCCTGGGCCTTCTACCTAGCTTTACAGCTCTACAGGTTCAATCCTCAGTGATGGGACTGAGGCCAGTTTGTTCAGCAATACAGACAAGAATGAATAGAGAGCTTGTTATGTGGCCACCAGTACAGCCTGCCAATTACTAACTCCTCTGGTGCGTCCTGTTGTGAAGGATGGCTAACCTTTGTAATATAATACTTACCTTTTCTTACAGAAATCATCAGAGCTTCAGCTCAAAACAGGAGAAATGGCCTGAGGGGGATTTACTACTTGAAAGTTGGGATGTCCTTCTGGCAGGCCTTTAGAGAAGAGACAGCATGTCTGAGGGAAACTTGAGGTTTATACCTGCCAGGCTTTTTAAAAGAGAAAACCAGCAGCACTGTTTCAAAACAGTTCGCTTTTGGGGGGAGCAGTATGTGGCATACCCTGACCTTCATCCTCCAACTCACAAAATACTACAAGAAAAAGCCTTTGATTGTCTAGAGGTGAGGGCAAGACCTGAACTTGTTCTGAACCAAACTTTAGGTTCTGGTCCGTCCAATCCACTTTCAGTAGTGCCTTGAGTGAAATGAAGAGCCTGTTGCCCTTGTAGTGGTACTGTCTTTCATGACAATATAGAAGCAATTTGAGAGGCATGTTCCCTAAATACTCAACCGGTTTTTATGTCATTAGTTCCCAAACTTTTTGCATAGATGTCACAATGTCTAGGCTCACAACCCCACTTCTGATGTGAGCCCAGTGTGCTACCACAGAATCTGTGTGCTGCTCACAATTGCATTAATAAGTGCTATGGCCCCTTTTGGAGCTGCTACCCCTAAGTTGGGAGCTATTGCTTTATGCTCCAAGAAGTTCAGTCTGCTGTCCTCAAACTCTTAAGTGGAACTGGTTGTCTCTCATGCATATGGCAGTATTGTCAACTCCACTGGACAAAAACATTATGATCTCCTATGCTCTTTTTACAATTCAGTTCTCATCCATTTGAGATTTCCAGTTAAGATATCACTGTTAACAGGACACCCAACCCTATTACTAGAGGTAGCAGGTACAACCCATGGATTACAAGGCTAGACAGTCTGGAAGAAGAACGCCTCAACAGATATATTGTGTAAATATGTTAAAACCCTGGAGAAAGAGGAAAACTTTGTTAGTGGCTCCATACCCAGAGACACTGGAATTGGGGCTCCACGTAGAAGAGACCGAGAAGTTAGCTGTCAACCTTGGGGAACAGCTACCTCACACCCAACAGGCAAAAACAGGACATTTAATAGCAGAGTACTAAGATGTCTTTACAAAATAGCCTAGAAAAAAGAGATATGTAGAACATCATATCTGGATGTCCCTCAAACAGATCGTTCAGGATGGTTGGAGGCAGATACCCAGTCACTGCAGGACTACATAAAGATCAAAATATTAAAAAAAAAATTGGAAAGAGGAATCTTGAAGTGACTGGTGGAATCTGACTGTGGCTTGTGTCCTGGTTTTCAAAGATAATAGCATCTCTCTCCCAGCTTATTACCCTCATGGGTGTAGCAGCTTTATAGTAGGTGCACAGTAGGGCTGTGCGAAATGGCACTGTTCCGTTTTGCCTTGAGTTTCTGCAGTTTGGTGGAACAGCGTTCTGTTTCAAATTTCATTTCGATTTGAAACAGCTATTCCGTTCCTTTCCATCAAAACAGAAAGGCTGTTTTGACGCTGTTTTGACATTTCACTGGGGATGGGGAGTCAGCCCAGCTGGGCTGCCTCCCCATCCTGAGTGCTAGATCACCCTGGGGGGTGAGAAGTCAGGAGCCCCACTGTGAGAAGGCCTACTATGGCTGACTTCTGATTGACCAGAGTTCCCAGCAGGGTATTAGTTCCTCCAGCCTATATAACCCTGGACAGGAAGGCAGAAGCTGTCTGCACAACAAGGCTCTTGCTGCCTTCAGATTGCTCTGCTGTCTCTTCCCTCTCATCTCCTGGCTCACAGATCTGACTTCCAGTAACCAGCTCTGCCCCGGTTCTAGCCACACCTCTGCCTTGTGACTGGCTTTATCTAGAACTCTGATCTCAAGACACCTGACCTGGCTTGCTCCCTGCCTCCACTCTACCTGTTGTTTCAGCCTTGTCTCAGACCCTGACCATCTGATCTCGACCTGGCTACTCCTCAGACCTTGGTTCTTGGCTTATGCCAGCCGCTAGGCAGACCACCCAATTCCTTGATATGTGGCAAGGAGGTTTTGTGTTTGCCACTTATTAGGGGTGTGTGAAGTGGGCCCTATTTGATATGGATTTGGCCCGAATCAGGGACAGTGATTCAGTTCATTGCTTTGGATGATTGTCCTGGATTTGATTTGGCTGAATCCAAATCTGAAGATTCAAAGCTGATTCAGAGAATCAGCGATTCAGCCATAGACACAGCTTTAAAATTTTCTTGTACATACCTTGAGGTACCAGTGCAGTTTGTGATCGCTGCAATGCTGGGGTGGATGGAGCGTCCCACAAAAATGCTGGGGGATGCTCTCCACATGCTTGGCAGCAAACCGAGAAGTGGACCGGAAGTACTTTTGGTCCACTGGGGCATGTGCGGGGGTCCCCCCCCAGCTGTCGTTCATTTTCTTGCACACCTCTTGGCCAGGGTTCAAATTATGGGGTAGCTCGGGGGGGGGGGGGGGGGGGGGGGGGCGGCACAGGGTGGCCCCCTAGCACGCTCCCTGGCAGACTCAGAAGTGGAGCAGAAGTGCTTCTGGTCTACTTCCGGGTCTGCTGCTGAGCGCATGGGGGAGCCCCCCGCATTTCTGTGGGATGCTTCATATGCCCCAGCATCTCAGCATTCACAAGCCACCTGCAACCTAGAGGTATAACGAAAAAACATTTAAACTGTGTCTATGTCCAAATCTCCAAATCTTTCCCAATCTCTCCAAATCGATTTGGAGGGTTCCAATTCGATTCGGAGAGATTAAAGGGTCTCCTGATTCAATTTGGATTCAGAAATTCAGCCACTGAATTGGGCTGAATCTCCACTGAATTGAATCAGGGACTGAAACTTCGCGCAGCCCTATAACCTGTGGTTTACACACCAGATTTCAACAAACCCTTCCTGGCCCAAACTGATGCATCAGATGGGCCCTTGGAACCATGCTGTTGCAGTGAGAAGGAGATGTGGAATATTATGTGCATCTACACATGATGCCATGTTGCCATTGTGATGTGCTGTGATGACATAGCATCCACAGGTGTCTACATGTGACCAGCAGCTACTTCGCCATAGCAGTACGCTCCCCTGTTATAGCCGCTACTACAGCAAAGTAGCTGCTAAAAATAACTGCTCTGTTCTTACGACGCAGTACAGGCAGTTACTGTGCTGTGCTTTAGTACTTCCTTTAGTACTTCTAAAAGGGCAATGTGTAGATGAGCCCACTGAGTACCATATATTAGTAGGAAGTTACATGGATACAAACATGCCTTTGCCACCATTGAAAAGGAGGGCCTAGTGATAAAGTAGGTTATAGAGACCCCACATTATTACCTGCTGGAATGGCAACATACGATCATGACAGACCATGCACTGCTAAGGTGGCTACAACCAATGATGGCCAACAGTGCACATGTAACACAGTACCTGAGTCTGCAGCCATACAGCTTCGCAGCAAAGCATAGACCAGGAAGGTGGCATGCAAATGCTGTTTGTAGTTTGTTTTCTCTTTTTTTCCTTCCCAGAAAAGTTAGGAGGAGGAATGCCAAGAGACCAATCCTTACTGGAAATCTGGGAGAAAGGGTGGGAGAGGTGAAACAGGGCACTCTGCCCCAGAGTTCACTTTAAAGGAAACAAGGGGAGTTCACTTTTAAGGAAAGCTGCTGGGAGGTGGGAACAGGTAGGTCTGGGGGATATAATCCTAGCTCCTGGGGCAGTCTGATCAGGAGGAGGGGAAGGTAGAAGCTCCCTGATGGAGCTAGTGGAAATGGTGCTAGGACCTGGTTGGTGTAAGCTGGCCCAGGAAGGCTGTGGTAGGGCTAGCCACAGCAGTTTAGGGTGAAAGCCCAGTAAGAGATGGACAAATGTACCTTGTCTGGAACTGAGTGCAGGGCAGCTGAGACCTGTGGGGTTGATTGATTGCAGGGTGGCTGAGCCCACTGGGACTAATTAACACAGTAGGAGATGGCAGGAGTAGGAGTAGGCTGAGACGGAGAGGAATGTCAAAGCAATGAGACTGAGAACTCATTCTAGCCTGATTCAACCTGTTTTGTTCCAGTCTACCCAAGAAACCTAAAATTAAGGGAATCCAGCCTGCTGGACTGCTGACTCGGGACAGAGAGCCTACAGGGGCCATAGGAGACGTAAGGAAAGTTCATTTAAAAAGTTCATTGTTGTAATAGGGTCAGTTTTCTGCATCTTCAAAATGGAAAAAAAAAAATCAGTGCCTGTTATTGGGATTGTTAAAAGCAGGGGTTTGGTATAAACTGAGTTTGTTATGATCAGTTTGCACTGTATGTAGGTACACAATAGGTGTGTCTACACATGCATTTACGCTGGCTTAAATTTACTGTGCAATAAGCGGGAAGAGGCCGGCGTCAACACATGCAGGTGTCAAAGTGCATTAACACTATGTGTGGACTGACTTGGAACTAAAGTTAGTCCAAAGTCAGTCCACACCGTGTTAGTGCACAGTAAGGCGTCTACATGTGCATTACTGTGAAGTAACTAATCTGGCGTAAATTTGATACCTGCATGATGCAGGTATCAAATGTGCGTTCAAATCAGCATAAGTTGCCATATTTATTGCATAGTATGGGCACGCACATGTAGACGTGTGCCTGTACTGAGCAGTAATTTTGGTTACCGTGCAGTAAATGCACACATGTAGACACACCCACTGTGTAAAAATGATGGGTCCCTGACCCCTGACTGGGGCCTGCATGTGGTTAGAGTAATACAAAAAGCGCTCATGCAACCAATAAGCAGGATTTCACAGCACTACATAGGTGGAATAAGGAGTAACATTGGACAGTGTAGAGTTGCTTAGAGACCCAGCACTAATCTTTTAATTCTGTTTCTCCGTGTTCTTTCTGGAGTATACATGTGATTAATGTTCATGCATCACAGAAGTCGAAGCCAGAAGGAACCATTAGATATCTCTCCTGCATATCACAGGCTATTAAATTTCACATAGTTGCCCCTATGTTGAGACCAATAACTTTTTTCTCTGAATGAGGGATAACCAACATTGGTTTAAAGCAGCATATATTTCAGAAAGGCATCAGCTTGGAAGAGATCAAGGGATGGAAAATCTACCACTCCCCTTGGTAGTTTGTTTCAATGTTTCATCACCTTCACTGCTTAAAAAAAAAAAAAAAAAAAAAAGGCCTAATTTCTCATTTAGATTTTTCCAGTTTTAGCTTCCAGCTACTGCCTCTTGTTATGCCTTTTTCTAGTAAATTAAAGAGCCCTTTAGTAGCCAGTAACCCGTGAAGGTTACTTTATACATTGTAATCAAGTTGCTTGTCAATCTTCTTTTTCATAAACTAAACAGATTGAGCTCTTAAAGTCTCTCAATGTAAGGCATTTTCTTCAGCCCAGAAATACTTGTGTGGTTTTCAGCATCCCCTCTGATTTCAACTTCCTTTTTCAAAATATCAGCACCAGAACTGTCCCCAGGGTTCCCACATACACTTAGTTAATGCTGTATGCAGAGGTAACCTCACCCCTCTCCTGTTACTCATTACCTGCCTTTTTATGCACCTAAGGATAACATGTTTTGCCACAGTTTGCAGTGGGTGCTCATGTTCAGTCACTTGTCTGCTGTGATCCCTAAATCTGCTTCAAGAGTTAGTGCTTTCCATCCTGGTAGAAAATGTTTCTAGTTTTATATATGGAAGTAGGTATTTGTTTTGTTTTGATAACATTCATGTGAAGGAAGGGAGGCACACATTTGGACATGCGCACAGACATGGACACACACACACACACATACTTCTTGATATCATAGAATCATAAGAGCTCATTTACTTTGTCATGATTATTTTTATCACCTGGCATGGACTGGCACTGAACCAGACCAAACTGAAACATAGTAGAACAAAATTACTCTTTAGCTTTGATTACAGTTATCATCAACGAATTTCAAATAGGAGGGGAAGGATAATTCAGCCCGCAAAACACTATTGAATAGTATGTGTTCAGCCCTAGTCAAGCTACCTTAGCTGGACCCTCATCAGGTTGCTCGGTTCAGACCCATCTGCTGGGCCTCTACGCTTCTACAGTTCTCTTTGGTCTGGGTGGGCTCAAAACACTGCCTCTTTTGAACTGTAAGTGTATTCCCTGGCCATAGTTAAGCCTTTCTCAGAGGTGGAACACAGCAGCCCGACTACCTTATGTCATCTGTGGGGGTGATAGTTACTGTTATTGTCCCTTCAAGGACTCATAATAGAGTCTTTGCAGAAGCATTTTCTAACCCATCACTCTTTAGGCAACAACAATACAAAGATCCATGCAAAAGGAAGGAACCCATAAATGATATGTGCCTCAGTTTCCCCACTATTTTTGCGCACACATAGGATTTTATCAAAGTCCTTTAGGGAGTCTCTTCTTCTTTTCCTCCTGCTCAGTTCTTTTCTCCACTTCTGATCTCTATTTTAAAATATATGGAGAGGAGGGAACCTTCTTTTTACATCTTTCAGGTCCCTCTGTCAGGCACCCTCCTTGAACAGCCTCAATCTCTTCTTGTAAGCTGATCAGTAGCTTGGTTATTATTCTGCTTGTCAGGACAAGTTGAAAATGTGATTTGGCCTGGGCAGGAGCAAAAACTTGGTCCAGTGGCACTTCCATTTGAAGACACCGACATCAAGGCTCAGCAATCCTTCAGTAAATTCAGTAATCTGTCAGCCAACAGATCAATGCAAGAATTTTTCATGATCCTGTCTATGAGTTTCATTTCAGTTTAAAGGCTCCAAGCTCAGGGAAAGGCACGGGACAGACTTATACTCAAGATGGTTATGAGAAAGCAAAAGGAGTTTGTAGTTTCAAACATTCAGAGATATTAGAATATTGAATAGAATGTATAAGTGGTCAGTGGTGTGCGAGTCCCCCACTGAGTCTCAGGTGTTTGGAAAAGAATGGAGCAATGTGTGCTTTCTGTATCAATCAAATGAGAAGACCAGTTTCATTTTCTCTTTAATTATTTAAAACCCATCCTAGTTCACACTGGACCATCCTGCAAGCAGTCATATACTACTATTGATTCTGATTTTTGGATGAAGCTCACTTACCTTCATCAGATTGAAACCTTCAGGCTTGAAGGGTCCAGCAAATAAAGTTGATCTCATAAATAAATGGATGTCATCAAGCAAGTCTTTTCACTCTGCCTTTGAAATTGAAGAATAAACAAGGTCTGCTTGGCAGTGATTGCTGCAGCAACCCTTAGTCATATGAGTTAAACAATATGGTTTCAGGCCCACAGCAGTCAAGTCCAGTTACACATCAGATTTGTCAGGATAGTTTCATGGCCTGTCCTCCCCTAACTGGTAGCATTGAGTAGGAAATGATAGGTATTGAGTTTTAAGCATCACTATGATTCCTCTCTGCCTGATGCTTTACAATTTTTACTGCGCTGCTGAACACTGATGATGTGTGTTAGGGCTGCCACTTTTGGCATAGATTATTCATACACTGGAGCTTATATGAGTTAGAGATATGCTTGAGATTACACTGCTAGAACCAGTTCAGTTTTTTTCCCTCCTGCCTTAAGTGTGTGAGCTTTGACAAACCCATACTTGGTCAATCCAGATAACATTACTCTTGTCGCTTTCCCCTGAGTCTTTGATAAATTATTATTGGCATTAAGGCAAGTTGATTATGAAAAGTTCCTTGAGTAAGTATAAAGCTGTGCTGGTAAATGTAGAAACTGTAATAAAAGCCCCAGTCAAGTTAAAGTGTTGGCAAATCTTCACAGCAGCAAAATCATTTAATTTCATCTGTAAAGGAAAGAAGGTAGAAAATGTATTTGACTAAGTGTGTGGTTCAGTTTCTTGATGATGTGTTTCGAAAATCACTCTGAAAATGATGGGTGAGTGACCTTGAAGTTGTCATTTTTAAAAAATGTTCATTTTGATCTGAAATTGTAATTTTGCACATGCACACGTGTGTGCACACACACATACACACAGGTGCACTGGAAAAAAAAAAAAGCTAAAGCCAAGCCACAGAAACTGAAAGCATCAGAATTAAATCATTGGAGGGTAAGGAAGGGTAGTGTCATCATTTGGAATACATTTCACCTTGAAAGTTAATACCTAGAATTTTTCAAACATTATAAAAATGAAACTTTATCAAAGACTCTAATGTTGCTATCAGCAGCCATGCCGTCTCGGTGTTTATCAAGTCAGGGAACACAGTTAGTCACAGTATTTCGATAGAAGTGCTGCAGATAAATACGCAAACAAGGTTCTTCGAGTAAATCTGAAGACATACAGTTCCTTCAGTGCGAGCTGGTTTTGATTCAGTAGGTGGCATTTGCCCATTTCAGTAACTACTCAAGTTATTTCCATTCGCGGTACCAGAAATTGCTGTGCTAGTGGAAGTTCTGTCTTTCAATTAAAACATGAAGTGGGGGTTTACCCCTTTTCTGACAGAGCCCATAGCTATTTTATTTTATTCTCTTATTAGGAGTAGGTTTAGTTTCAGGTTGACAATCACATTTAACCCGTCTAATTTCCTAGGTAACCTCAATAAGATAAGATGCTTCTCATTCTTGTCCTAAGCCATTGTGTGGAGTTGATGTGTGTGATTTAATAGCTGCCACATGCCACTCCAGAGGTGGTTTAAGTGACACAAGAACCCATTCTGTCAAACGCTCTGGAATCCTTTAGAATGGAGGGCACTGCCTAAATGGACTATTAAAGCAAAGATGCTGCTGCTTATCTTTGGATCGCTCTCTGAGTGACACCCACCATATATTATTCCTGTGAAATCCCATGAGTCATAAAACCCAATTGTAACATGGATCCAATCGGATACATAGTTGTTGCTGTTGTTGTTGTTAGGGGCTGGAAGGGACCTTACAGATCATTGGGTCCAGCCCCCCTGCACTTGGGCAGGAAAGACTGCTGAGGTCAGATGACCCCAGCAAGGTGGGTGTCAAGACACTGTTTGAAGATTGCTGGGGTGGATGACTGTACCACCTCTAGGGGGGGGAGCTTGTTCCAACCCCTCGACACTCAACTTGCAAAGGAGTTTTACCTTATGTCTAGCCTGAAATGATCTTCAATCAGTTTGTGACCGTTATTTCTTGTCCTCCCCTGGGGAGGCCTTGGTGAATAGATGCTCCCCCAAGCCCTGATGTACACCCCTAATATACTTATAGGCTGCCACCAAGTCCCCTCTGAGTCTTCTTTAGGGTTGTCTATAGTTTTACAGACTTAAAATATAGTTCATCACATTTTGCTAACTGTCTAACCTACAAAACAATTACTTTTTAACAGCCCATCCCATGTATATGACTTTGGAACTTGACCTGCAGCAGTCACTTGATTGGGATGGTTTAGTCAGTGATGATCATGTCTTGAGCAAGGAGCTACATTAGATGACTTCATGTGGTTCCTTCCAGCCTTACTTCCCTATTATCCTATGACCTGAAGACATATATTTTATAATATAATTAAATTACCATATGCACATTATTTTCTTAAGATGCTGAATGTCCTGGCTGCCGTCTTGGGTAGATTGGGGCATTCAGCAAATTGTATGGAATATTTTGATTGTTTAGATTTATATTTACAGGCAACTTTCAATGTCTATAGAAATGACATTCATAGGATTGGACCCCTAATTCTCTTGTATTACACTGCCAAAATTGAGCATACAAATACAAAACCTCTATGTTAATTCAACAATATGTTTTTATCATAAAAATAGGAAAACATAAGAGTTAAACCTCGTGTAGGCCTGTTGACTAGTTCATACTCCATGTCAGCTATGTTTTATGACACACAATTTACAATATGAATGGTAGGATTGTCAGTACGTATTCAACTAGAAAAAACAACAGTAGAAAAGTTTGCCTGCAGACAACTGCACTGATGTTGCTTTTGGAGCCCTTCCTTGGCATGCTCTAATTCCCAGTTAAGTTGGTGAGAAGCTTTCCATTTACTTCACTGAGAGTTGGCTTGGTGTTTAATATGTTGTTTCTGTGAGTTTACAACATCTGTGCAATGCATTTAACATGGGAGGGCAGAATATTCACAGTGGGGGGCTAAGCTTAGCAATGTAAGTACTATTTAAGCACTCAAGTAACTGGCTCTCATTTTGAAAACTGCCTAGATGGCAGCCATAGGTGGTACTTACTGTAAGCCGTCTCCATACTGTGGTTGGGATCTGTGGTTGATAAGATGTTGTCAGTGTTCAGAACAGGAGCTGGTGATTCATGACTTGAAAGGCACTGAAAAAGGTGGAATATAGAGTAAGGTTTCCAACAGGAATAACAACCAGTCTTTTGTGTCCTGGGTAGTGATGTCCACCAGCAATCCTGCACCCCCTCTAGGTTGGTGCCCAGAACTGTAATCCCACTTCCCCATCCCTTGTTATGCTGCTGAGCTTCCACTGATT
>NW_005841976.1:1210199-1217596 GCF_000455745.1 Alligator sinensis | reverse complement strand
GGTTTTATACAAACTGAATGGGTTTTACATTGGTTATTAGGAGCAATCAGCATATTCTTTGGAGAAAGTTATTTAATCTTTGCAGATTGCATTCATGACTTACGCTTAATGAAAATAATCAAATATCCACGGAAGGAGACGTAAATATTATTTTTATACACGTCCCAGACTATCCTATTAGAGCTACTCAAATGAAAAATACATGGGTTGGACAAAATATTGGCGCTCTCATCATAATTTCTGTTTCCTAATCTTTAACAGGAAGCCTTATGTAAATCGCATCACTTTTAATTTTTCCATTAAATAATGTTCCTTATAATTGAACTTTGGTGAGAAGGGTGTATTAAATGAAGGGATTTTTTTCCAGAAAACATATAAGGAACATATATTATTTTAAGCTATATTCTTCATCAACAAAACCCTCTTCCTTTAAGTCCCTTGGAAGCTGTGTAACCAGTTAGCGCTGGGAATAGGAAGTGGTTCTAACATGAGGGGCTTTGCAAGTTCATGTACAGTATATTATTGATTCACCTTTTGTCTTGAACTGGTGCCCTCCCCCCCAATAATCTTTTCCCTTTGTGTGTGTGTGTGAATAGAGTATCAGTCTCAATAAGCTCTGATTAGGTTCTGAATCCTTTTTTTCTTATTTTATTTATTTATTTATTTATTTATTTCAGCGAACCGAGAAGTGCTATGGAGGAAGTAAGGTGGTGGGTAGGTGACAAATGAGATGTTCTGTTTACTGCTTTTTAGAAGTGCTGAGCCTTTGATGAAGCTCATGAATAATTAGTGGTATTTCAGAATCAATTTTTTTGCCTATGAATTTGAGTGATGAGGCAGCGCTTTGACTGCCATGGTAGTCAAATGCATGCTTACCTCCGTGCAGCGCACAAACAAGCCCATAAGCATTTTTCGGATGATAAAGAAAGATTTCTGTGTCCTGACTTGTATGCGTTTGAACCCTTTGCTTTGAAATTCAGTGTTCAGGCACTGTGGTAGTATTTGTACCTTTCATCTCTGGAGCCTTACATATAGTGAGGGCTGCTTTGTGGCTGCCCTGGTGTTACTGATGACAGGAAAGATGGTTCTTACTTCTGTATGGGGACAGTAACAGTGTGGCTGAAGAGCACAGATGCTGAGCCAGCAGCAGCATTAGCCCTTCCTCATGCCCTATCTGGGAGCTGGATTAGTACCGAAGAGAGTGTGCCATACTGCAGTGTGCATGGTCCCAGAGACTCTGGTTGACTCAGTGTCCTACTTCAGGTTTCCTACTTGTTTCTTGTCCCCTCCTTGTATGCCAATGCTTACTGAAGGTCTCTCCACAGAGTTCCTGCTGTAGAGATTCTTACACCTTCATTATACCTGGAAGTGCCCACTGTCGGAGGCAGGATCTTGACCTATATGCATAGCTTGTCTGATCCACATTACCCATTCCCATGTTTCTGTTCCTGAGTAAGAATAAGTAGTGTGCATTCCTGATGGGGAAGCTGAAGCGCACACAATGGCCCATCATCCTGATTTTTTTTAAGTTGAGTGATAGAGCATCTGTAAATGTTATGTTCCCCCTCCAAACAGTCAAAGGTCTTTGAAGAAGAAAGAATTGCAGGTTTCTGTTCCATTGTTTATTTAGGGTCTTGTAGGAAATCAAGAACCCCACATATGTGCAGGCCTCTTTTCTCTCTTTTTATTCATACTGCCTGTTGAGTACCATTGGTTTGTGAGGAGAACATCATAGTCATCTACATGGAGATCCTGTCTAACGCGGGCTGAGAGTTTCATCCATTGACTTCTGCATCTAGCACAGTAACTTTTGTTTGAAATAGACCATATCTTTTAGAAAGTCATCCCATTTTCATACTAATGCACCAATAATGACAAGGTCTCTTGGTAAATTGTTTTTGTTCAGTACCCCCACAGTTAAATATTTGCATTGTTTTTATAGTTGGGTTTTTTTTTTTTGTTGCTTCCCACTCCCAGCCCGTGACATCATCTTCAAGCTGTTGAATCTGGGTTTGCTTTTGTCAGCTAGATTAAAGAACATCGTACTACCAGATATTTTCTCCTTGCATAGGCAGTTATGGATCACCACGTCAGTTCTTAACCTTCCTTTTAGCTAACTAAACAGATTGAGCTTGTGGCTGTTTCAGCTCTATTGTGGCTGTTCAGGAAGGGATGATTTAACTCTCAGGATGCACCTATGCAAAACCCAGATATCCATGGGGATGGGTGCCTGTGTAAATACGGAGACCGGCAGTTCTGGTAAACACCCTCTTAGAGAGTCTCGGCAGGTTCATCCATCATGAGGACAGGGCACTGACCATACACCAAGTGCCATCAGAAGCACAAGGTAAACAAACTATGAAAAAAGAGAGAATATGTTTCCCCTCTGTAATCCCCTTCCGTTAGAACAATCTTGAGTAGTTTCTTGTGACAATAGCAAACATCAGCTTTCAGATGATTTTCTCTTGCAGTGGTTTGCTGAAGGGCAACCATTAGATCATGGGATGAACCAAGGATAACATCCCCGTCTTTTGATGCCCAGTTTGCTTTACTAATCACTAGCTCATATGATCTGGTCCCTTTTTAATATAGCTTCTCAGTGTGTGCCACATTCAGGACCTATCTGTTTTAGTGGAGAAAGAGCTAGCCTGCTACTTTGCTGAGAAAGAAAGAAAACAAGCCTCTAGGAAAAAGTAGTGCTCAACCCTGGCAGCACAAGGGCTGCACTGGCCTGTTGCCAAGAGCCCAGGGGCTCCACTTAATTTACATATAAATGTGTATAGGATTTTAATCAGAGATAAATGCATGCTGTTGTTATTTTTCATTTATAGTGTTCTTCGTACACATGGTGCTTTGCAAATCGCACATGACAAACGTATTTTGGGGGTGGCAGTAAAATCCCTATTGGTGGCATTGCTTTTCTGAAACGTGTTTTTAGATGAGTACACTAAGAATGGCGTCATTCTTTGAGGGCATTGCGAAAATTTGACTTGTTTTGATTCATTGTAGTAAAGCCCTGGTCACACATCTAGCTGTTTGTACTGATATATTTTCAGTCTGGAACTTGCCTGTTACTTTTAGCAATTCAGTAAGATTCTCTTGCATTGAATTGGAGCTTTGAATATTAGTCTGCTTTTCCAAGTTCATCTTGAACGTCTTTTTTCCCTCTGAAGTTTCTGAATCTCTGATGGCAATGCATGTTTCCTGGCTTGTTTAGCATGAGTATGGCTGCTCAGTTCATATTGCTTTTAAAACTTCTTTGCCTTTCACACAGGTGAGAAACGTAATCCTATGGAAAGTGTTCATGAAAAAGCTTGCAGCCATTTTTTTCTTTTGCTCTCTTGGTAGCTGCAAACTCAGTTTCTTGCTTGTACTGAAATATTGATATTTGTAATTATCCTGAAAATATTTTATTTGTGATTGTAATAGTAGTTACAGTTTTGAAGTCAGTGAATTCTTTATTGAACCAGTGGAATACTTTCTAGAGGCTTTTTTCGTCCCCATTGACTCTCAGCTCTCAGCTAATACCTACTGTAGACTTATATATTTAAGTGAGAGTAGCCCAGGGACTGTGGGTTGCAAAATACATTATTTTTCATCTCCTGACATTTGTTATATTAGCCATTCTGGAAATGCTCATCAGTTTGATGCTGTCTTTGCGAACAGTATGTTGGAGGTTAAGTGTTGTTTTTAGCTCTGAGTTAACACCACATTGAGATGATATTTGAGACCCTTCTGAAATATGAGAGGCTCTTGGCCACCTTTCTTTAGTCTAGAGGTACAGGAAGATCACGCAGCATTAGTTCATGCTTTGGCGGTTTTTGATAACCGTGGAAGTTAATCTTTTTAACTTCTATTCTATTCTATTCTACTTATTAAAATCCTGTTTGTGCTGAAAGTGTGAGTTGGGACAGCACCTCTAGGCAGAACCTAGGGAGCAGGGATGCCAACTCAAATGAGTTGGGGGGCTGAATCTGGACAATAGGGTTCTCATGGGCTGAATGACCCACCTCTTAATCTGGATTGTGGGGCTTATTGACACAGCTGCTAGATCCACTGTGTTAGCACAGCCAGCATGTATGCTGAAGGGTGATTGAAAGCTGGAAATTTTGCAGAGGGTAAGGGAAGTGGTAGGCTTAACCATATGAATGCTGGTCATGCTAGTGCACGCCAGATCCAGAGGTGAGTTTTCTGGCCAGAGAGAAGTCCTGTGAGACAGAAGACCCACATCTGTGTTTGACACCCTTGCTGGAGGGTGTCTGATGTACACTGGGGCATGAGTCTAAAGCCTAGTGGAATCGGAGGAGACACTTCCACTGTCTTCAGTGGGCACGGGGAACCTAGTGGAGCTTATTTGTGGGTCCGTGGAAGCACTTATTGTTTTATTAGGTGTGGAGGCAGCTGCTGTAATTCATTTGAGGATACTGTTGGGCCTCTTTCCAAACAATCATGGCAGGTGAGGCTATGGAGGGTACCATGCTTGGAAAGCCTACAAATGAATGCAGATAAAATTTTTATCTATTTGTCAAGTTCCCATTTCATGGCAGGTGAAATGACAAGAAGTATTGAGCAAAGGAAATTAATCTGTAGCTGGAGCCTTTTAATAAATCAAAGGGTTATTTTTTTTCCCCCAAAATGCAGTTCAGCAGACCTTTTGGCAATTGCCAACACTTGTTTCATGATCCTTTTTCTCTAAAATGCAGAAGTGTAGAGTAACTATTGCCAGCAGTCATAAAGTGCAGAAAGAACTCAGCAAAATGTATTTATCATCAGCTCAGTATTGGTGGAATAAAATTTCATAAACAGTGGTTAATTCTCCAGCACCTTCCCTGCTCTCCTGTTTAAAAAACCTAAAATAATTCTTCTTATCATCTTCATAAATCAGCCTCTTTCTGGCCATTGTTGTTCATCTTTTTTGCCTTATCCTTTCCTGCGTAGATTTAGTTAGTTATTTATTTCCACAGCTTGTTGTTTATTATGGGCTTTTCTCATCCACAGAGCGCAATTTCTCTTCTGGATTCTAGGTATTTTTATTACAGTTCACTACATATTTTACCCATGTTTCTACAAAAAATCATTATGTGGCAGAGCTTGCTGACATGAGTACCTTAGAATACATGCTTCCTTTGTCCTGGAGTGATACACTATTCACTTTTTTTTTGGATGAATAGTATATCTGATCAACAAAGACATGGACCTGAGATCACTGTTAAAAGGCTGAGTTTTTGCATTGCTGAAATTCATATTAATTCAAACTCTCCACTCCATGTGTTTCATTGAAGTGCAGATTACCCTTACAAGATGGGGCTGCCCCAACCAAAAATGGGGTTGTAATATTCAGAAGTTTTCAAATAGTGGAATTTATTCTATAGACACAGTATGTGTCCCAGTGGCCATACATCCACATTTTACAATCCTTTGTTAATGTGCTGGTTGGACCCAGTATGCTCCCCCACACTAAGCAGAGCTTACAAGAGCAATGTGCGAGTATAGTGACTCTCTCCATTCACAAGCTGCATCTTCTTTAGTGTGGCGATTGCTCCAGTTCAGTTGCTCTCAACCTTTTTTAGACTCAAAGCATCCTTGGATAGACTCAAGACACTCACTGAAAAAATCCAGCTTAGTTTTCACTTTGACTATAGAAAAATAATAGGGTGATTCTTGGGTTGCAGAGAACTCAAAAAGATCACAACAGGGCATACTGTTTTTATCACTATGGATTTCTATTTGAAATCTCTGGGTTTATCACCTGAATCATGTCTGCACACCTAACACTGCTGACATTGCGTGGCACCCTTGAAAGGATCTCAAGGCACCCTGGCTGAGAAACTGCTCTAATTAATACCAAGCGGAGCGGGACTATGCTGCACTTTACTAAGTGCCAGCTGATACTCCAGCATGCCTTGATGATAGGAAATGCTGGCAGCTTGAATAGACATTGCCTGTGTATGATTTATGTCAGAGGAAAACCCTTGTCTGTTGGGTGTATATACAGCCAGGCTGCAAGGGCCAGATTCTAGTCCTTGGACCCCACCTGAGGAATCTGGGACATTGTTGGGAATCTTAGGGGACAAATTAATATAGGAGTGGGCAAAATACAACTTGCGGGCTGGATCTGGCCCACCAGGCCATTGTACCTGGCCTGTGGGGCCCCTGAAAAAATTAGAAAATTAATTATTGTCTTCCCATGGTTGCCTGTCAAAGATGATAAGGTGCCAGCGGCAGCAGGACCCAGGAGGAGCCAGCAGCAGGACCCAGCATTAGCAGCAGCAAAGCCCACCTAGCCCCATTCTACCCCAGCCCCCACCCTACCCTAGCCTACTGGAAGCTTCTGCCTAGCAGAGTCTATTGGCCTGGTGACTGTGGGGCTGTTCCCTGCCTCCCTCCATCCGAGAGAGTTTCTGATAAGAACAGGCAGAGGGGGCGGGGGAAGGGATTGCCAGTGCAGCAGGATCCATCCCAGCCTGGCCGGCACCACACGGTTCTTGGCTGCATGGCCAGGACCACAGGATGCAGCAAGAGACAGCCCAGCCTAACCCATCCCCCATGGTTCCTGGCTGACTCCTGCTGTGCTGTGTGATCCCAGCCATGCAGCCAGGAACCATGTGGTGCTGGCCAGGCCAGGCTGGCTCATGTTGCGTCCTGTGGTCCCAGTCATGCAGCTAGGAACCACGCGCTGCCAGAGTGACAGGTGGGCAGGGGGAGGAATGGTGGCAGAGGGTGGGAAAGGAAGTGAAGTGGCAGGGCAAGGGCAGCAGCATGCAATGGAGGGAAGTGGCAGTGAACAAGCAGGCAGGAGTACAGTGCCCCAGGGGATGGGTCCATGGCAGCAGGAGCCAGCTGGGAACCATGGGGGCTGGGCTGGCTCCTGCTGCAATGTGTGGTCCCGGCCATCTAGCTGGGAACCATGCACTGCCAGAGTGGCAAGCAGCAGGGGGAGAGCAGTGGAAGTGGATAGGAAGGTAGGGAAGCAGCACAGCAAGGGCAGTGCTGGTACACGGAGTGGGGAGCAAGTGGCAGTGAGTGGGCAGGGGGCAGCATGGGGCCCATGCCAGTGCCTTAGAGCTAAGGCCAGTGGGGGAGAACCAGGGCAGGGCAATAGGAGCACGGAGCCTAGGCTGGCAGGAGCTGTATGGAGATAGGCCAGCCCCATCCATTTCCCTGCTGGCAGCCCAGTTACATGCAGTCCTGGGGCTTGCCGGGACTGTCACCAGGGGTCTCTGCCTGCTATGGACTGTGAGTGCGCTGAGGCCTCACTACCTGCTGCTGCTGCTGGTGGCAGAGGCTGTGCACAGTAAGGGAAGGAGGCATTTGTGGAGGCACATGCATGTTGGTAGGGGGTCCCACATGGCACAGCCCACCATACACATGTACCCACCCCCCACCTTGCACCCCCC
>NW_005841976.1:1202221-1210168 GCF_000455745.1 Alligator sinensis | reverse complement strand
CCCTGCCACCCTCCCTCCACACAAACTCCATACCCACACACATTCTCCACATCCACACACACACACCCACCCTCCCCACAAACCCCATACCCACACCCTCCACACCTATCCACCCCTCCACAAACACCACACACACATCCACACTCACACCCACACCTACGTCCTCCCCCACAACCACATACACACATACCCACACACATACACCCACAGCCCCCCAGAAACCCTGTACTCGCCCACCCACCCATACCTCCATACCTCTCAATACCACCCCCCCAATATACACAAGTAAGACTTCATTTTAAGTTATTGTGCAAACACCTCTATGTACACTATGCAAACACATATACATCTGGCCAAAAATCTTCAAAGATTTGTGAAATATAATTAATGTCTGTTGTTTGATTTTTAGAATATAATTTGGTTTTTTTCTGGTTCCAAGATGGCAACTCCCCTTGCCAAAAAGGGCTAGGAAACAGAAATTCAAAAAGCCTGAGCCTGAATTGATTCAACCGTTGCAGGTTAGTATAACCTGGCTAGGCTGAACCAGTTTCCAACTGTGCGGACAATCCCTCTGGACTGAGGAAACTCAGGCACATGCCTGCAGTGGCTCAGGCTGGAACCCCTGGGGTTGCTAGAGCAGCCCTCCCTTCCCATGCACAGAGCTAAACTGAGTGGGGTGTGGCCAGGCCCCAGAAGGACTCTGATTAGGAATGGGTGTGAACCCCCACCCTGCCTGCAGTCCCAGGCCTTTTCCCGTGCTGGCTGCTCAAGGGGAGGAAGTGTTGCTAGCCTGCAGCCCTGGGCTAGCACTTGGAGGCACAAGGGAGTGTGCAGTGCATACATCTGTTGATGATACAGAGTATTTTTTCTTTCCCTCCTTGCTTCTGTGTACAGTACTGTCTGCAGCAAACTGATAGGCAAGCAAGGTTGGGGGGGAGCTGATAACAGTGTTTATCACCCTTATCTCAGTGTTTATTGCCCCATTGAGAAAACAGAGACATTTACCAGCTATCTGTTGATTCAGCACAGACCCAGCATGTGGTCTCCTAGCTAATACACAGATACCTTTTCCCAAGGCAGAGGGGAGGGGGTAATTCCTGTTTAGCAGGGAGTGGTGAGAGGGAGCAGAGAAGCAAAATGCTCTTAAACAACTTTTCCAAGGAAGGACATTAATGTACGTGTTGAATAGCTCCAAAAAGCCTGTCTGCCTTGGTCGTCTCCTACAGCACAGACTGAAGCCAGCATGTGGTCCGCTAGCTAATGCTGTGTGTCTGTGAGGGACTGGGGAATGCCTGCTTAGCACAGAGTGAGGAGGGCAGTGTGGGGAGCCAGGCAGATGCTTGCAGAGACTGCCGAGCTCCAGCAAGGTGCAGAATACGTGTTGAATAGCTCCAAAAAGCCTGTCTGCCTTGGTCGTCTCCTACAGCACAGACTGAAGCCAGCATGTGGTCCGCTAGCTAATGCTGTGTGTCTGTGAGGGACTGGGGAATGCCTGCTTAGCACAGAGTGAGGAGGGCAGTGTGGGGAGCCAGGCAGATGCTTGCAGAGACTGCCGAGCTCCAGCAAGGTGCAGAATGGAGCGGCCAGCCCTGCTGTGGAGCAGAGAGCCCTGCACAGCCAGAGAGCATGCTGGGATGTTGGGGGTCTCTGGTTTATCTTAAACCAGCAAGGGGTCTGGGACAGACATTACATAAACTGGTTTGAGCCAAATCAGTTAAGTCCAATACTATATTCAACCAGGTTTATCTCAAACTGGTTTAAACCATTTTCAAACTGGTTTATGTGCACTGAACTTCTGTTCTGTTACAGGTTTAAACCAGTTTCTGATCACTTAAACCAGTTTATGTGTAATGTCTGTCCCTATCCCAGGAGTACTTCCAGTGGTAAAAGGGAGGGACTTCTGATGGCAAAGGTCAGGGCATAGTGGACAGGACTTCTGGTTCCATTGGTCTTGCTTGACCAATCTCATTTCCTTCTACGACCAGGTGACCTATCACCTGGACAAGGGAGAAGAGATTGATGTCATATATCTTGACTTCAAAAAAGCCTTCGATCTGGTATCCCATGATCACCTCTTGGTGAAACTGGCCAATTGTCACCTTGGGTCCACCACGATCCACTGGCTGGAAAATTGGCTCCGTGGTTGGACCCAGAGGGTAGTAATTGATGGAAGTCACTCATCATGGTGTCCTGTGACCAGTGGGGTCCCCCAAGGCTCTGTCCTTGGATCCATACCATTCAACATCTTGAGAATCTGATGGTGTTCAACGCCGATAAATGCAAGGTTCTCCACCTTGGGAAGAAAAACCCTCAGCATCCTTATAGGCTCAGCAGTGCTATGTTGGCTAGCACTATGGAAGAAAGAGACTTGGGGGTCATCATTGACCACAAGATGAACATGAGCCTGCAATGCGATGCGGCGGCTAGTAAAGCGACCAAAACGCTGGCTTTCATCCATAGATGCTTCTCAAGCAAATCCCGGGACGTCATTCTCCCCTTGTACTCGGCCTTAGTGATTCCGCAGCTGGAGTACTGTGTCCAGTTTTGGGCTCCACAATTCAAAAAGGATGTGGAGAAGCTTGAGAGAGTCCAGAGAAGAGCCACGCGCATGATCAGAGGTCAGGGAAGCAGACCCTACGATGACAGGCTGAGAGCCCTGGGGCTCTTTAGCCTGGAAAAGCACAGGCTCAGGGGTGATCTGATGGCCACCTACAAGTTTATCAGGGGTGACCACCAGTATCTGGGGGAGCGTTTGTTCACCAGAGCGCCCCAAGGGATGACGACTAGGTCGAATGGTCGTAAACTACTACAAGACCGTTTCAGGCTGGACATAAGGAAGAATTTCTTTACTGTCCGAGCCCCCAAGGTTTGGAACAGCCTGCCACCAGAGGTGGTTCAAGCGCCTGCCTTGAACACCTTCAAGAGCAAACTGGATGCTTATCTTGCTGGGATCCTATGACCCCAGCTGGGATCCTATGACCCCAGCTGACTTCCTGCCCTTTGGGCGGGGGGCTGGACTCGATGATCTTCCGAGGTGCCTTCCAGCCCTGATGTCTATGAAATCCATGATGGTTACCAGGGGGCGGGGCACCTGTCAAGGGGTAGGGCTACCCTTGCGGCCCTTGACAGCTAGCCAAAACTTAACTGGCCTTTCAGCCAAAATAATTGCCCACCCCTGAATTAACAGGTATGTTGATAAAGAAAATAGAAGCATGTTCTCCCCTGTGCTCAGGCCTGTGTTAGACCTCAGCATGAGGTGAATGTTGTACATAAAGAAGTTGAGAGATGCTGACAAAACAGAATAGGAAAGTTTACTCTGAGGCAGTCCATGCCATCCTGGAAACTGGAGACCAGACATTCATAAGTCATTGAATCCGTCTTTTTGCCAAATTTAGCATGATATCACATGTTCAATGTAACACTTGTGAAGTGCAACTAAAATGTATGCGCTTCACACATGTGAAGTGCCCTTGTGGGATTGCAAAATTATTCCCTTTCAGTGAGGGTTCTCACCTAACACTAACAGGCTCCAGGGAGTTGCAACTGTTGCAGGTGAGCATGTGATAAGGCCCTTCCTGCATGGACATACTTGCAGAGCTGCTAATCAAACAACTGGATGAACATGAAATTAAATCCTGTTTTATTTTTACTTCTAAAGTAACTGCACTTCACAGCTGGTCCTGTGTGTAACACACAATGTACAAAAAGCACTTTTGACTTAATTTCTTTATTCCAGTTTTAGAATTGAACACATGGCATAATTTTATGCTCTGTATTTTAAGTCTTACCTAATAGCTGCCTTTCGTGTGTGTGTAAGACCAGAGGGAGGTGACACAATAAATCTCTCTTCTCCTGACATTTTTATATCTCCTTGAGGACAATGCCGAAAGACACTGGTGAACAGAACAATTTCTTCAAGGTAGCACAGTACTAGCTGTTGCGGGACTGAGACTATAGGCATATATCCCTTTCCACAAAGACCAAAAGACTAGGTTTAGGGGAGTCAGGCAGAACCCATTTAAAGGCTGGTAGATGTCCCAGAGAAAGCACACACCTTGCACCAAAAATTCTGTCTAAAGCAGGATTTTCCCCGCCTGCTCCTCCTGGAGAAAACCCAGCCTCCATCGGAAATGAATAGTGCATGCCTCAGGACACAGACATAGCCCTTAATTTATCTTTCAGCTCTTCTGCTAAACTTCACACTTACATAAGACTTCAGGGTGCCATAGAAATGCTCTGTCCACCATGCTGCAATCAAAAATACTCTATTAGTGCTGGTCCATGAGCTTCTCTTTCTCTCCCAAGTGATAAATTGATGTGTTTAAACTGTTTAACTAGCAACAAATGCATCTACAACTCAAATCCAAGTTCCTTATGTCACCATATTGCCTTGCAGCTACTTCACTAATTTCTCTCTATTAGTAGCATGACTTGCCTTTCTCTTGGCTGTCCCTCTTAATATGTGTTATCCTTGAGATCATCTATATTGGTGTGTCCTACACAAGTTTCGTTCTGAGTTAGGAGAGCAACGCTTTCTTTATATACACATTGAGAAAGTGGTGGAGAAGTACAGCTAACTGTGTTTATTTCGATATCATTATTGGTACATATGATGCACTGTTACAGTATATCTGATGCAGTGTCTACTCAAGGCTGGTACTGAAGTCAGTGAGTGCTTCGACTGTAGATAGTCCTATTTGTGTTGATATAAGAGTCTTTTGCACGTGACTCAAAGGGTTCATAGTGTAAAAGATATGGCTACTTTTCTTGAAGTCGGTGTGATTGCTGGTGTTGTGTTCAATGTGAAAAGCCAGGATTTTTTAATTGCCTTCGGTGAATTGAAAGGTAGGGGAAGGTGAAAGGCTTTGAAGCAGCAGGGTTTGAATGTGGATTTTATTCTAAAGTGGCAGAAGACCAGCAGCTCCATTTGTTTAGAGTCTGGCAATGCATCTCAGTCAATCAGTCATGGTCCACCTGTGCCTAGAGGGCCTACTGGATTAGTGTGGGAAAGGCACACAGCGTTTGGCTGCCAACAGCATGCAAGAGACTGATGTGGCCAGCATTCATATCTGGCTCCCTCCGACTCCCAAGCCCAAATGACCACATATTTGAATGGCTTGACTGGTGTCAATGTTGAGCAGCACCTCAACTCTCACCTCTGGAGCTCTAATAGGATACCCAAGCTGGGCAAACTCTCAGCATCTTATGCTCATATTGTCAACCGGGCTCTGCTACTGCACTGGCATCACTATACAACTAAAGTCCAGTAGAGAAAAATGTATCCCATACAATGCATCTTCAAAAATCAACAACATGAAATGTGTCACCTGATGAAACACCCCTGATACTACAGTGGTAGAGATGGTTAGGAAACCTGATGCTGTTTTTAGTAGGTGGAGTGGGTGGTACTCTTTCCTGGTGGATAAGGGAGAATGTGATGGATTTCTACATTATGTCCATGTGTATATTTGTTTCTATTAAGTTTTCTATGATTCATTTTATATGTCTAAATACATTTTCACAGTAACCTCTGAAATGCATTATAATGAAGATGTGATTTTTTTTTTTTATTATTGTAATTGCTCTTGAATAACCTGAGATACTATGCTTCCTCTACAGGAGTTATCTACACGGCTGATGTTCTTGACCGAGAGACAACCAAATCCTATTGGCTAACAGTGTATGCAACTGACCGGGGTGTTGTCCCTCTCTACACTACCATTGAGGTCTATGTTGAAGTTGAGGATGTGAATGACAATGCTCCTCTGACCTCAGAACCCATTTATTACCCAGCTGTCATGGAAAACTCCCCTAAGGATGTATCTGTCATTCAAATCCAGGCTGAGGATCCTGACTCTAGCACCAATGAAAAACTGGTCTATAGGATTACAAGTGGAAACCCTCAAAACTTCTTTGTAATCAATCCCAAAACAGGTAAGATGCTGCTGCTTTGTGTTTCTTAATTAATGTTTTTTTGTGATTATCAGCTGCTTTCATTGGTGGCTGTTTTGCAGGGGACTCTGAAGCTGTGGTTTAGGTTTTAATTTTTGGAAAGTTACCCCTTTTTTTCTCCAGCAGTCAAGACTCAAATTCATATTCATTGAATTACCCTGAAAAACATACCTAATCATTATGTAAGGCTCCTAATAAGGGGGTATTATTCCCTTTTGAGCCCACAAACACTGCATTTGCAGATGATACTATGCAGACAATGTTTTCTTTGTGCTGTTGTAATGATCTTTGTCTTATTGATCATGGAATAGCTTAATGGTTTGACTGCTAGCTGCACCTAAAGGAATGGGATGTGTAGTACTAACCATGTATACTGCTACCTGCGGTTAGGGCTATTGAAGTCCATGGGACAAATCTATTGTGCTTCTGTGGAGCACCACGGAAGTCAGTTGCCCTATACTTGTCAAAAACATGTTATTAGGCTTAATATAGCAGTAATTGGCTGTGATTCTACAGTTGGTGTTATACAGCAAGCCAGTCTAGATGATCTAATGGTCCCTCTGGCCTTAAAAAAAAATCTGTGAATCTATATTGTTTTACACTAGCTGGGCATCTGACCCTATGTGCCCTGTTAAAGATTTGCTGCCGTCTGCTTCACTATTTTGATAAAGTGGCACTGAAGTCACCTATTAGATAACTCAGGTGCCAACTCAGCAGTGCGGCTTAAGCCTTTGCATATTAGCTTCTACATGTGTGCTTGAAAGATTTGCCGAATTGAGACACTGTGGCTGGGGACAGGCATTACACATAAACTGGTTTAAATGATCAGAAACTAGTTTAAACCTGTAACAGAACAAACATTCAGTGCACATAAACCAGTCTGAATAGGGCTGAAACTGGTTTGCGATAAACCTGGTTGAATGTAGTATCAGACTTAACTGATTCAGCTCAAACCGGTTTATGCAATATCTGTCCCAGACCCCTTGCTGGTTTAAGATAAACTAGAGACCCCCAGCATCCTGGCATCCTCTCTGGGCAGGGCTCTGCTCTGCTGCAGATCTGAGCTGCCCCCGCCCCTCTGCTCTCTAGCCAAAGCAGGGACAGGAGATGGCGAAACACCGGACAGGATGGCCCTGTTAAGGCAAAATGGGCAGGAAGGGGATTAATTCTTCCCTCCTTCCTCTTCTTCCCCACTGAAGCTAAGGTCTGCCTGTCAGCTGGGGAGCAGAGGGTAGGGGGCTGTGGCAGTGGCCCCTGGGGCTGGCAGACCCCAGCTGCAAGACATTAGGGACCAGAAGGGACAGAGGGAGGAATTAACTCTTCTCCTTGCCCCCTTCACCTTAATGGCGCCATGCCTGGACAGTTGTCCTGCGGAGCAGGGAGGAGGGCTCTCTTCTGCACTGCAGGCGGACTCTTTACCCTCCTCCTCCTCCCCCCAGAGTCGGGAAGGGGGACTTTGTTGGGTGCTGGAAGGGGACTGCTCCTCCTCCCTCCACCTCCCCGAGGGCTGGGGGTGTGGCTCTATGCAAGGCTTCCCGGTCCTGGCAGGAGACTTTCCCTGCTCGAAACCGCCTGCTCCTGCAGCTGCGGCTCTGGCTGCGACTTTTACATCCACTCCCCACACCCTGGCTAGGCAGAGCCCCCACGGGGAGGAAGGTGAAAAGTCCCCCTCCAGAGTTGGGGCTGGGCCAGGCAGCCTCACATAGAGCTCCCCTCATAGTTTCATAGTTTCATAATTTCTAGGGTCGGAAGGGACCTGGGCAGATTATCTAGTCCGACCCCCTGCCATGGCAGGAAAGAATACTGGGGGCAAACGACCCCAGCAAGATGGTCATCTAACCTCCTCTTAAAAACCCCCAGGGTGGGAGCCTGCACCACCTCACTTGGAAGCTGGTTCCAGACCCTAGCCGCCCTGACCGTGAAGTAGCGCCTCCTGATGTCCAACTTAAACCTTCCCTCCGCCAGCTTGTGACCGTTATTCCTGGTCACTCCTGG
>NW_005841976.1:1192059-1201326 GCF_000455745.1 Alligator sinensis | reverse complement strand
CCCTCCTGGATGTGTGCCAGAATAATTTTCTCGAACAGCTTGCCCAGGATCGAGGTAAGACTGACTGGCCTATAGTTTCCCGGGTCCTCCTCCCTCCCCTTTTTGAAGATGGGAACCACGTTGGCCCTCTTCCAGTCCTCCGGCACCTCTCCAGAGCACCACGAGTGCTCATAAAGCTGCGCCAGGGGACTCGCAATGACCCTCCTGTCTCCCCGCTGCTTCTTCCCCACCACCGAGGGGCGGGGAGTGCGGGCTTCATGCAATGTCCCCAGATGGGGACTCTTCCTCAGGGCAGCCTGCACAGGGCCCCCCCCTCCCCACCCTGAGGTGGGGATGAAGAAGAGTCCCCATCTAGGGCTAGGCAGAATTGCATGGAGCCCCCCTCCCCACCCATCGGTGGTGGGGGAGAATCAGGGGGAAGAGTCCCCCTCCAGGGCCAAGCAGCTTTGAACTGCCCCCGTCCTCACCCTATGGCAGCAGGGGGTGGGGAGGAGGAGGGGGAAGAGCGCCCCCCCCTCCCCCCAGGACTGAACAGCGCCCCTCTGTTAATCTTTAGACTAACCTGCAAAGATTGAATCCATTCAGACTCGGGCTTTTTGAATGTCTGTCCCTAGTACGTACTATTGCTTAGCTGAAAGATCAAGAGTTAATATCAAGAAGTACTGAAGGCTACCTTAGGTGGGTAAGTCTGAGATGGCTATGTCTTTCTGTATGCTAGTCTGTGTATTCTGCGGCAGAATGGCCTCCACCCAGCTTGGTTCACCAAGCATCTTGTCCCCCACTCTCCCCAACTTCATGTTGCCTTTACAGCATGTTCTATAACTAATGTTTGGGTTGGGTACTTCACAACACTAGCTTGATATTTTTTAAAGAAATTCCTGGGATTCCAGTACCCTTCTACTTGTTCAGCTGGAAAATATCTGTCTAAATACCTCTACATTGCTTTTGGGAGCATGGGAACTCTTTTTTCTTCCTCCAAAGATTTCTGTTTAGCAGCGCTTTCGTATAGTAGATAGCAGTCAGTGAATGGTTTGCAGCATTTGGTTGGGCAGTCCTGCTCCTGTATTTGGTAAAAGGATGGCTAGAATTGTCTCTCATGTACAGGATGACCAGCCGTGACAAAACTTTCAGCTGAATCTGCTGCAGATAGACATCCTGAGGGCCTTAGTCAGCCAGTCACTGTGTGCGAAAGAGAAAGGTTGACTTGTTGCCCCTGCCTGTAAATCCCCTCTGGGCACATGCAGGGAGACCCAGCCAAGCTGCACTGTGTAATGTGTGTGCTTACCTGTATCAGCTCCTCTCAGCAGAGCTGCTCTTAGCAAGATGCTGAGCTGTGTGGGGCAGGGACCACAATTTGTACAGCACCTGCTGCAATGGGCTGCTGCTTCTTGTGCTCTGAAGCATTACAATAATAATGATTAATAATATCTACAAGAGGAGTCCATCATTCTGAAACAAGGGGCAAAGATGAATTCTCTTTCGAAAGGTATCGTCATTCTTTTCAATAGGGAGCTAACTCCAAAGCCTGCTTACCTGAGTTTTACCATATAAAACTAAGGTATGGCTGGAGTGTAAAAGCTTCTGCATTATTAACACTTTTATTTCAGTAGTCCCAGGTGGGTCACCATGGTTCGAGGCAAACCTACTCTATGATTTCTTGAGGCCTACATATGTAATGTATAAATTGCTTCCTGTTGTCCAATTTTCTGAGGATCCAAATAGAAAACACTGAAAGCTGGATACGTGCATACATGAGCTTTCTCTCTCTCTCTCTGTCTCTCTCTCTTTCTCTTTCTCACACTCCAAAATCAACTGACACGGCATGTCCACAATAGTTCGCAAGGACTGAAAAGAGAAATTTATCATTTTAATTTTGAATTGTAGAACTTCAAATTAGTCTAGTAAATGATCACTGTGGTTTCAGCTGTGCTGTTCTCGGGGAGAGGACTGCTATGGGATGCTAGGGCCTGAGAACAAACATATAGTGTGTTAACACTAGAAAGTAGTCTTGGTGTAGATGCCCAAGCCACTTTTAAACACCTCTATGCACCATATTCTTTCCTTCCCTTTATAAGACATCAGTTCAAATTACAAAGTTTTGCAATAATTAAGAATTTTTTCCAGTATCTAAGCAAGAGTTTTATTTTAGACTTTGTGTGGGACTAGCATGCCGACTTCATGTGCACTCTGATATTCAGCAAAGCTGTAATTTATGTAGCATTTTGCATGGCAGCCTTAAATGTTGCAGCATGCTGTATAATAAAGGAAGATTAAAAGGTTTAGTGCAAACCCAAATACGTAGGGTTTACAGTGGAGGTGGGTTGCGTGTGCGTGTTTCTGCCTCAGTATGAGAATATTCATTTGTGCCATGGGACTTCTTTTTATTTTAATTGTCAGTCCTAAAACTTATATAATGTCAACAGCCTGTCATCTTTCATCTCTGAATAGTGAGACTTTGTAAGTGAAAATTAATGCAGTAGCCCATGCTGACATGAACAAGAGTCCATTGAGTGTTCCTGTGCACAGGTCATAAATTCAATAGATTCTCCCTTTGCTTTGTTTGTCTGGTATTTTCAAATAATCTCTTCCAGTTGGTTCATTTTAATGAGCTCTTTCTACACATTCAGTGCAAATCAGAAATGACTGGGTGTTTGTCCTTCTCTTTCTCCTAAGCTTGCTTTCATCCTCTTTAAGGCTGATGTTAGTCATAAATTTCTATAATGCTGATGGGATAGGTTTACAATATCCATCCATGTGTTCATGTCATTTTCATCATCACAGTGTGGTACCATCTGGATGGGGACTTGGGAGACAAGGATTGAATTCCTTGCTTTGCTGCAGGTTTTTCTGTGCCTCCATTTTTCATCTGTAAAATGAAAATAATCCCATGTCCTTTCTCCAATACTTAGCTTGCCTTCTTAGTTGACAAAGGAAGCTCATCAAGGCAAGAAGTGTCCCCTTTCTAAATTGTTGTACTGGATGCTTTAGACTCTGCTGAATTAAAAATAAATAATTCCATTTGAGTTGAAGTAAATTGATTTAATTTTAATTACGATCCCCTAGTAAGAAGCCTCTCTCAAACCAAGAGACCTAGTCTGCCAACTCCTGCTGGTTGTGGTGACGCAGGAAGCCATCCTTCCCTTTCTCCTCTTGTTTGGGTTGGGCCATGATCCCACCACTTGTCCTGCAGCCTAAGTTTCTGCTGTGATGGATGAAGCTGAAAAGGGAATTCTGGCCAAGAAAAGTTGCTTCTTTGAGGCCCATGCTCCAGGATATGTTGTAGTCTGGGTATCAGAGGAAGCTGCACTGATTCTTGTTTGTCTTCTGTGAGGAGGACAAGAAGAAACTGTTGCATGCATCCTGCCCCTTATCCCTGAACTCTCCAGTGCAGTAGAGGTTGTGTCACTTCCCATATAGATTCCTTCTTTCCTGTTCTGCATTTTGTCATAATGCAAACCTGAGTGACAGTCAGCGGCCAGGGTTGCACTTTCTCTGATATTCATAAGCACAGGCACTGAGCAGATAATGCAGCCCATGAGTAAGTATGAAACTGTAAATCATCTGCTGTTTTTTCAGGAGTCTAGTGAAGGGTGCCTTGTCCTGTAGGCTTGTGAATAGCAGTCACTTAATTTAGCAAGTCCAACAGGACAAATCAGACTTCTGCAGATTTATTGTGCCAGGGGTGTTTCAATTCAATACTGACCTTTTTAATGTATAGAAGTGCACTCCAAATAAGAAAGGGGAAGGAGTGGCTTCAGGGTGGTTTTAGTCACAGTGAAGGAATGCATATTTGTGCTTATTCTTTTGTTCTTTGTAGACATACTGCATTTGCAATGGACACTAAAATGTGTCAGCTATTAGTACTGCCCAGCAAGTGGCAGAACAAATACATGTGCATGTTGAAAATTAAATAGGGTAGAATTTAAAAACCCTCTAATGGATGCCTTGGTGCTGTTGGGAATTTAAACACTTGGTGCTTTAGAAAATTGAACCAGATGCCCGTTTGCATCTTCAGAGACCTAAAACCATTTGTAAATCTGGTCCTGAGTGATGAACATGCTGCAGTCCCAGGTGCACATGTAAACGCCGCAGCCAGGAGCAATAAATTCAGGTGTAGTTGCACCAGAGTTTATTGTGTTGGATTCATAGCATGTTTAGCTGCTCCCAGTAAATCCAAGCCTTAGGCACTGAGGCGCTTGAGCACTTCTAAAAAAACTGGACTTACGTGCCTAAGTCAGCTAAGCACCCCTATCTACTAGGGTGTACTGCCATGGAAACATGCTGTGCCTATTCACACTTACCGCATTACAGAAAATGTTATGTGACCACTCTTGGAGTAGAGGCGCACCGCACCCAGCACTGTTCTCACAAGCATGTAGCTATATGATGTTTCTTCAGCGCACGCAGAGTGGAAATGAGCGGGTAGGGTGCACTGTGAGGGGCCTCCGTAGCATTGCTGGACATGATGTGGACATGCTCTCCTTCCCTGTAGCCAGCCCACTCACTCTTCTATGATTTTGTTCACGTTCTTCCACCTCTGTGTGAAGGAGAAAGCTCAGTCTCACTTTGACATTGAACACGGGTACTAAATTTACTATTGCAAGTGAACGAACTGGTGGAACTGATGGGTGTGAGAGAAAGAGAGAGAGAGTGCACGAGTGAGCATAAAATCATAGGAGAGGATAGAAGAGATTAAAACAGAGAAGAATCTTAGTGTTTAATTGGTTGGCAAACTAGCTGTATTCTACCTTTATACGGGCTGTAAGAAAACTCTTGGAAATATAGCAATGCTGAACAGCTATCACAGAGCCTAGTACAATTGTTTAGGGGGGAAGAAGATGAAGATGGTGGAATAAGGTAAATAAAACAGATGATGGAGTTATAAAAAATGATTGATTAGGGCCATAAATTCTTATTTTTATTCCATGTATATGGGTGTTAATTTCACAGCACAGCATAGCAGTAATTTACTGCGTTGATTTATTCCTTTTTTGTGCTCTGAAGGAAACAATGAATTTTAATTTAAACCATTACTTTTTTTTTTTTAGTGTTCCAGATACACTGGACAGACACAGTATTCCATTCAGTTTAATGCAGATTAAATTAAGAGATATATTAACCAGCATGGCAACAGGCCAAATTTAGTTCTTACAGCTCTATTGATGTTAATGGAGTTAGTATAGATTTATATGTGTGACTGTGAGAGAATTTTTGCCTTAACTTGCCTTAACTTCTTACCAGTACAATTTTCTGTTTTAACAATGCCAGAGCATCCATACTCCCAAGCTAATTTTTGCTTCCATTGTAACATTGACTGCATTAACAGAATTGAAAACGCTATCTATAGGTCAGCATGGTTTTCTTTAGATGCTTGTCAACTCCCACAGCCAGATTTTGAGAAGGTGGATAATTATATGACAAAATAAATATTAATACACATGTAAGCTTGTATAAGGTCATATAAGGTTGTGATCTAACTGCTTCAGATATTAAGAAAATATCCCTTCCTCCACCCCTCCCCATCCCTAATAATAATGTGAAAAAGAACATACAGCTGGCAAAATTTATTATGAACAACTGGAAAAGCATGTTATAGACCCTGATCTTTTTCTCACCCTGGGGAGCAAAAGGCAGAGGACCCTGCTAGAGATCAGATACCAGCTTTCCCATACTAGATCAAAACAATGCCCTAACTGTGTCCATTCCTATTTCCATCACCACTCTTTCTTTAATGGTGTAATTTTCTTTATTATATCAAACTAAATATCCCCTGTGGTTCTGATGGATATACTGTTCTTCACTTATTTTCCTGAAAGCCTGTGGGGTATACCCTGTGCAGTGTTTAATAGCCATCTCATTTCAGCCCATTTCTGCGGTGAGTGAGTCATTTTACTCTGCATAATCACTAGAGGATCCCAGGAGTGCTCTATGTTCTTGTTTTATTTCCTTGCCCTTTGAAGGCCCAGTAGTGTGGATGCTTTTCCAGTGTGGGAAGATTGAAAGATGGAGCTCCCAAAGCCTGTCAGCGCTGCTCCTTTTTCTGGCAGCAGGAGTCATTTGAGTGGTGCAAAAGTGCTTTGATGACCCTGCGGCCCCAATTCTCTGATGTGCTGAGTGATTTCTAGGAGTTGCTACGTGTCCTCAACTTCCCGTTGAAGCTTGTTGCTGAAGATGCCTAGCCCCGACCACCTCTTGTCATCAAACTCAATCTGCTCGAATACTGGGGTCCCAAGCTAGGGGTTATGCCTTCAGGCAGGGTTGTGAGAGCCCCATAGAAATTCTGCTGAAAAAGCTGGACATGCACCAAATGGGCCTGGGAGGATTATATTGACATGTAGTGTGTAGTTGAGGCCTCCTATTTAAAAAAAAAAAAAAAAAAAAAAAGCAATGTTTTGAATGGTATACATCAAGGTCAAGAAGGTAACAGAATCTATCATCACAGAAGTTTTTGTTTGTAATATAACAGCACTTGGAGTCCTGCTAGGCAGGGTACAAAGTCCTGGGTACTCTGCTTGAAGAACTTGTAGTCAGAAACCATAGGTAATGGGCAAGGTGTTGAGTCTGCCTGTCTGTCCCTGCAGGATTATTCCCTTGCCATACTTTTTAGATTAATTCTAGAGCTTGAATCCAAGTACTGACATGACCCTTGTTTTTGCTTTGAGCAAGCCACCTAAACTCTGCCTTTCCCTGTTTTTAGAATTGGGAATATTTATCGACTTCACATGTGGCAAGATGGATTTAATTCAAAGAAAATGCCTTGAAGATTAAAAAGGGCTGTATAAATGCCAGCAATTGATTTGCAATGCATATACATGGAGAGAGAGAGAGTTTTAGGTGCCAAGATGAAGAGGAAGATCAAACCCCTTCAGGCTAGCCTTGTGACTTGGATTCTGGAGTGGGTGTTAGGGGACTTGGAATCAAGTCTCAGCCTGGTTGCCAAGCTACTATGTGACCTTGACTGTAAGACTCTTCTTCCCTTCTTGCCCTTTCTTTCTGTCTTCTATTGACTGAAATGTCTACAGGGAATGAACTGTACACTGTCTCTTGGAGTATAACACCAAGTACAGCAGTGTTGCTACAGTCACAGCAGATAGTACTGCAATGCTATTATTGATAGAATAATAAATAAAACATTCCCATTTCTTTGGAACAGAATGGTTTTCTTCTGGCAGTGAGTTTTGAGTTGCTAAACATTACAAATATAGTTAAGCTTGCTGGAAACCCCTGATATCAGGTACTTTTTTAAATTTAACCACAGTCTTGATGTTATAGTTTGTAACTGCCAGTTCCATTTTTCTGCAATCAACAGCTTTTAACTTTCTTACAGACCTTTCTTACTCTTTAAAGTGATGCCGTCTTTGTTCCTCTTGAGTAGTAGTAGTACACGCCTTAAGCATCTCCTTGATTTATGGGATTGTTTGCCATCGGTTTGAGGCAGAGCTTTTTCCACTTGTTTCATTGGGAAACTCTTCATAAAAGCATTGGCACAACATAACTCAATTGACAGTTACTAAAAGAGAAAGTTCCTGGTTAACTAGATTGGGGTTGGCAGAATCAGACCTGTGGGGGCTGATCCCAGGTTCGTAAACTCAAAAGAAGTCAATGGGGTATGGACGCACACTTTGGATCTGCCCCTTAGACAAAAGATGGTAGAGATCTCAATACTGAGGCCCCCTACTGCATTGTTCCCTGCAAGGAAATACACTTCTTCTGTTGTCCTCCCAGTACAGAACCTGGATTTTAGGGAAGTTTGATATATGAGATTTTTTCATGAATTCCTAATGGATGACAAATGTCTATACCCTGTTCAAGAAGGCTAGCGAACTAGAGCCTCAGTCCTTTTCAACTCCATATTGGTTATCAGCTTTGTTCTTTTATCTTGAATTTCATTATCATTTCTTTATTCATAACCTTGAGATATCTTGATTAGGCAAAACTGGTCAGACAACCAGCCATACTTTCATATAGTACACACTCATTCATTCCCTTCTACTGATAAGCAAAGTTAATAATTAGGGTTGTTACATTCACTCCTAAATAACAGGCAAGTATTGATAGCATAACTGTCAGACATAGGCATCACTGAGATCTTTAGTTTGTTTATCAAAAGCTATAGATTGATGATTTATTTTGCACTTCCTGTCTTAAAATATTATAAATAAGAGGAGGAAAGGAAAACAAAAACACTAATGCAATTTTCTGGGGTGCAAGATTGGATTTCAGAGTACAGGTGAGAGAGGGATCTAGATAGCTATATAACTGAGAGTTATAGGTATATAGATAATGTGGGTGCTGTGTAAGCAGTCTCATGTTGAGACCTTTTTAGAATCAAGGTCTGTCTCGTTAGACTCAAGGCGACCTTTGGGAAATTCCAGAATTTAATTTTCATACATTTTTTGACTCTAGAAAAATACCTGAAATTATAGTAATTCTTCTGTTAGAAAGATCTCAAAGATCACATCAGGTCAGAATGTTTTAACTCTATGAATTCCTATTTAAAATGTCTGGGTTTGTTGTGTAACCCACTCAACATGTACAAGCCATTCTGTATTGCAAATTGTGCTGTTGTATATGGTTTTAGTTAAATAGGATTGTATTTTTTTCTGCTGTGCCCTATTTACCCATGCTTTCTATATTAGAGTATCTTGTTTTCTCTCTCCTTTTTGGGTAAGCTGGAAAGAGACAGGAGATACAGCACCGCCTGTGGCTTTTATTAGGCCTATTGTCTTGGGATACCCCTGCTGTGTACTGTAAATAAAAGAACATAGGGTCAATCAAGTAAGCAGGGGGAGATCAGACCCCTAGCCTGATTGGTTAAACTGAGCAGTGTCCTTTTTTAAGTAATTGGTTGAAAAAAAAGCTTGGGATAGGGCAAGCCCTGATTGGAAAAGCTTGTGTGATATCATGCCAGGTATATAGA
This sequence comes from Alligator sinensis, assembly GCF_000455745.1. NCBI lineage: Eukaryota > Metazoa > Chordata > Crocodylia > Alligatoridae > Alligator > Alligator sinensis. The sequence continues at coordinate 1,192,406 of NW_005841976.1, read as the reverse complement.
AACCTCTCAGCTAGAACTCAGGCCTCTTTCTCCTGGGGTTGCTGAGAGCTGGAAAGCACCTGGCACCTCTGGGCTTGGGCCTGCATGTAGGTTGCCCACCAAAGGTTTTGGACACATCTGAAGTCCCAGGCAGGGGTGGAGGATGCTCGCTGGTGGCCGGGACACTTATGGTTCTTGAATGCTCACAGAATTGATGTGACTTGGGACATGAAAAATTTTCCATTAAAAAAAAAAAAAAAGCTGAATTGGGAGCCAGAGAAACTGCTCCCTGTAGGGGGGGTTGGGGGGTTTTCCCGCTGTGCACTGGAGAAGCAAGTTGGAGCTATGTGAAGGGAAAATTGGAGGTA
>NW_005841976.1:1185203-1192013 GCF_000455745.1 Alligator sinensis | reverse complement strand
TTTCAACAGTTCCTTTCCCTCTTTTTCCTCTCTTGCTTCTTTCTGAGTTTTGGAGTAGGAGAATACAATGGGTTGGAGCCTGGCAGGTTTGCTGGCAGTTTCTGAGTCAGGGCAAGAAACCTGGAACATTTTGTTGCAAGTCCAGGCCCAGTGCAGATAGGCACAGGAGCTCCCTTTTTACTGCTTTATAGCTGTTGTGTCTCAGCCTAGCTGTGTAGCTGAGCCCCGCTACATTTTTTGCAGATAGTTTTGGCTGGAATTAAACGCCTGGCCAATCTGGGCCAGGCTGAGACCTGGCACAGTTTGGGCCAGAGTGAGAAGCCTGGCACATTTTGTTGCCTAGTTCAGGCCCAGCACAGAATGGCCTGGCTTTCTTTTGTTGCTTAGGCCAGGCCCAGTGCAAACAGGCCTGGCCTCCCCCTTTTATTATTTTCCAGCTGTTGTGTCTCAGCCTAGGTGTGTAGCTGAGCCCCACTGTGTGTTCAGGCCTGGGCCAAAATAGGCCTGGCCCCCCTTCTTTGAGTTCTCTTGCAATTTTCTGCCCCTGCAGAACTGGAGGTTGGGACTAGGAAGTTTGGGGGCACAGTATGCTGACTGAACAAGTCACCCCCTCAAAGCCACTGTGGATATGGAGATCGACACTCTACATAGGGTGACCACCCATCCATAATTGGGCGGGACAATCCTGCAATGGGAACCTCAAGTCCCGGTCCTGGGCTGCATGACTCCAGGACAGCAGTTGCCTCATATTCTCAGCCTCATTCAGGGATCAGGAAATGGTGGGTTTCCCCTTGCAGGCGGGTAGCATTCCAGCCTGCAAGGGGCAGCTTGGGCCTGCCAGGAGCAGGATGCAAGGGGTGCATGTGCATGTGCGCACCCACACATGTGCACGTGGCTGGGAACACGTCCAGGCAGCATTGTGAGCAGCTTCCTGCAGGTAAATCTATGGTGGGGGGGGGGGGTGGGAGGGAGACGGTATAGGAGGTGGGAGGGGGTGCAGATTGAGGCCTCCATAGTTTGGGAGGGAGTGGGGCAGGGGCCGGGCATGCGGTGCATGGGGTGAGGACAGCGAGTGGGATGGATCGATGGGTGGCTTGACCAGGGAGTGGGGTCATGGGGGGGGGCATGTGCCACCCTAGATTTGTGTGCAGAACAGATATGGGCCATCTGCTGCAGGCTTGAGGCTCCCTGCCCTTCGCTGGGGGGCCCATGCTGGCTGCACTGCCATGGCAATGCATCTCCTGCCCACCCAGCAGCAATGGGGGCAGCAGTGATGTGGAGTTGTGCCCTCTGCTGATGCCAAGTGGGCAGGGGGTGCATAGCCAACGCAGGAATTCAGATAGAAAGGCAGCAGGGTAGGGAGCCCCAGTGGGCAGCTCGCATCTGGCCCCGCTCTGCTCGGCAGTGGGGAAGGGAAGGTGGGAAGTTATAGGGGTGCAGGCCTCCGGAACTACTCTTCGGGAGAGCCCCAAGTCCGACACTGGCTGGGCATGGGTGAAGCCTCCCAAAGAGGGTGCGACCTATAGACTATGCCTTGTAGTTGGTAGTGTTTTAAATTTCTTTCTTTTTCTTGCCTTTGTTTTCTGTAATAAATCTGTCTTTTTTGTGTTTACACTGATTGGGAGGAGTGGGGTTTATTGTATGTGGGACACCCCGGCCAGATTCAGTGATCCCAGATTTCTGAGTGCTCAAGCCACAGTAAAATTTCCCTGAAATTGAACAATTGATGATCTCCACCCTAGAGTGCTGAGGGAATTAGCAGAGGTCATTGCAGGACCCCTGGCATGGCTTTACAAGCACTCATGGTGCTCTGGCGATGTACCAGAGGACTGGAAAAGGGCCAGTGTGGTTCCCATTTTCAAAAGGGGGAGGAAGGAGGACCCAGGAACATATAGGCCTGTTAGTCTTACCTCGGTCCTGGGTAAGCTTTTTGAGATAATTCTCCTGGCGCATGTCCACAAGGGTCTAGCAGGGGAGGTTATGCTTAGGGGCAACCAACACGGGTTCATCAGAGGCAGGTCCTGTCAGACCAACCTGGTGGCCTTCTATGACCAGGTCACAAAATCCTTGGTCACAGGTGTAGCGGTGGACATAGTCTTTCTGGACTTTAGGAAGGCCTTCGACACTCTCTCTCAACCTGTTCTCATTAAACTAGGAGACTGTGGCGTTGACACCTACACAGTCAGATGGGTCACTAACTGGCTGGAGGGCCGCACCCAGAGGATGGTGGTGGACGGGTCTTATTCAACCTGGAGGGATGTGGGCAGGGGGGTTGCCCAGGACTTGGTCCTCGGGCCTGCACTGTTCAATATCTTCATCAGCGACTTGGACAAGGGGGTAAAAAGCACCCTGTTCAAATTCGCAGATGACAAAGATGTGGGGAGAAGTGGGCATGCTGGAAGGGAGGAATAGGCTGCAATTGGATCTGGACAGGTTACAGGGGTGGGTGGATGAGAATAAGATGGGATTCAATACTGACAAGTGCAAGGTGCTGCACCTGGGGCGGAAGAACCAGCAGCATACCTACAGGCTGGGGAACTCCCTTCTCGTCAGTGCAGAGGCAGAAAAGGATCTTGGAGTCATTATTGATGCCAAAATGAACATGGGCCGACAGTGTGGGGACGTGGTCAGGAAGGCCAACCATACCTTGTCATGCATCCACAGATGTATCTCAAGCAGGTCCAAGGAGGTGATCCTCCCCCTCTACGGGACACTGGTCAGGCCGCAGTTGGAGTACTGCATCCAGTTCTGGGCACCGCACTTCAGGAGGGATGTGGACAACACAAAGAGGGTCCAGAGGAGGGTCACTCGCATGATCAGGGGTCAGCAGGGCAGGCCCTACGAGGAGAGGCTACGGGACCTGAACCTGTTCAGCCTCCACAAGAGAAAGCTGAGGGGGGATCTGATGGCTGTTTACAAACTAGTCGGGGGGGACCAGCAGACATTGGGGGAGTCCCTGTTGCCCCGAGCACTCCCAGGAGTGACAAGAAATAATGGTCACAAGCTGGCAGAGGGTAGATTCAGGCTAGACATCAGGAGGCACTACTTCACAGTCAGGGTGCCTAGGAGCTGGAACCAACTTCCAAGAGAAGCGGTGCTGGCTCCTACCCTGGGGGTCTTCAAAAGAAGACTGTATGAACACCTTGCTGGGGTTGTTTGACCCCAGTGCTCTTTCCTGCCATGGTAGGGGGTCGGACTGGATGATCTGCTCAGGTCCCTTCCGACTCTACCAACTATGAAACTATGAACCCGGCCCTTGTTATTCCTGATCAGTGCCTAGCAGAAGGGTTACACTTGTAAACCGTGTTTGCAGACCTAACAGTGCTAACATTTCATGGCAACTTGCAGCACCTTTGAAAGGATCTCAATGCACTCCAGGGCGCCACAGCTCCCTGGCTGAAAATCACTAATGCAAGAAAGGGTGTGGTGAGGATCTAAGACCAGGTTTCTGTGAGATGCCTGTGGAGCTCTAATACTATGCTAGGCAGAGCTGAAGGTAGCTTCTCTTTTAATTGCTACCTCTTTTCAATCAAATGCTTGGTGGTGAGCTTTTACCTTCATGATGATGAATACTAAGAGTTTCTACATTTTCATATAAAAAACTATCCCACACTATATTTCTCATTTTCCCTCTTGCTATAACCTTTTTTTTTGGTATGCCCACTTAGAATGGGGACTTCACTGTATAGTAACACATATTGAGTGCCTCCAGTTTCACTTTGCAACAGGGGTTCAGTCTCATCTCTCACGTAGAATGGTAGTTCTTTGCTTTGAGACAGGACTGCTGCTGTTATATATATCAAAGAAGCACCTGATCCCATTGTACTTAGATGTAAACAAATAGGTAACACAGAGACAGTCCCTGCCTCAGGGGTCCATATTTTGTTATACACAACAGGAGACAATAAGATTGAAATGGGGAAGAAAGGACAAAGTAACAGTGAAAACAGGTACACTTGCATACATTGAGAGTTATAGAGGTCTCAGTAGGCACCTATTGATTCTTCGTTGTCTTATGTGGTATGGACATTTTGGGAGGACTTAATAAATAGCAGCACTCTATCCACTATATTTGCTGTACAGCGTAACTGAGGTTGTCTGTTCTAACACAGATGCTAACAGCTGGTTTTTCTTATTTCTCTCTCTCTCTCTCTCTCTGATTTCCACTAGCATAGCTCGAAGTAAATTTGTCCCAGTACCTCTTTTCTTCTGCCATATTCCCCCTCTCAGTTGGACGAATCATGGGAAGTGGTCTTAAAAACATTTAAACACTGGGTGAAATCTTCAGCCGGTAGGTACCACCACAATTTCACTGAAGTCAAGAGAGGTTACACTGGTTTACACCAGCTGAGAACTTGGACCTCAATGTCTACAGTAGTTTTAGGTTTCAATATGGAAAAATTCAGGCTAAAGCAAAAAAAAAACCCTCAAACCAACAACACAAAAACAAACACCCCCCCTCCCCCCTTCCAACATCTAGGGGTTTGACTACCCCACAGACCTCCAGCCACTGCATTCCTGTAGTTATTTCTAAGCACTTTATAGAGTATAAAATACTTCGTGATTTAAATAAGAGAAAATATTTAGTGGACTCTGGTCTTATATAACCAGGCTTTCACACTCACCAGGGCTTTAAGGTTTTCACTGTATCTGTCTGTCTGTCTTTCTGTCTATGAACTCATGTGGCTCCCCTTGCAGAATATCCAAACACCTCACAGCATATCATAAGTTAAAAAGTACTATTATCCTCAGTTTACAAGTGGGAAAAATATGGCATGGAGAGAGGTTAAGTGATTTCTTGGAGGACATCTGTATTGGAATGGAAGTGAACCCAAGTTTCTGAAGTCCAAGGACAGCACCCTGAAAACACAAAATATCCTTGTCTCTTTGAAACATTATATAAAAGTTTTCTTGCAGCACATTTTACTGATGGCTCCATCAGCAAGAAAATATTTTCTTATTGCTTTATGTAAATATAGCTGATGTAAATTACCTATCCTCCTTTTGTTGCATTTTAAGAGACAGTGTATGCTTTCTGTCAGACTATTTACATGTACAACATCTATTTCTATATGAAACTATTTGTATGGTAATCACAAATCGCACTGTGATATTTCAGGTCTAGAAGAGATTTGGTTTTTTGACATCCTTGTGTGCTCTGAACTTTAACCTAGCAATAGAATATTAACTGCAATGCACACTCCCTATTTTTATATGTAGCAATATTACCCAGAAGATTAATGCTTGATGAGTAAATCTGCTCTGTGAGGGAATAATTTGCCTATAATTAATGTTGCTTCTATTTACCATATGCTTGTATTTTCTGACCTTCATTGGAATTGGAGACACTGCGCAATATAATATGTGGTATTAAAAACGGGTTGCTTAGTGAAGCACTGGTGCTTATGGTAGCATGATTTCAGTTGAGCTATATAGTTTACACCATTTGAGGATCTGTCCCTCTGAGGGTTAATAAAATGTTATTATGTTGGGATGCTGTTGCACATAGGCTTACAAGTTATTTTATTAATGTGTGAACAAGTTTTTAGTCTTTGAAGAAGTGATGTATAATTATCAGTTTTATTATGCAGGGGTCCTTTGAGAGGAGTTGTAGTGGATAACAGAGAGCCTGCTCTTTTCTTTATTCTTTATATTTGAGGCAGTACCTAGGATGGGACATTTTCTTGTAAACCAGGAACTGGTGCCAGGGTGAAGATTTGTGGAGCATCGGGGCTTGCTTGTGTTCTCTTTGGGGCGCCTCTGTTCCAGGACTGGTGTGTATAATGTTAATAAAACAAGATATATACACTATAACTACTCTCTACACCAATGATTTCTTATCTGTTACAAAACAGATATGCATCTAGCTGGGGTCATCTAGACCCAGCACTCTTCCCTGCCTATGCAGGGGGTCGGACTCGATGATCTACTGAGGTCCCTTCCGACCCTAACATCTATGAATCTATGAAAACAGAACAGTACAGTCTCACCAATGTTATGCTGCTGGAAATAAGGGTGATATTAGCATTTGAAGAAGCATCATCAGTATTCAGCATCCAAAGTGGAGTTCATAGATTCATAGATGGTTAGGGGCTGGAAGGGGCCTTGTAGGTCATTGGGTCCAGTCCCCCTGCACTAGGCAGGAAAAGACAACTGGGGTCAAGTGACCCCAGCAAGGTGACTGGCCAATCTCCTTTTGAAGATTTCCAGGGTAGATGACTGTACCCCCACTGGAGGGAGTTTATTCCACAGTCTGGACACCCTGACTGTGAAGGAGTTTTTCCTGGAATTGAGCCTGAGGCGACCTTCCAGGAGTTTGTATCCATTGCTCCTGGTCTTCCCCAGGGGTGCCCTAGTGAACAGCTGTTCACCGAGCTCTTGATGTCCTCCCTGATGTAGCCGTAAGCCAGGGGATCCGCAATGACATCAGGCAGCTCCTTCAGTAGTCTCGGGTGAAGTCCATCTGGTCTTGCTGACTTATAAATGTCTAGCTTTTCTAGCTGGTTTTGCACTAGCTCAGCATCCACAGTGGGAAGGGTATCAGTCCCACCATGCTGCATGTGATCCTTATCTCGCTTGTCTTTCCCCTTAGTTTGGTGAAATACCGAAGCAAAGTGGGCATTCAGAAGAAGTTCAGTTTTTTCCTGAGTGTCCATTACCAGCTGGCCCGAGGTACTAAGCAGGGGCCCCACGCTTCCGGTTGTTTTCCTTCTGCTCCCTACATACCTAAAGAAGGACTTCTTATTGTCCTTGACTCCCTTGGCTAACTTAAACTCAGTTGCCGTCTTGGCTTTCCTAATCATTTCCCTA
>NW_005841976.1:1173827-1185193 GCF_000455745.1 Alligator sinensis | reverse complement strand
CCTACAAGTGTGGACCACTGTTGTATAGCCCTCCTTGAGGACTGTCCCTAGGTTCTGCTGTGTGCATGCCTCTTTTTTCTTTTTCAAGAGGACCACAATGTCCCTATTGAGCCAGGAGGGCTCGCCAGCCCTTTTGCTACCTTTCCTTTTCATTGTACATTACGATCAAATAGTGTTGTTCATGGTAGGAGTGAAGAAAGAATACTTAAAGTCTTAATCTAATATTCATTGAGCTTTGTTGACTTCCATGTAGCTTTTCATTGTTGCATGCTGCCTCCCCCGATAGATTTTTTTAGGGAGGCTAGCATTCTAGGTTCAATATCAGGAAAATATTCACCAAAAATTGTGATACCTGATGTACATGTACTGAAAACAGAGATCAAAGGAAAACAAAATCCTTGTTTCTCCTATCAGTAGGACTTCCATGGACCAGTGGGAACGGGAGCAAATCTTTTTACCTGTGAGCACAGATACCACGAATAATTGTTGCTAAACTTAGTCTGTTGTACTGGTTAGGAATATGATTGGTTTAAATGGAGGGAAAACATACACATGGGGTTATTCAGAAGTCAACACAGCAAAAATGCTGAATAGAAATTATAATGAGTAGCTTGAGCATTTGTGGTCATGTGTATATTTTCCCCTAGTGAATCTCCGATTTCCTGTGGTATTTAATTAAGTTATTTTAAAGTGATTCGAGGTAGTTAAGGAATGTTAATAAGAATATTTTAAATCCAAAATAAAGCCAGATAAATAAAAAAATATATCAAAATAGCCCACAAAGACAAAACCAGCCTCAATTCAGAGAGCATGCCTATGACTTAACATATTTCATATATAGAGCCCTCTCTTCCTGGATGACAAAAAAGCCGTGTTTGCAACAAGGTCACTGTTGACTTATATTCAGCTTATTGTCCACTGTAACCCTCAGGTCCTTTTCTACAGAGCTGCTACTCAGCCAGTCGGTCCCCAGCCCATAATGATACACTGGATTGTTCCATCCTAAGTGCAGGACTTTGCACTTGTCCTTATTGAACCTCATGGGATTTCTTTTGGTCCAGTCCTCCAATTTGTCTAGGCCTTTCTGAATCCTAGCCCTACCCTCCAGCATATCTACCACTCTCCTAGTTTGGTATAATCTGCAAACTTGCTGAGGATGCACTCCCTCCCATCTTCCAGACAGTTGATGAAGATATTGAACAAAACTGGCCCCACAACTGACCCCTGGGCACTCCACTTAACACTGGCTGCCAGCTAGACATTGAGCCATTAATTATTACCCTCTAAGCCTGATGATCCAGCCAGTTTTCTATCCACCTTACAGTCCATTCATCCAACCCATACTTCCTTAGCTTGCCTGCAAGAATGCTGTGGGAGGCCGTATCAAAAGTCTTGCTGAAGTCAGGGTATATCACGTCCACTGCTCTTCCTGTATCCACAGAGCCAGTCATCTCATCATAGAAGGCAATCAGGTTGGTCAGGCATGACTTGCCCTTGGTGAATCTGTGCTGACTGTTGCTAATCACCTTCAAAATTTTAGAAATGGATTCTTTGAGGACTTGCTCTATGTTTTTTCCAGGGACTGAGGTAAGGCTGACCAGTCTGTAGTTCCCTGGATCCTCTTCCTTCCCTTTCTTAAAGATGGCGACCATGCTTGCCCTTTCCCTATTGTCCAGGACCTCTCTTAAGCACCATGAGTTTTGAAAAATAATGCTCAGAAGCTCTGCAATCACATCAGCCACCTCCCTCAACCCCCTTGGTGTCTATCATTCAGTCCCATGCACTTGTACATGTCCAGCTTTTCTAAATAGTTCTTAATGTGTTCCTTCAACACTGTTGGCTGCCAGGTGCAGGAGTCTGGGAGCTGACTTTGCCTGTGAAGACTGAGGTAAAGAAGGCATTGAATACTTCAGCCTTTTCTGCATCCTGTGTCATGAAGTTATCTCCCCCATTTAGTAAAGGACCCATACTTTCCTTGAGCTTCCACTTCCTGCTTATATAATTGTAGAAGACCTTATTACCCATCATGTCCCTTGCTAGCTGCAACTCCAGTTGTGCTTTGGCCTTCCTGATTTCCTCCCTGAATGCCTGAGTGATACTCTTCTTATACTCCTCCCTAATCGTTTGTCCAAGTTTGTACTTCTTGTAAGCTTTCTTTTTGTGTTTTAGCTCACTGAAGAGTTCCCTGCTAAGCCAAGCTGGTCTTCTGCCATACTTGGTAGTCTTCCTTCACATTGGGATGCTTTGTTTCTGTGTCGTCAGCATGGTTTCTTTAAAATACAACCAGCTCTCCTGGTTTTCTTTCCTCCTCAGACTGGCCTCCCAGGGGATCGTGCCAATTAGTTTCCTGAGTGAATCAAAGTCTGCTTTTCTGAAGTCCAAGGTCCTTAATCTGCTGCACTCCTTCCATCCTTTCCTCACGATTCTGAACTCTTGCTGCTGCCAAGCTGCTATCCAATTATATTTCCTACCAATTCTTCCCTGTTTATGAGCAGCAGGTAAAGAATAACATGGCCCCTAGTTGGCCTCTCCAACACATGCACCAGGAAGTTGTCCCCAACACTCTCCAAAAATATCCTGACTTGCCTGTGCACTGCTGTATTGCCCTCCCAGAAGATGTCAGGTTGATTGAAGCTCCCCATGAGAATCAAGGCCTGTGATCAGAAAAATTTCCATTAGCTGCTTGAAGAAAACCTCATCCTCCTGGTCTGATGGTCTATGGAAGACACCCACAACAACATCACTCTTGTTGTTCTCCCCTCTGACCCTTAGCTCAGAGACTTTCATCAGGCCTGTCTCCAGTTTCTTACTAGAGCTTTGAGCAAGCATACAGATTTTTTACATAAAGAGCAACTCCTTCTCTTCTCTCCTGCCTGTCCTTCTCGAACAGTGTATACCCATGGCAATGCTACAGTCATGCGAGCTATCCCACCAAGTCTCTTTTATTCCAGTCATGTCATAATTCCTTGACTGTGCAAGGACTTCCAATACTTTCTTCTTCTTTTCCCAAGCTCCATGAGTTCTTGTATGGACATTTGCGGTAACTAGCCAATTGTCCTAACTTCTCAGAAAGAAAAAGAAAGCCTCCCCTGTTGCCCCCTCTTACTTGTGCTTCCTCCAGGTCACCAGTTTCCCCACTTACTTCATGGCTTTGGTCTCTATTCCCTGGCAAACCTAATTTAAAGCCCTCCTCACCAGGTTAGGGAACCTGTCTGTGAAGATGCTCTTCTCTCTCTTAGTCACGTGCATCCCATCTCTTCCCAGCAATCCTTCTTGGAACAACATCCCACAGTTGAAGAGCCAAAGTCCTGCTGGTGACACCATGGGCACAGCCATTCATTGATCTGCTGGATGGCTCCACTTCTGCCTGGGCCTATCCCCGTGACTGGAAGGATCAAGGAAAACACCACCTGTATCCCTGTCCCCTTCAGCCTCAGCAAGGCGACACACAGGCAGCCCTAGCTCGCTTACCTTCTGGGTGCAGGATCTGGTACCTGGTGTCTGGCTCCTCTTCTTCCTCCCCTTCCTCCTCTTGCTCCCAGTTAATTGCTTGCAAACTGCCCTGTTTGCTGCCCATGTTCATTTGCTTATACCAAATGTAATTTGTAGCAGATTATTCACACTGCCTCTGACTCCATAACCCCTCACCAAAAATAACACAAGAACAGCAGCAGTTAGGTTCTTTGGTGATTAGCAATTTATACTTATTTAAGCCACTAAGTTAAATTTAAATCAAGTCCTAGAAAAGTTTCTCCCTGGAGGAAAAAGTTGTAGGCTTTATGTATGTCCATCTAGAGCAGAAGTGTACAGCTTTAAAGGTCTCATTTGAAAATACACTATAAAGCAGTGCTGCTCAATATGCAATGTGTCTCACTGATGATAGAATGCAATATTCACTTGGCTAAAGCTGGGTGGGGGTGATGCTGGGGAGGAAGAGGAAAAGGTTATTTTGAGAAAATACTCAACAAAATGAAAATGTGTATAATTGTTTTTTTTTTTTACTTTAAGCTACTTTTTAAATTGTATTTCAAGCCCAAATTCAATCGCATTGATAAATAAAGCAGTTAGCTGTGATGCTGCATTTATTGTCACAAGTGGCAGATGATAGGAGATTGTTAACTTTAGATTTGAAAATGCTGTTATTCAGCAGCTGGACCACTATTAGGCTAGGGAATTCTTCTGAATAGAATATTATGGTCCTCTTTGGGACCAGATGGCGCATCTTGCAACTTCAGTCTCAGTTCTGTACCATCCACAGCTTATGTAAAGCTCTCATAGCATAATTTTCCATGTTGTGGTAGACCATTCATTTGTGGACCCTTTAGTGAAGGAGACAGGGCAAAGTGGACAGGGTGCAGACCACCACTAAATATTGCAAACTAAACCAGATGATTATTTTTACTCAGCCAAAATTGCCATGTCTCCATGCGTCAGGTTAGGCCAGTGTTTCCCAATATTTTCCAGCCCAAGGCACACTTACATTAGTAAAAAATTTCCACGGCACACCTCTTAAGGCATTCCCCATCCTCATACCTATTGTAGCTCATTGTAGCTCATTGCTATGGCACAATACCACAGCACACCTGTTAATTTCTGACGGCATGCTTCTGTGCCGCGGCACACTGGTTAGGAAACACTGGGTTAGGCTTCTAGCCCCCTGTGTCGGCAGCTAAATTACAAGTGGCTTGATTTTCAAAGCTGCTGAGCGTGCAGCTTTCAAGGATTTTATTAGAAGATTGGGTCTCTCAGCACCTTTTAAAATTCAACCCAATGCTTATTAGGTGCCTAAGGTCCTTTTTGATTCAGCAAGGCACTTAATCAACTGCCTAACTTTAAGCATGTGAGTAGCTCTAATGACCTCAGTGGGACTATTCACTTGAAAACCATACAGAACTGGAGGGTTTACAAGGGATATATAGAAAGCAAACTTTAAACATGTGGAAGTGAGTGCTTGAGACTGGGCTTCTAAATTACATTATTACATATAGGATGCATATGCTGATATTTGCAGCAAAGCATTGTAAACTGGCTGTCGCGCCGAGATAATGTTGTTTTCTCTAACTGTTTTGAGGACTTTAGACTTTGGCTGATGTCTCGCATTTTTTTGCTTCATGATTATCTCAGCAGAACCACCTCCGGATAAGAATCCTACTGTGTACATGGTGCAGCTGTAGCATGTGCTTCAGCACTAGATATATAGAATGTGAGTACTGTGCACGTGTTGGCATTAAACCCCTTATTAAAAAACACTTAAATCTCTGGTAAAGATCATACCTTTTGCCTTAAATCCTCAGTCTTCACCTCAGTCCAGCCACACTCGGCTTATGCAGAGTTCTGTAGCAAGAATAGGCCCCAGGATACTGTTTTCCATTCCTGAGAAATGGAACTTGCTTTGTAAGCTATAGAAGTTAGCTAGTGCTGCTATGGGTCAAATGTAAGCCACTTCTCCCAGAGCTGTACAGTTCTTCTGGGAGATGCCACCTTGGGACTTTCCACTTTTGGGCTGTATGCGTTTATCCTTTGTGGGTCCCCAGTAAGACTTACCTTTAAGCGGTAGAGTTAAATGTGTAGGGCCGGAGTCTAATCTGTGTGTATTTTGGTCTGAATCCTAAGGAACTCTATAAAAATCCAAGTGCAAGAGTGCTCAGAATTTAGTTCTTTATTTTTGCACCAGATTATTTTACAGGGAGAGACTAAAGAAATTAATTCTATTGAACTAACAAGAGATGTAGAAGAGGTGACTTGATTATGATCTGTAAGTACCTTCATGGGGAGAGGATTTCTGGTAACAAAAGGCTCTTTAACTTAATGGACAAAGGCATAATATTGGCTGGATGCTAAAGGTAGACAGAATAAAAAAAAGTCTCAGGTTTTTACTGTGAGGGATGTTAAACTGGATGGCTTTCTGAAAAGCTAAAGTTGTGGTTTGGATTCAATAATTATTTGGTGAAATGCTATAGTCTGTTTTAGTCAGGTTGTCAGACTAGATGATCCTGCCTGGCTCAAAATCAATGCATCTATGAGATATATGTTCCTATTTTTTGCTATCATTCACAGTACCTAAGAACTACTATATGCAAAGAACCCTTTCCCCTGAATATGCAACTAGAACACCATCATTACAGTGTGAGGTTGTTTTAAAGAAGAGTTTATTCCCCATCTTTTTTTTTTTTTAGAAAAGCTGCCTGTGATATTTCTACTGGAACAAGAATGAAAAAGTCTTAGCAGCAGGTTGCCTCATCTGGGGAACAGGATGTTTTTTTGTTCCAACACTGCTTATACATTCACAGACAGCATTTTAAAATCACTCCTTCGGTGATAGCAGGGTATAACAAAGCTTTTCAAGCTTTACTTGTTACAAATTTGGGATTAAAAAGTTCCATATCTGGTACCAAACAGCAATAGACACAGTCGGCGAGGTGTACGATAAGACTGACTTGTTCCATTTCTGGGGGCAAATGGTATTTTATCATCTTGCAGCTTTCCCTCAATATGCTTTGCTCAGAGAAATTAATTTGACTGTTTACAATATTTAATTTTCAATAATTATTCAAGCATGCATAACCACAGACATCTACAGCATGTAGTAAATCGATGGATTAGCAATTGTGCATGTAATTAGAAATTACCCTTAAAATACAAAAGTATATTTAAATATTCAGCTGCCTTTAAAAAAAATCATAAATGAGATCTACTTTAGGTAGCTGCCAGTGATACACAGGAGTAAACTGAGTATAGAAATCTTTCAGAAATATCCTGGAGTGTATCTTTGAGTTATAAATAGTTGCCGAGAGACAGCTGCAAGTTGGAGTATTTTAAACGTGGAGTATTTTAAAGACAAAATTGATTTGATCTAATTCTTTCATAATTCTGCTTTTAGAGGTTGTTAATGAGCTTACAGGACTTCAGAATTTGGTACATTTCCTTTCCCCACCTCTCTTGCTTTTACATTTTTCTAGCTAAAACAAAGTCCTTGCCTGCTGCTGTGTCTAGGCTGTCATCAGTGCCCTGCTTTATATGGAGCACCCTCCAATCCCATCCCAGCCAACATTATTTCCTCATTCCAATCTCTTCTAAAAATTAATTTATTTCATGACACTTGAAAAGTGATTTTATTAAGAGAAGATTAAAAAAAATCTTCCAAGAAATCCAAGAACTGTTGCAATGTGAGCACACCAAAAACGAATAAATGCCTAGTCTTATTACATCAGTGTTTATTCTTTTCCCACCTTGAATGTTATTACTACCTTTGCCTGCATCTGGACTGAATTTGATTTGTAACATTGTTGGTACAGGGAGCAGAGAAAAATTTCAGAAGTGTTGGAGTTTCATTTTTAAAATAGTGATTTACCAGCCTGAGTATCATTGAAAGACAGTGATTAAGTTGCTCTCGAAAATGGGGTTTAAGCTCCTAAATCATTTGACTGTAGTCATTAAATTATCTAGCTCAAGGCTGCATCTACCCATGTGCTTTACTCCAAAGTAAAGCATCACCATCTACACGTGTGATAGTATTAGGTCACAGTAAACTAATTTACACTGGCATAAGATAATACTGTTGATGACAGTACTATTTTATGCCGGGTTAATTTACTGCAATGTGTACATGCTGACTGCGGGTATAAATTGTGCCTTGTCAGCCCAACCAGCCAGGGGCCACACTCCTGCCTGCCACCTAGCCACACAGCTCCATACTTTCAGCACCCTCATGTCTTAGCCAGCTTCTCTGTTGCACAACACTGCTACCCAGAGACTGCTCCCCTATGCCTCCTTCCAGCCTGGGCCTGTTCCACCCCGGCTCAAATTTCTGCTGTCTTAGGTGCATGTATAGACATTGCATCCAGGAGTAGTTTACTCCAGCTCAAACTGCTCCGGAGTTTATTGCTTTGCATTAATTGCACATGTAGATGCACACCAGGACTGTTAAACTCACCACGTCCCTGACTGAATAAGGAACCAAGAGATCCTTGCCAGTCAGATCTGAGTGGCAATACCGGGATGAGCAGTGATGGCAGGGTGAGTGTTTACTGGTTTTCCTCTGTCATGGACACCATGTGAATGAAGCTTTGTGCCCTGATTTTGGTGACGGGTCCCACTCTTGAATTCCCAGATCCTCTACCAGACTGTATGACAAAGTTTTTTGGTCTGGATCCAGCATGCAGGCCTTAAGGATGAATATCCCTGATGTTATCCATCTCCTTTGAGTTTTGAAAATGTGATCCCACATCTTTTGTGGCTAGCACAAACTTCCATATAGTCCTGCTGTGTAGCCACTGAGAAATTCCATCCAGGAAGAGCACACACCAACTGCTGAAGCTTCCTTAGCCTGACGAAGGAGTTTTGAACCCGAAAGCTTGCTTAATAACTATTCTCCAACCATTTGGGTTGGTCTAATAAAAGATACCAAATTCACCCAAGGAACCTTGTCTGAGAAATATGCTGCACTTTCTCAATAATAGATATATGTAGCTGCATCAGATTGGTGTTTCTGCATTTGCCAGAGTTAAATATGGCCTTTTGTGTTGTGCTAGAGTTACCTTAAAAAAGAAAAAAGTGATTTTGATTATATGGTAGCACCTACAATTTTAAAGTCCACTCAGGTCCCCATTGAGGTTGGTATTGTGGCAAATGGATTGAATCCCCAGAGATTATCTGAGGAAATATTAGCTGGGCTATGAGACCATTAGAAATAATAAATAATAATTTATAATTTTATAATTTATAATAAATAATAAATAATAATTTGGTGGATGAACATTCTCATCTAAGATAATAGTTTCCATGTATTTTCATTAAATTAGATTTAAATTATTCACTAGAAATGTGGTGGGGGAGGGAGAAATGGTATTTTCTAAATCTCGTTCCCTTTTGTGGATGTACTTAGAGGCAGAGAACTTCCTTTTTTTTTTTTTTTGGCCTGGCTATTTTTAGGTGTTTGTGTTCAGGAGTTCACAGTAATTTGAGGGCTAATTTTTCCTTTCTCTTAAATGAAATGTTTATGAGGGATCATCTCTTCTGCTGACAATTTCAATATTTTTTTTCTTCTTGTGGTTTGGACATTCCTCCTCTTTCCTTTTGGTGTAGGAATGTGATCTGATTCCTATATGGAATATTTCCCTGTTGGGAGATGGAACTGGGGACGAGAGATTCATAGACAAACTTTTCAGGAGCAGGTTGGACAGATGGTTGCCCAGAATGGTTTAGTCAGGCATGATCCTGCCTTGAGCAGGGCGCTGGACTAGATGACCTTTTGAGGTCCATTGCAGCCATGTTTTCCAATGATCCTATAGACTTTAAGGCCTGAAGGGACCACTAATTTATCAAATCTGGTGTCCATCATAAAGCAGGCCATAGAATTCCATCAGTTATTCCTACGGTGAGCCCCATGACTTGTTTAATGACGGTCTTTGCTTCTGAGGAGTTTTGCAGGGTTTTGAAAACTTCAAGAAATGGAGATTCTACAACTTTCTTTGGTGGCTCATCCCAATGCTTAATCACCTACACTGTTAGAAATTTGTGTTCCCTTTTCTTATTTGTCTGACTTTAACATGAAGCTATTGGTTATTGTTATGCTTTTGTCAGCTGGATCAGGGAGCCCTTTAGGACCTGATAATTTTCTTTCACTGGAGGTACCTAGTCTAAGGTCTTCAAGCCAGAAGAATTAATTTGTTACATTTAATTCGTTACGTGGCTTTGCATTTCATCTTAATGCAGAGGGGAGAAAGCCATGACTATGTTAATAAGAGCTAAACTATACGTGACCTCCACACAGGAAGCTGTGGATTGTTTTGCGTCATCAGAGCAGTGAATGGCACTTGCAGTCCAGCGGTGCAACTCGCTACTCGCTCACAGGCCTCTATCAGCCAGCAAGGACAAGGCTTCAACTCTAATGCTGAGGCACTTGAAGGAGGCCTAAAAACCTTTCCATAAACTTTAGGGGATATGATTCAAATATAGGAGACACTTTTTCGAAACAAATTCAAACAGTTTGGCTAGAGGGCTTGTAAATTATTGTTTGTATCCAGATGAGGTGACTACATGTTCCACATTGAGTTGATAGCCTCTTAATTTCTTTTAAGTCTAGAGAGGAAAGGGCTGCCTATGTCGTAGTGATTTATCATCTAGCATGGTTTTTCCCCCTCCAGGACAAAGTACTGAGTCATTTTTATAAGACTTTTTTTTTTAAGTTAAGTTTTTGGGTTTTGTTTTTTTTTCATCTAGTGCTACGGAAATTAGTATTAGTGCAAAATAATAGCCAGGACTTTGGGGATGTTATCATCAATGTTATTATCCATCAGCTATTAGATAAAAGAACCAAAAAGACCCGCTGAAACATGCAAGCTATACAGACTCTGCCCAAAAAAAATCTGAAGGCAGCAGCCTTAGAGATGCTTGTATTTATTTCCCTTTTCCTTGTTTTATTGTTTTCAGGCCTGTACATTTTGGAAGCCAAATTATAATTTCAGTAGTGTTGGCACAAAATGGGAATGGTCCAGTCTGCTCTGATCTGATCTGATCTAATCTTTCTCCTTAGTATTGTTGTCATATGTTAGATTACCCATTTTTGCCCTCATGGCTGCCAATACTTCCTCTGTGAGAGGGTGAACTATTTTTCATTTGCATGCAGATCGGTGCTCACTTCATTACCACTGAGCTACACCATGGTACTCAGATACCAGGGTACATAATAATGTTAATCTAAAGGAATCCCCAAAATGCTTTATAATCAGCAAATAGCTATGCTAATTGTATGAATAGTGTCATTTACTAATGAAATGCTGCCATCATTGGTGTTTAGGCTATCAGTTATACAACAACTTACTGGCAGCATCTGCACTGTGAACTGAGACAAAAGGTTCAGATGCTAATAACCTTTCCTACACAGAGTAGGATAGGAGGTGCAAGTATCCCATATGTATTTCTAAAGTCTTCATGCAGTTTTGTTTTGCGATTATAAGAGAAGGAGAATGTTGTGTTCTTTTATGTGCCTTAAAAGCATGGCACTGAAAAAGATAACAAAAAGATGATAGCAGGTTTTATTCACCACTTTTTAAAATAAAGTTCTGGTCACTTGGAAGCAATATATTTTACAAGAAGGTTTTTGCTATGTGTATTATTAATATTACCAAAGTTCATTAAAATGTAATATATATTTTTAAATCCAGTGCCATGACATACATTATTTCATATCCTTGCTGTAGTTCTTGAAGTTTGGACAATGGTAACGTGTAATCAGTGGTATTTTTAAATATAGCAATAGTCACACTTTGGGTCTTATGCTTGCAATATTTGCCTTCGAAACAATGCAGGGGAGGAAGATGTTAATTTGCCTAATAAATAACTGTCACCAGTTGAATATATATATA
>NW_005841976.1:1170128-1173796 GCF_000455745.1 Alligator sinensis | reverse complement strand
CACACATATATATATATATAGATATATCTATATATATATATATATAGATATCAAAACCAAAAATCTACATAAAAACAAAACCCAAAGAGCCCCAAGAAAAATAAACAAACCTCCCCCCACAAAATACACCCCTCAAAACTCTCAATTTAATATATATTTTAAATTGAGATTTTTAAGGGGTGCATTTTGGGATTGTTTGTTTATTTTTCTTGGCGCTCTTTGGGTTTTGTTTTTATGCAGATTTGTGTTTTTATAAAAAATACATTAAGTTGACTATGCTCTATTTAAACAGTTAAATACTAAAACCAATTCATAGGTTGTCTTCTTGGAAAGTAACTTGGAGTTGCTTTTATCTGTCCTGGCATTGAACAGGTTCAGATTGTCTGTTAAAGTGTCTGGCTCCTTGGGCTACTCAAATGGGTAATTTGTTTCGCTCTTATTTCTGTACCTAGAAATCATTAATCTACAGGAAATAGTTTGGGTTTATTCTCTTTGCTTTTATATTCATGTTGCGATGGATAATTTTGCAGGATACATTAGGCTTGTATCCACTACAAGTTTGGGGGTGTGCTTCTGGGGTACCTGGGTAAAACTATGGCATATGTACTAAAGGAGGTTAGACTAGATGATCTGTTGGTCCCTTCTGGCTTTAAAATCCATAAATCTATGTTCCAATTTGCTGCAGTAAGCCAGGCATCCACTGCAGTGTGTCAAAAAAACACTGCGGGGCCTGCTTTCCTCTTATACCTGTTGATGAAGTTACAAACTATATCTGCAGTTGGCACTCTCTTTCTGATGCTGTTCTGTAAGTCAGTGGCCAGAATCATTTTGGTGTTCGGGGCCAGATTATTTGGAGGTGAGGGCCAGAACAGCTTGGTTTGGGTTCGAGGCAGGTTGGTGTGCTAATGCAGGCATATCCTCAGCTTCTTCCTGCTCCCTGGCTGTGCCGTGGGTGCAGCTTCTTGCTGCCTGGCCCTGCTGTGCGTAAAGCTCTCCAGGACTGGTATGTCACTGAAGCCCCCCAGCTCCACATGCCAGATTTGGCCTGTGGGTTGTATGTTGCCAATTTTTGCTGTAAATAATTGCATTTTCTGTCAGCAGAGCACTTACACGATCCCTACCTACGTAAGCTATTGTCTGGTCCCCAAGACCAGGGAAGGTGAGTACATGACAGCACCCTTTTGGGAAAGGGAAGGGAAGTGTTTTCACATTGTGTGCATGTAGAGAAGTGATCAACAGAAAGACACAGTCTGATTTTGATTTTAGTGAGAGCCTTTGTTATGGAGTCATAATACAGTCCTGTGCTGCATGTGAAGCTCTGCATGTCATAGCTATTAGAAGTTGCTCAGAAACACTCTAGATGCATAGCAGCCTTTGACTGGTAGGTCCATTGCTTGGCTTTTTCTTTAAGTGAAATATTATTAACCAATATAAAATTAAGGCAAGAATTTGGACTGGGCTTCCCTTCTGGCCTAGCCATGGACTTTCTTTGTCATTTCTGTGTCTCTTGGGGCTAAATAGTTACTGTCTTTGGGAGGGCACCAGTCTGGGTTTAATCAGAGTCAATTGACTTGATGCTGGATATGTTGTACTGGCAACTCCAAACCCACAGGAAGAAAAAAAAAACACATCCCAAAAGGATATATATGTTTAAGAAAAAGTGTGTTCTTTTAATTTGCCTTCTAGTTTTTAACCTCCAGGGTATGCTCTGGTTACATTTCCTGACCACTCTTTGCAGCTATGAAACTTGCTTTTGTAAAGTAAAGCTGAGATTCCTGTAATTACATGACTTCAGGAGCTGGGGCTTTTTATGAGAACACTGAAGATCAAGAGAACAGTGATTAAATCCTCTGGGCTGGTGTTCCCGTGCTTTGCCTTGGTCTCAACAAGGGGGCTGTTCTGTTATTATGTTACTTTATTTGACAGTTTGCACTGCTATCGCATAAACCAGTGGGTGCCAACCTTTTGCACAAGTGTGCCACAGATTAGCTGTGTGCCCTCTTTAGTGCCACTCCAATCCCCTTCCCCTGCCCTGTCTTCTGATCTTGGTTTCTACTCCAAGCCATCTGTTAGGTATTGTGCATCTTAATGTGCCACGGTTTGCGATGTGTTTCTAGACCTTGGCTCAAAGTGCACAGTGCTATTTCTAATGCTGTGTTTATATTATAATAATGCAATATGCTTCAGTACCAAGTTTTATTAAAGGCAACATAGATTTCATGTACATGTTCTGCCTCACCAAAATGAATTGGGAGGATCAAGGACACATCCTAGGGTAGCTAACACTATGGCTGCCTAGAAACAGTTAACTGAGTTTGCTCCACATTCTAATTAGAACGCTGCAGCACCATGTGTATTAAGCCCCACATGTTTAAAAATGGCCATGGCATGCTTTAACTAAACCTCATTGAAACCTCATTGAAACAGTACATGTTTAACTACCTGAGGAGCTCAGCCAAGGTGGAGGATGGTGACTAATCCTTGCATTTTGTCTCTGTGCTATATAGCTCAGGTCCTAATTACTCGTAGTAATTCTCCACTTCCATTTTGTTCTTAATCCGCTTCTAATGTTAGTGCTGGGCAAAGGCGATTGTTTTTGCATAGTAGACCTGTTCTGCTTCCCCAGCTATGTGACAATGTCTGTGTTAATATTTATCTATACCAATATGTTGGAACATACTGTTTGGGTCATTGATGCTCTTTCCTCCACTAATATAGTGATGTCTGTGATCACTGAGATGGGTGGCAGCCTGATTTGAATCATGGCTTTATTCCCAGTGATGCCAAGTTTGTTCTAGACTGGTGTGGGATGGAAGATGGTACAAATTCATAGGATTAAAGAACAGGAGTGGGTATCTGTAGTCTCATCTCTACAGCTGGTCAGGACAACTTCAAATAAACTTTTTTTTTTTTTAATTTGCTGATTCATTGAAATGGAAGTGTTCTGTGATTTGCTGGCACTTCTCCCATAGTCCATGGTCCTGGAGCTTTCCGGGTACATACAAGTGTTACATTTAGATCAGTCTAACCAAACTGAGGTTGATCTAAATGCCCAGGCATGTGGGCATTCACAGGGCTAAAGTTGCCCTAAAAATGGTGCATCTGATAGTTCACCTCAGAGCTATAGTATTCACAACACACAGTTCAAAGCACAGCCCCAGGGATGGGGTGAATGGGTAGACTGGTCCTAGCTCCCTGACCCTGACTGGACTATTTTTAGGTCCTCAACTATCTTCTCTGTGAACCCACCAGCTCTACCTCCCCAGACCAGCTGGTTCTTCTTTCCCCTGAGAATACTTACCTTGGGCTGCCTACACATGCCACTTCTGGTTAGGTTTAGGCGGCTTAAAGTAAGCTGCCTAAACAAAAACCGAGTCCTGTGAATGCTTGGTCTCACCTGCAGGCAACAGGTCTCCAGGACAGCAGTAGGCATGGGGGGGTGGGTGCCCCCAGACTGGGGTGGGGCTATAGGGGGGCTTCAGCCACTCATATTCACCATAGCCCTGCCATAGTCCCTGCCACCCATCTGGAGCACCACACAGTGCCCCATGCAGATCTGGGGGCACATGCCCCCCTGTGCCCTCCTGGAGAGTGGCAGGAGCAGCAGCGGGAGCTGCTAGATGAGCAGCTCCTGGACCAGTGGCGCACAGCAGCAAGAGCTACCCCCT
>NW_005841976.1:1148934-1170112 GCF_000455745.1 Alligator sinensis | reverse complement strand
CGCCCCTTCCCTCCCCCTTCCCCTTCCACCATAAGAGACTTACCAGCTGGATGCAGCAGTATCGAGAGTCATAAAGGAAACAATCGCGCATTTATAACATTGTTCCTATGGGAATATTGTTTCCCAGCTATGACTTTTCGATTTAAGATGTGGTTTTCAGGAAGTTGTAAGTTGAAGACTGTCTGTAGTGGATCAGGAACAGGGCCCCAGAGCTGTGCAAAGGCAGGGGCTTTGGCCAGACCCTGAGCCAAGTACTCACATGTGGCAGACCCAAAATGGGGGTACGACCATGCCGCTGCATCTCCTCTGGATCTGCCTCTGGAGTGATATTTCAGACTTGCCTTTGGTCATTGTGGTACCTGGTAGTTCTGGGAGTGAATCTGAGCCCTGTACACTTCCTCTTTGAAGAAAAGACCTGCCACCAAAGTGGCTGAGCTGGATAGGCATCCCAGCCCTCAAGAAGTTCTGACACTGAGGGCACGGGGAATTATCTGTTACGCTATTTGTGGCCGGGCTCATCCTTTTTTCTGTATCTGTTCAGTGCCAGACTCAGATTCATGATGCCTGCTCTTAGGCCCTAACACATTACAAATAAATAGCAAGCAGTGATAAACCAAATGCTTCTAACCCCGAAGAAGTTTGATTTGAGCTTCTTTTTACTTTACCTGTTTGGAATAAGAAATGATGTGGGGACTGGGGATTTAAAATTTCCTCTAAATCCTAGATATGTGTGTCACATGATACATGTGAATGCAGCTTAATGATAAATCCTATGGGAAAAGGAGAGTGCGTGGGCATGTATCTTCAAAATACAGCATTTTTGCCAGCAGATGCATTTTGGAATATATATATTTTTAGACCAATTATCATATAGTAACAATTAAACATCTTTAACCTTTTCAACCTCTGTGCTTTGTTAAGTTAATGAATGTGGGAAATAGAGAATATATTTTTTTTTTCAGAGATGACATGGGGAAAAAAATGTTCAGTGTGATGTATTTAATTTGCATAGCAATGTAGCATTCATTGTTTTATCTGCCCTTCCCAGGGCAGAGCCCAGAAAAAAAAAACTTGTTCCCGCTGAAATGATTTACTAATTAGCTTTAAAAACTGATGGGAGGCAGAGGCAGAAAAGCTCTTTGTTCCCTCCTCTTTCCTTCTAATGAATCTAATGAAAGAGACAAAATAGGTATTTCACACAAGAAATCTCTGACGTGTTGGTGCTCTAATGATATTTTGCTCTTCCCACAAAAAAACAGCTTCATCGGGCTACATAGATACAGAAGGTCCAGGTGTATAGGAAGTAAAGATTAGAGTTTAGAGCTATTGTTTAGATGGATCTGAGAACAGAGATTTCCCCTCCAGTTCTGTATTGAAACTGTTGCCCTATGTGCTGAACAGTAATCTGAACAACTCATCAACTGCAGATGTACAGCACACAAATATCAAAGTAGATAAAACTGTACTATTTTTCAAACTGGGGCCTCAACACGTTTTCACAATTGCTCTCATCTCCAGTGTTTATAATACTGTATTTTCTCTCACCCCCAAATAAAAACACTTTTAAAGTAGGGGGAAGCAGAATATAAGCAACAACATCAAAAATATGATTCCAGAGTCATGGCCTAGAGCTGGCTTTTTCATGGAAAGGCAGCATTGCAAAATGACTGCTAGCTTTGCACTGAGTGGAAAAACACTGATAAATTAAGGGTGGAATAAGATGGTTCTTAAGACTGTTCTCTTTGATGCATTCAGGAATTCTGAATAGTTATACAGTGTGTTAAGATTCATGTCTATCCCATGGCACTGCTATTAGTAACATCTTTAGCAGTAACGTAGGTAGGTATCAGTGTTCTTTTCTTGTGAATTATTTTAATATTGAAGGTACAAAATTTAGAAGACCTTTTCTCCCGCCCCCTACTTTTCACAGCAGCAAGGTGTTAGGGACCAGGAAGTGGGTGGCCAGGGGCAGGTCACCTGGCGCACAGGTGAGGTCTGCAGCTAGGTTCTCAGGGTACGGAAGGGTCCAGAGATGCCGACAGTCACAACTGGAATCAGGAGCTAAAGCTGGAATCAGGATATGCCTGGAGTTGGAATTGAAATCTAGACCCAAAGACTGATATGCCAGGAATCAAGAGTATAAACCAGAGATCTGACAGGTGAAGCAAAAAAGCACATGAGGGTGAGGAGCAAATATTCTGCCCGAACAGAGTATTGCAGGCTGGGCTTAGTTTCTAAAGACTGAAGTGTGTGGGGCCTGTTGCCTGTGGCTTTAGAGGATGGGCCACTCTGATTGTCCTTTTAGGACCAACTGGGCCCAGGGCACTGATCCACACTTGCTGCAGGGGGTGTTTGTTCCCCTGCAGCCTCACAGGATGAATTGCCCTGATTTCCTGATTGGAACTGGTTGAGCCCAGACCTCTGATCTGGTCTCATTACACCAGAAGAATGGTAGTCTAGCAGCAACAATTGCCACTTTCTCAATGCAGTGACCAAGAGGCTAAGGAAGGAGAAGCATAGCAGAGATCTTCTTGTTCCTTCCCAGAAAGCTTTGGAAAAGGGCCAAGAAAGACCCTTCCTTACAATACCTAGTGATAGGGTAAAGCTTTAGGGAACTTATCTGAGGCTAATATGAAAGAGAAACATTGAGGTAGAAATCCCAGCTGTACACCTCATGGGACACACCATCTCCCACCTTTGTCTCCATATTTGGGACTGTAACAGTGCCTTTGAACCTCTCTCCTCACCCTCCTCTTCTTGTGTTTATGTATCCCATTAAAAATATATATGTTTTGTATATTATATTTATTGGACCAGCTTCTGGTTCTTGTATCCACAGAACTCCATATATGAACACAGATTTACATCATAAGAGCAGCTTCTGCCATGCATGTATAAAGCGAGCATCTGAATCTACAAAGTTTTAAAACATGTTAATGTATAATCGTCTATAGCAGTCAAGCAGCGAGCAGGTAAATATCAATACGAGAAACAATGAAGAATCTAACTTAATAGGAATGTGTAGGTGTTGGCATACGGTGTGTACTGACATCCAAACTCCATGACGACTACCCTTGTTCAGACTTGCTGAATCCAAGCCTAACAGTTTCAGAGACCATACAGCAGTGGCACAATATCATTTTGATTGTGTGCATGTGCCCATGTCACGTAGTAAGGCAGGGGGTGTTTGTGCAGCATGGTGTAGCAGCGGGTTTATGACCCATGCTGGTGTGCCCCATGAGGTGTACAGCCTCTGGCCTCTTAGAAATTGGACAGGCATGTTTTGAATGAAGCCCTAACTGGAGATAAGGAGTTGTTGCTGGTGCTTGCTAGTGGATGATGGGCGGGGAAATAAAGAGCTGCTGTCAGAGACTGGTATAAAGTAAGAAGACAGATGATTTTTGGTCAGTTTCATCACTTAATTTCTCAGTGTGGGCAATACTGATGATATTGCAACATCGTGCAATGAGGGGCTGAATTTCCTACTGGAATTTTACATGCAAATCTATACCCCCTTGCACTGTGGTGAAATCTGTTTGTACCTAAAAACCGAACCTAGAGTTTGAATTGAACTGAATTTAGTGTGGGCGTATAATGCACCAATTACACAGCACTTGAGTGCTTTCTGTGGCTTTCCGCACCTCCCCAGTAACTTATCAGAAGCTGAACTGGTGATGAAGAGTGTCACTATGCAGAGTGTTTTGAACAAGGGTAGAATGACACGGTAAAACATGGAACAGGTAGCTCTAGCGGTTGTTGGTCATTTTTCTGTTCTGTCAGGTGCCTTAGTACAAATCATCTTCAGTAAGAGATTTCTCGAACAGCCCTTAGGTATAATTGGGGAAGATGTCTCTCAAGGCAAGTTTAATAAAAGGGCAAACTTCTCGTTTTCGCAGCATTGACATTAATCAAAACATCTTGAGGTCCTTGAAGAAGAGCAGAAATTGATTTATGTCTGTGTGACAGGTTGAAGGCACTTTAGCAGAGGGTGAGGTTGCTTGTCAGTCTATCATTATGACACCTCGCGGAGACATGTACTCTGTTAAGAGCATTCTATTCTTGGGGGTTCCTAGCTAAATGCAAGTTTGAGCTTGCCTGCTCTACAACACCGGGAAAGGAAAATCCATAAACTTCATTTTAACTGCACAAAGTAGAACGATGGTGGTTTCAGCGTCACTTCGCTTAAGAGAGTTGTCATGTTTGTGGAGTTCAATCCATTCCCTCTCATTTATACTTCCTAATATGTAGAGAAACAAGGCCAGAAAGGCTTGTAATTCAAATTCTTACCTTTTAGACATGCTTCCATCCTTGTTTATTAAACAGTAATAAACAGGTGCGTGCAAAGCCAGTAAAGCCATTAGTACTAGTTTTGATTGGGAGCACATGAACTATTCTCTCCTTAAAAGGCACTGCTTTTGTGATACCCAAAAGAAGAGTCAGTGATTTAACAACATACACTTAAAATGAGTTATTCTGTTCTCTGGTTTTTATAGAGCATCCTGTGTCTGTGATTTCCTTGCAGAATTGTCTGTAATTTGTGTATAGAGCATACTACATATGCAGTGCTTAAATAACCATGTATTGTGAGAACATGGGGATGATGGATGGAAAATAATTCTTCATGGATCACTACCGTTCACTGTACCCCCACCACAGAGGCATATGATGTATAAATCTGATACTGTATTTCAGTTTATCTGAAAAGAAGTCAAATATATTCACTGGTAGATTTTTGTATAAGTAGGTTATATGATAAAAGTGCAGAAAGAATTGTTTCAAATTAAATTCAGTCTGAGAATCCAGGACTGGGAGGTCATTGTGAAAAGAGATTTTACGTTTTGTAATTGTCTCTTGCTAGAAACTTCTTTATGAAATTCCCCCTTCAGCATCCAAGGTCTTAAAATGCTGTCAGATTAGCCATCTGTAGCAGGAAGAAAGGGAGACTTGCCGTTTCCTATATGTGATTGCCATGCACACTGAAAGGCATGCTTTCACCTATTTCTTTTTTTAATCCTACTTCTTATACTTATCTTAAGGTTCTGGGATTTGACTTCTGATAACTGCTAGGAAAAAAGCAAGCGAAAGACACAACTTACACTGCAGTTCTTGAAATGCTCAAGGAGAGAAACATGGCTCTTTAATATAAAAGGAATGTGTAAATGTTAGAGACAGGTTTGCCTGAGGCTTTCAAAAATATTCCCCAGGCAACAGAACATGGGGAGTACCAACAGTTTCAAGTAAGAAAGTAGATACAAGGCAAATGTACCATATTATTGTCATTCTGGTTTTGTCCTTCTCTTGGTGGTTAGGTGGGGCAGGGTGTCCTAATATGATAGGTATAGTGTAGCAAATAGCTTGGATTTTATTGCTATAATTGAAGATCCTTAGAAATAAGGATGCTGCATATAAGGAGGTAGTCTGCATGGATAAGACTTCCAGTGAAGTTAAAGAAATTAGGACATGCTGAGCATATAAAAAGACAGGTGTGTTCAGCTTCATTAGAGAATCTAGTGACTTTTTTCAGTATAGGCAGTGTATTTTGCATGTTAAGTTACGTCATTTCCTTTGAGCTTCACATATAGGTTGACATGTCTTTTGTACAAATGTGGGTCAACATTGAGGAAATGTTATGTTTAAAATTCTATTGTCATTGTACAGAAGCAGGGAATTAAATGGCACAGATGGTTTAGGGCTGGTTGGCAGTCTGGCTGAATGAAAAGTTTTGTACACACAGTCCCAGTACTACCCCTGTATATCCATGTGCTGTTCTGTTCTGCCTTTCCCATCCTTGTTTCCTGTCATTGGTACTTTGGCCTGTGCTCTGTCCACCAAAAAATTCCTAATTCCAGTCTTTTTACCCAGATAGTCCTCATCTTCCTTCATCCCTAGACAACTGGCTTCTCCTCCCTTTTTTTGGTTTTAGTCTTGTTCTCTTTACCCAAGTACTCTTAGCTTTCCATCCCCCAGTTCACAGTCCCAGATTCTCCCCTTTAACTCCAAGCCATAGGTTACCTCTTCTTTTTTCCTCCAGTCTTATCTCACCAAAATCCTTTCCCTCCTAGTAGTCCAGCTTTTTTCACCTTGGCATTTGAATTGGATGATTTCTTCCTCACCCAGATGTCTATCGGTCTGGGAGTTGAGAGGGTCATTATGACCAAACTCCCTACAACAGGATTACCTACTCCTAAATCAGCAACTCACCAGACAAGCCTCAAAGTCAGAAGACATCATTAGGTGGAACTTGGGCAAAAAGTCAGTGGGACATCATAGCTGGAATTTCAGAGAGAAGGACTACCCCAGCAAAGTATCCAGCTCCTGTTCCAAAGCACGGGTTTATTAGACCATTTCAAAACAAAACCTTGAGAATTTTTAACATAGGCAGATCAGTCTGTTTTACTTTATCCTTCTTTTCAAAAGTGGCCTAATTGTTTGGGCTGAAAATTTTCTTCTAGTCCCTTCCCCCCCCAAAAAAAGAATTAAACACCAAGCATTGAAAAATTCTGCCCAAACACTTTAAGGGTCGATATAGTTATAAGTCAGTGAGAGCAAGATTTTAGGATGGGAAGTATTTGGGCAATCTTAAAGCCAATGATGATACTGTAATACACATCTAAATTCTTCAGAGACAATTGGAAATAAATGGAATCCCAGAGGCATTTTTGTAATATGAAAGCAACCCAGGCAGTACGTACTTTTAGATGCTCTATATTTGCTGATATCAGATAGTGCAGTGGTTTAGTTATGGATTTTAAAGGAAGTAGGAGAATTTTACTAAAAGAATAAACAAAAGTATGCATTAGGTAGATGTAATATAATGTATGTGTAGCTCCTTCTCTGGAAACCATAACACCTTTTACAGGCTTTCTATTGCTGATGCATGGAGCATGCTGGAAAATTTTTCTAAATGGTTAAGCCTATTATTGTTGCAGTTATAGGGACAATTGTTTTGATATCACATTGGCTACTATCATTTTTAGCCACTGTACTTGTATCTATGCCTCTCTCCTCAAGTCAGTAGAGAACAAACTTTTTTCACACTCTATAACATAAAGTTGAAACACAGTGGTATTCATTGTAGATCCTGGAAATGGGATAAAATTTATTTGGGTGATTCCACTTTTTACCTCTAACATTTATGGTACTAAATCTAGTGAGACTTTCAAATACTTCCTCACTCGTCCTTTTTCCTTTTCTGCCTTCATTCACATACTCTTGAAAGTCCCTTCATTTTGACAGTTAGAAATGAATATAGAAACAGCCTTAGAAATTTACTGTTTCCTTTTAGTCCTTGAACATTTAAAGCAGTTAACAGAGTAAGATCCCTTTTTTCCAAATCGGTGTCCTTGCCCTCTGCTAAAAAGTCTCGCGGGCAGCTAAACCTCACTTCAGAAGTACCAAAGAGGCTAAATTCTCTGTCAGAATAGTTTCATTTAATTCAGTGGCTTCACGCCAGCAGAGAATTTATTTCAAGACCTTTGAAACTGAATGCAAAATTCACTATCCTAGCAGTGCCAGGGTGTACTCTGGTTCCTACAGTTATTCTAGTTCCATATGGTGAAGCACAGGACACAGTTTAGCCACATAAGCTATCTGATTTCCAGCTATTCCTTGAGGAACGTTTCCATTCCATACAAAGGTAAGAATCAATAGGTAGAGAAGCATCTGACAAACTGACCTCAGGCTCATGAAAAGCTTACGCATCTTTGATTTAGTGTGTCTGCAAGGTGTATCTCTACCATGCCTTCTGCATGACTTCACACTAACATGGCCAACTATCACTCTCACCTCTTAAATTTAGAGGTGCATAACACTGCCAGTACGTTCCAGAGGCACTGGAAATGCACTTACAATTGTTTGGATAGCACATGTATTCTGCAGAAAAGAGGGATGAAAACGAGATTAATAACTTTTGTCGAATTCATTTCTGCCTTAAGTAGTGCTTTAAAATTAAATGTAATTTTTTTTTGTCATCTCTATCATCTACTCTACCATGCCTCCTCAGGATCAGATTTTAAACTCTATGAAGTGATCCCTTCCAGGTAATGTGACCTTATTTTTTTCCCACCAGATGACATTACTGGTGAGAAGTGTTATATGCTGTTTGGACCAACCGATCACATTTTGCACCGGATTGTATGTTACATGATGACATAATATTTGGCAGTAATGATTATACTCTAGCACATCCCGGTTCTCTTGCATTTGCATTCAACCCAAACATTTGGATCCATGGAGATTTCTGAGCCAAATGGTTCCAATTAATAGTGAGATGACAGTAAGTAGAAACTATCTTTTAGACTGACTGCAGTTGTAAGATTTGTTATTGTTATTATTTGTTTTTGGACATAATTTGATGAACAAAATGCCATATGTTTTCCAACATGGACTGCAATCCAGGAGGAGCTTACTACGAGATTGGTTTTAAAAAGGCGTAGAGTGTTATCTGTGCCTTCTGACTGCAACAGTTTTAGCACATATGGGACTGGCTAATAGGCAGAAAAACTACGTGAAATCTATATTATCGTAAGATGCTCCACAAATCTGCTTTAATTCATTTGGGTAGTTTTGACTGTTGTGATAACAGTACTTTGGCACAGCTCCAAATTCTCAGCAGGATCTTAACGTACTTGGAACATTGGCTAGTTAAATCCCTTTATTATTATTGTTATTTTCCTTGCGTCTGTCATTTTCTCTGCACCAGCTTAAGATAAGCCATAGTTTGTATCTTCTTTTATTAATGGATTTAGAGTTATGTTGAATTCTTGCCCACTTGCATAATCCACTGAAACACTAACACATACACAGAAAATCCATTTAATATTCCCAACTTGGTGAGAGAGAGTGAAAGAAAATTGGCACATTTTTTCTTCATAATGAAGTAGTTAATTCTTTTAGTAATAGTAATTGGATCCCCTTAGTTTGTTAGTATGTAGTAAACCAAACTACATGTATACTTTGTGCTGCTACCCACATTTCATTGGTTACATTTGTTGGGTGCCCAGACTTGGAGCATAAAAAGTTAAATACATTAACTTGTGTGATAAACATTCGGATTGAAATACTGTGCTTCATACAATACAAAATTAATGGAATCAATTATATTTGATGTCCTGTTGTGCTGGTAGGTTGCAGGAAACATATAACATGTTCATGTGTTCACACTGGAATAAAAGGCATTTTGTAGATGGCTCTGACGAAACAGGGCTGGTCAATTAGTGGCCCGTGGGCCATAGGAGGTTAATTTGTGGCCTCTGGTCTCCCACCATGCTACTGCTGCTTCTCTTCTGTGGCCACTACATCAGTCAGGGTCTTGGGGTTCCCCCTGTTTCCTATGGCTTCCACTGCCTGACCCAGCCCCAGGAGGTGGTACAGCCCATGGTGTCAGAGGAGCAGCAATCTGGAGCATCAGAGGGACCTGAAGGTGAAGTTGGGCACCATACTATGCTGCAGTGGGACAGGGGTGCCCACTCCCACGTGATACAGCAGGGTAGGAGAGCACCCATATACTTGATGCAATGGGTTTGAGAGGCACCTGCTTGTGTACAGTGCAGTGGGGTTGGAGGAGCCCCAGCATA
Organism: Alligator sinensis; assembly: GCF_000455745.1. Lineage (NCBI taxonomy): Eukaryota > Metazoa > Chordata > Crocodylia > Alligatoridae > Alligator > Alligator sinensis. The sequence goes on along the minus strand of NW_005841976.1, from coordinate 1,160,537 downwards.
CTTGGAGCAGTGGGGTAGGGGATCACCTGCTCACACCTTCTGTGCAATGGGGTGGGGATCACTGGCCAGCATGTGGTGCAGCAGGGTGGGGAGCGTGCCCACCTGCGCATGTAGTGTGCAGCCTAGTGTGGCCCTTGCTGGTGTGGCCTGTGGGGCTCATGGCCCCTAACCACTTAGAAGTTGGTTAGCCTTGTAATAGAAGAGCTGCAACAGAACAAATAGTTCTCAGAAGGAAAGGGAGTTACCTGTAACATAAAGGATCTGTTCTCCTTCCACAATTTTTTTTTTTTTAATGTTAATCTGTAAGTCTGAAGGAATCTGCACTGTTCTAACACAGTTTTTTGGTATGACTGAATTTGTGTCTGAAAGAACTGCTATAGAGTTCAGAATAGAATCAACTCAGGGAAGGTTTATTGCCCAGTTTTTATATGTACAGTTAAAAAGCAGTGACATAAAGGGATGTAGAGAGGACAAAAGCTGGTCATTTAACCCTCGCTCCCCCCATTTTTAATTGAAATTAAACTCAAGTTTCTCTTTAAAAATAAACCTATTGAACTTTGAAATTAAAGCCTAAGCTTGTTCTGCCATATTCACTCAGTATATGTGTGTTCCTCAAGTTTTAAAGTCTATTAAACCTCTAAGCTGAGTAAGTACCAGGCTGCAGGAGCCTTTTCTGTAGGTGCAGAAAGAAATGTTCAATTTAGTCAGCTTGTTCATTTGACAATGAGAAACAGTCTTAGAATTAGAACAGAGCAAAAGCTAATTTTCCTCTGCCAGTCTGTGAATAAAAATAAGACTGAGAGGTTGGGAACCACTAGTTGTAAAACGCTGAAAAAAAAAAAGGTGACCGGAAAGAGTCAGCTCAGTTCATTAGTGAAAGCCAATTCCTTTTATTTATTTAAGAAATCAGAGAGTTTCTAAAACAACACATGCCTTGATGAGCCCATTTTGTATTTATTTTTATCTGCATTGTAACTGAATCATTGTTTCCAGTGAAATACAGCTTGATATAATTTTTTTAAAAATAATTTAGTAAAAAGGAATGTTTTATTACTCAGTTTTAACATCACAAAAATAAGAATATTTGTAAATTGATATTAAGTTATGTAATTGTTTAAAAAGAAATGGCTAGAAAAAGAAAAATCAAATTCAGTGTGATGGTTATATTTAATTAAAAATCAACAATTTTTAACGATTGCCAACCATTGAGAATTAGCCTTCATCAGGGAAATAATTACAAGTACAGATCCAAAACAACATTAAAATTGATTATTTGAATCAACATTTCCTGCTTGCTGGTTTAAATCATTAAAAAATGAATGATTTGAGTCACTTTGATTTAAATGAATCCATTCTGAAAGTTGATAACTCCCATTTTGTGAACTTCTTTATACTTTATGAATTACAATGCTTCTTCCAGTTAAGGGGCAAAATTAAATGTACAGGTCCCCCTCCCTATCTCAGTTACCTGAGGACTTTTTACTTCCATATAAACCTGACATACACTTTATATGTATATAAAGTCAATATAAAGCCACTTTATATGTATAGGCAAGCCAATTGCTACTTCCTCTGCCCTTTTTGGTCAGTTTACATGCTGAACTATTGTCCATCCTGCGTAAATTTCTTCCTTGGTGTATTCTTCTGGGTGAAATTGTTACTTCCCATCATACCTTAGCCTCTAACATGGGGCTATGGATAGTTTACCTACAGCACTAACTTGATGGCAGCTGGATCCCCGAATGTAAGCACACTTCAGTCAGCAGAGGAATTTTTTCTGCCATGATACTGTTAGCACCACTGTCCACCAGATAGTGCTTAGGAATTGTTAAAGCACAATTAACCCTTAAATGGAACATGAAATATGAACACACAACTAACTCAGTGTCCTAAAATCAAAGTCTAACTTTATTAATACAACAAATGTTATCTTAGCAGTTTCTATATACAGAGAGAGAAAACCACTTAATACAATGATCTCACTCATGGGCAATTGGTTCCTCCCGAGTCTTGGGGGGCACCGGCAGGGCATGACTGGGGGGGGTCCCCCACCAGCCAATTGCTAAGCGTGCAGGCAGAGCCAATTTTAGGGGGGCACAAGCGCTCTCCATGCCCCTGTACCAGCCGGAGTGCTCGCTGTCAGAGGGGGTACCAATGCTCTCGGGGGGGGGGGGGAAGCACACGTGCCCCCTGTACCCTCCCTACTCATCGCCTATGATCTCACTCAATCCTGGATATTACTTTGCTCAACAGAAAAGATGGCCACTCAGTTCCTGGAAGCAAAGGGTACGCCATTGGCTGGGACGGTCCAGACAGGTGTTGAAGGCTGGATTTATGATGATGACAACACCAAACTTTCTTGCTGCCCCTTTTATGCTTTTCTTCAACTTCACTCCTTCAATGACTCTTTGCTTTCAGATTGGTCTCTCTGAGGTCAGCATACTGTCCATCTTTTATCCTGTCAACATATTCCTTTGTTCAACAGAGCCATCATGAGCACATCTCTTAATTTGGCCTTTTCCCAGTGTCTTACTTTGGGCATTGTCCATCGGTCTCCCTTATCACTTTTCATTAACATATCCAATCCTTTTATCCCTCTGATTCAGCTGGTTAGTGCCAAGTTCAGTTAATTTGAGCTGGTAACAAGGCCATTGCTATGGTATGTTAAAAGAACTCACAGTGATAAAAAAGAAAAGATATAATATAATGAACACCATGAGCTCTACAAAAACAACTCAAGGCTGGCCAATAAAAAAATAAAAAGTTAATAAGTCTATATAAAACTTAAGCAATGATTAAATAAGGCTAAATATAAACAATACTATAATTCTCTACTCTATAAACAGGTGCAACTTTAAAGCATTAAATATAACAAGGTGAAATGTGACTGTGTGTTTTTAGAGTCGTGCATGTTCAGTTTATGAAAGGGGTGCATTTATGTAAATGAATTGTCCTTTTTCAGGGCAAGATATTAGAATATACCTCTTACATTAATCCTCATACATGGCTACTAAATATTCAGTCAGTCATAATGATTTTTTTATTTTCTTAAGTATCAGTTGTGTTATTCCTGGGGAAAATGTACAGTAAATTCTTTGAGTGACTTTAAAATGTTAGAAAATACATATTCTGTCCAGTCAGACACTCAAGGTTATATATTCGTTTAGGAAGTGTGGACTTTGCCTAGTAAGTAAGAGTGGGTGAGGCATGATGCAAAAGGAAGTGCAAACCAGACTAATGGGTGATTTTTGCTACCAAATGTGCTAGCTAGACTGCAGGTTTGGAACAAGGTATGCCATAAACACACTGAAGCCAGTAGCGTCTGGGTGTCTGCAAGTCTGGATCCCCCTTTGTAGGGGGCACCAAGATTCGGGTCTTCATAGACTCTGCTAACAGCCATCAGTCGATTGCTCACTCAGCCTAATTCCTACTAAATACCTTAGTTTTTCTATACCATCTTTGCTCATCTGTATGATAGGAATAATAGTTCTTTCTTAAGTCACAGGGGTGTTGAGAGGAAGAACACATTAAAATACTACATGACCTGTGCAGATACTCTGGTAATCGCTGCCCCAGGAGTAAAATAAATAGATGCAGAGGACCCATTCTCTTGAGCAAGAGGTGGGCCATCTGAGAGAGGAAAGGCTTTTAAAAACAAGTTGTAAACATGCATTGTTTTGTTTCCAAGCATATCCCTAATTTAAGAAGTGGACAGGCCCATACCTCAAATAGGCATTTACTGTGGAGACTGCAGAAATGGAGTCCCCCTTTTGGGCTATTCTAAGCAACTTGTCTCTTTATTACACCTTGGTAATAAAGAGACAAGAGCATCTTCACCAACGGTCATGCCTGTTTCTTTCTGTCAGTTTTTGTATTAAGAACACTTGTCATGTAAGGACACATAAATAAGGAATATGAGACTTGCACAAGCAGGCAGCTCAGTGGTTTTAAGCAGTTAACACGGGCACAGTGCTCCTACGGATTTGCTCTGAAGCAACATTTCTGATGATGCCACTGCTTTGGTCAGGGATTGGTGCTATACTGAATCTGCAAGAATTTAAATCTGGGTAAAATAAAAAAGAAAACTATTTGCTTTTTGTCTGCTACTCCTACTGGGAGAATAACTCTGCGAGAGCATCTGTGTTTTCAAAGCCTGAAATTGCCTCCTTTGGGAATTACAGTAGCATGTAACAGACAGTTGTCTCCAAAAAGAAATACTGCAATGTCACCTCTAAGTGCAGTTGGGTAATACTTAGTGTATAGGATGTGTCTTTTCCACCTTCACATAGATTAGGAAGTAAAACCAGAGCATTTGGTGTCAGGGTGAGACTGACAGAGCAACTCAAGACCACTCTTGTTGCATTCTTCCTATTGAGGGGCAAGCAATATTTACCAGCTCTCGTGCAGAGGATTTATGCTTTATAAAAAAAGAAGAGGTGATAATGGAGAAATCATAAGATTTCTTTAAATGTTTTTTTCAGGGTTTTCCTTTGAATAATTTAAGCAGGCTCCTGTGGAGGTTTGATGATCACTGCTTTCTCTGCGTGACTGAGGTGCAGCCAAAATTCCCACTCACCATGTCAGTCTAGCAGAGGATGAAGAAACACCAATAAAAAGGGACAGGAAATGCATTCTTTTCTCCTGATGAAGGTGTTTGGATTGAGACCTTGATGTATTCTTCAAAAAGTCTGTCAAGTGCACCAACCTTGACCACAGGTGGTCAGAGATCACTTGAGGCTCCTTTGCCCAGGTCAAGAGGACCAATTGACCACAGCATAAAAGTGTTTTAATTTTGCTTCCCTGCCTACTATATGGAGAGGTAGCAAAAGGACAAAGTGGGATCTAAGAAAGTAGAGGTGTCAGATACACCTTGTGCCTATGACTGGACCTGGGCTGTGGGGCTCCTTTCAGGCCAAATCCACCTTGGGGCATGAGGAAGCTATGAGGGCAGCATCAGCTTTGCCTCCAGCTCAGAGCACATAGTGGCAGCAGCACCTCCACCTCTAATCCAGAGCACGTGGCAGTGACTCCAGCTCCCAGCTCGTGGCCCATGCTAGAGCTGGAGCTGTTACTACTGTGTATCCCATGCTGCAGAAGCAGCCCCAGTTCCAGCTCCAGCACAGGGCATGCAGTGGGGACCAGTTGCCTGGAAGGTAGGGTCTCAGCCGTGCATATGGGCAAAGCAATCAGAAGGTTACTGGGGCTGTTGGCCCTTGCTTGCCTTCCTGCTGCTAATCACCATGTGAATCCGGGCCCTAGGCCCGGAGGGAGTGGCAGGCCACTCCCTATAGCCACACTGGTCATTTGGTGGATCAGATGGAGTAGCTCCATGGGCCTGATCCAGCCTCAGGACCATATTATTGACACCTCTGATCTAAAGTACGTATCCTTTTTGCATCATTAAATTGTAAATGATCAGAGTATGCAGTAAAGTGACAGCCACTAAATCCTAAGTGGTCCCACTTATTAAAATGTGCCTTACTTGAAAATTCTTTATAACATTTCAATTTAGAGACTTCAGTTTGGAGGGCAGTTTCCCTTTTATTTGCATTAGAGGCAGAAAAAACATTAGATCTTCCGCTAACTGTCTCCTTGATTTAACATTTTTTCCTAATAGCTTCAGAAAAAAATGACCTGTTTAGGTGCGTTTGTATGTGTCTCGTTCCTTGTAGTAGTAGCAGAAGAGTGGTAGTACTGATTATTTATATGCAAGTAGTGTCCAGAAACCGCAGACACTTCGGGATTCCCTGGAGTCTCTACAGAAACACATAGGGTGTGTCCAGACAAGTGGGGTCATGCGGTATGTGGTGCCACATGCCACGCAGTCCAGTGTTCTCCTCACTGCAAGAGCACACTGCCTGAGTGTGTGCTGCATCGTTTTTTTAGGATTTTTTTCTGAGGGGTTTTTTGACCCCTGGATATCCAGGGGTCTCCTCTACCCCACCCAGGGCAACTTACCATACGCCCAAGTGTGCATGGCACAGGTGTTCCCTGGGAACAAGTAGCTGCAGCACACCGTGCACCGCTGCTACTTGTCCCTGGGGAATGAAATGTCTATGCACATCTGGATGCACCCATATAGACATAGTTTTTGACTCAAAGACCAAACGTGGTTGAATATTTTTCTGTTTAACAGAAAAAAAGGAAAGAAAGAAAAAGAATGTCTAAAGGACTAGTTTCTGATAGCTCTCACTTATCCATTTTAATAGGTTATCATTGTGCCTTGGGCTTCATCAGACCTATCAACTAGGAATCTGATCCTGGTCCCCTTGAACCCAATGAAAAAAAATCTATTGACGTCTGTAGAAATAACATCAGATCTAACATTCCCATTGCAGGGACCAAGTCTTCTGTCTTTTCCACTGAGGTGACTGTGGATTCATCCCTTACTTGCCCTGAAGAAAATAGGGTTGCAGAGACATTTTTATAAGAGCAGAACTTGGCCTACCTAATCTTCATTGGAGGCAGTTCATGTCTAAGGCTAGAAAGTTCTTTTAAAAATAAGCTGAGCAAATGTGATATAGAATCAGTGGAAGAGACACCCCAACCATGTGATTTTTATATTCATTTACCAGACTGTTTCAGTTATTTAGTTTGCCTAATCCAGTTGGTTGGCCTTCCATCCCCTTTTCATTTTAGGGAGTAGGAGAACAATTGCTCAAATGTACAGTACCACTGCTTTCTCTTGACTACCTCAAAGTTACTCTTACCAACTGGAGAGAAGGATTATCATACCAGTTCCGCATAGATCAAGCTAAGTTCTTCTGTACAGGCAGTCTGAGAAACAACTTTAAAAAAAAAAAAAGAGATTAGATATTTGTATTTGCTCTTTCTGTTACACTTGGTAGGATAAAAATTATAAGGGCTATCTGTCTTTCTGCTTGGGGAGGGGGCCTAATCATCTTCTGGAGTTAAAAAGAAAAATCCTCCATGGTGCCTAGTATTGCACAAATAAATAACAGAGGTTTTACACCTCCATAGGAAGCATCCAGCATTGGCCATTGTCAGAAACATAATACCAGATACTGTTGATAGATCACTGGTTTCTTCCAAAAAGGTGTTCTTATCATCACAGCAGTGATACCAAAGAGATGTTATGCAGCTAAGAAGGAAAGCTGAGACAAAATTAATAAAATTAATGTAGACTGAATTAAAAAAACAAAACAAAACAATGTTGAAATGTCAGACTTATGAAATTGGAATATTTTATTGGTTGGCACCCTTTCACATTGTTTCTGACTTTTGTATTGTTGGTGTTTAGCAATCTTTGCTGATACCCCTAGAGAGAGAGGTCACAAAAACCATAGTTTGTGAAATAGGAAGCAATTACACTGAAGAGATTATGTTTTTTAAATCCTTTTGGATGTGAGGAGACCTAATGTTGGAGCATGGACTTTCTGTTGAACTACAATCCTTTTCATTATAGATGTATCAGAGAAGCTGTCATCTTCCTGGGGCAGTGGCTAATATTGAAACATGTAAGAACAGTTGACAGGGATTTGGTAAAGCTTGCTCTTTTATTTTATCAGGCGTTGTTTTTTTATCCTTTTTTAATCTCAGTATGTCTCCATTTTGATTGTGGCCTGTGGTGCTAACAAGATAAAGATAGCTGTAAGATGCCAAGAGCCAAATCCTGGATTTGGTTACTCATTTGCACAGTAAATCCAAAACTACCCATTTCCAGGAAAATTAGATATAATGACAAAAATAAAAACGCTGTCTTCTATACTTTCTATAAACATAAATTTGTGCCTGTTGTGTGGTATTGCTGCATGCTGTTAAACTCTCATGTCCCAAAGCAAAAGTGGGATGATTTGTATACGTTCTTCAAATACTTTGGCATCCTTCAGGATGGAAATGACACATGAATAGCCAGAGGAGATTGCCTTGTGGTCTAAGCATTGGGTTCAAAATACCTTGATTCCCAAGAACCACAATTTTAGCTCAACACAGAACTAATTAAGGCTTTTAATCGTCCCTCATACAGGAATTGAAGACTGTGCAGTTTGGTATGTTTTCCTCTCTTTGGATGAGACCTAAACATTAAGATCTGGCCAGACATTTGTGGGCACTGGATTTTTTTATATTGTTTTTGAAATAGTAGAAATATTCTAAGTCACTCTTAGGAAAAAAAAAAATCACCTTTTGTAAAACCTACTGTTTGCCAGTTGTCTATCGCCTTCAGGGTTATATGAAAAATCCCAGAAAAGGCATATATTGTCTCTGCAGGAGAATACCTCTTCACCAGTGCAAATGATGTTGCAAGGTTCTGCATCCTCATTAATAATAAGTGAATCAATTCAAATATCTCTTCTTGTAGCATGTGGGGAATTTTGGAGGCTCCAGAACAGCATAAAGCGTCTGAAGCTCTTTGGAGATCTTCAGTATGAAGAATCTGTATTTTTCATGTTGATGATGATGATGGTATATTTTCTAGCAGTAGCCTGGACAATCATTCTAAATATTCTGAGACTTTGCCCAGCTAGACATTAAATTCATGTCCTTGACCCTCTGCCCTCTAGTTATTTTGGCTGGTCCAAACCTACCCAGCTGCATATAATAGTTATGGCTGTACAAAATTTTGCCCGGTGTTTCGTTTCGAAGCTGCTTCAATGCATTTCAAGCTTGAAAGAGCAAAATCAAAATGAAGTAAAAGCCTTCAAAAAAGCTTTGAAATGAAACAAGGGCACTCGAAATATTCCAAAAGTTTCAAAACCAGGCTTACTTGGCTTCAGCACTGGTCCCAGCTGACAGCAGCAGGCTCCTGTCATCAGGCACACTGGAGGCCTGCCTGCACCCCCGGGAGGGCTCCAGGGCTGTGTCACACTCCTCCCAGGAGTGCGGGCCCCCGATCTGCCTGCTGGATCACAGGAGGCTGCTGCTGCCACCTGAGACCAGTGCTGGGCACAGCCTGCACCCAGCACCGGGAAGATTGGTGCTGCCACTGGCCCCCACCTGCAGCACCAGCCTCCTGCCATCCAGCAGGCAGATCGGGGGCCTGCACCCCCAGGAAGAGTCCGGCACAGCCCTTGCAGCCCTCCCAGGGGTGCAGGCAAGCCCCCAATCTGCCTGCTGGAAGATAGGAGCCTGCTGCTGCTGGCTGGGGCCCTTGACACCACCGATCTTCCCAGCACTGGATGCGGAATAGACTATAGGCGAAATGTCAAAACAGCATCAAAACAGCGAAAGTTTTGACGAAATGATACAGAACAGTGCTTTCAAAATGAAACAAAACTCGAAACGACACACTGTTCTGTTGAAACGGAAGTCGAAGTGGAATGGTGCTGTTTTGCATAGCCCGAATAATAGTCTACAATACACTATTTTTAAATTTTAATGAAAGACACCCTTATTTGACCTCATAGTTATGCCTGTAGTCTGCCAAAAAGTTCTGTGGTGGATGTGACATCATCAAGCCATTGAATCTAGATTTTTGGGACGTTTAAAATAACAAAGGAGAAAATGATTATATTTACAACTCATCGACTGTCTTTCCCCTTTTAGCCTTGCTATTTAGGACACAGAATATGATTCTGAAGCTGCTAGATTTTTCTCTGAATTTGTGCAGGTCATCTTTAACAAGACTGATTTTCTAATAGTTTGCTTCAAAGGGCAGAGATAGCCATCATCATGTCTGCTCATTTGATAGGTTCTGACACAGTAAAGGACAAATTCATTTTCATCATTTGTAACAAGAGCCTGTTCAAAGCAGTCCCCAACAGTGAAGCTCCCGACTGTTTTAAAATATTATTTCTAGGTACAAAATTTGTGAACCCCCCTCATAGACACTGATCAGCTAAAGTGCGACTTAACTTTGATCCATTATATACATCCACTGGTAGAATTTCTGCTGCTTGCTAGATGGAAGCTATTTCCTTCTTTGCATTTAAAGTAGGTGTTTTACAAACCATAAGTTAGCTGTGGGGGATGTGGATGTTTATAAAATGCTGGTCTTTGCACAACATGCTTACTTGAGCCAATGGATTTTAACCAAGTCAGTCAGAAAATGAATGGTTAGAAAGACACCCAGGGTGCGTCCCCACATACAGGGGCATGTGCTTGCAACAGCAAAAAAAGTAGCAACAAAAATTTGTGCCATTACTTTTTGCTGCTGTGCATGCCCCTGAATGTGAGATTTGGTGTGGGGCAAAAAGCTCTGCTTTGGGGAAATTGCTATTTCCCCACTTCTCCTGGCTCCTGCTGAGCTTGGGGACAACTAGAGGAGGGGAGATGCTCTGATCAGCAGCCAGAGCATCTCCCTGGAGGACGAAGCCTCTGTGTCTGTCAGCACACACTCATGGAGCCTGTGCTGCTCCGTTGTTTTTGGGTTTTTTTGCCACAGGTTTTTTTTATAGTGGGAGTATCAAATTTTGGTAGCACAGTAAATGGTTGCACATGCAGTATACAGTACCTCAAACAGGTCTGAGGTGCCGCAAACCACATACGTGTGCTCGTCTGGATGCCCCCAGGGTCCACCCCTAAGGGCTTAATTTTAGCCATCCTGCTTCTTCCTCACTATAATATTTTAAAGAAGAGGTGTAAGAAGAATCTCAGGAGAGGCAGGAAGAGGAGAAACACCCCTTTTGAAGCTTGAAGAGCTGGACTGAGGCTTAAGTGGGAGGAAATATTCTTTTCACATAAATTACCTTGCTTGGTTTCCATTTCACCCCTTTTGAATGGATCTTTCTGTCTGTCACTGTATTTTTCTTTCTGTTCAGTCATCCCCTATGGCCACATTATGCTAAATACAATTAAGACTAACTTGGTTTCTTCTTAGGGTTCATAAACCCATATGTGGGAACTCTCTTCTGAACAAAAGAGTTTGTATTAGGCCTGATGTGCCTAATTACACTTATTCATATGTAGATCCCTTCTAATGCGGTTCTTCCTGTAGTTGTCAAAGGCCCCTGACACACATTCCATTTACAGTACAATCAACTGGTTAATTGCACAGTACATTCAGACATGCTACATGTACAAAGTAATGATTGCATCATAAAAATGGCCAACCAGCCACAAAGATGTTGCTTGAAAAATGTAGAACATGTTTTGTAAATGGTTTCCATTGGGCTTTAATTTAAACATATAGTATGTTACACTTATGGTGATAGTGTTTGGCCAGGTCCTCCGGCATCCCCAGGTGAACTGTTCTTTCTCCCTTGGCTGCCCCAGGGGGCCTCAAGGTGCCTTATAACTCACCGCCCCTTCTCCATTTCCTTAATCACCATCCAAAGCTGCTTCTTTAAGGAGCCTTTAGCACCTCTTCCATGGGAGAAGCAGGGTGTAAGCATACTCAAAATTATATGCTTTACCTACACACGGTAGTGACCTGAGAAAGTGGGAGCAAATTTGTTTGGAAAGTTGCCAGTGCAGAAAAGATGGGGAGAGAGAAAAAGCACTTTATATGTGTTCTGGAAGGGTTCAGTAAGATATTTTAGCGCACACCTGTCCTTAAGTATATAAGTACATTGGGTTCAGGGGCTTAAATGGGCACCTAAGTACCTCACTAAATCAGGAATGTATATATTACCATAGAGCCCTTGTTTATATACCCCATGTTTCCATATGGAGTTACCATTATTTTTTTTAGCTGGGAAACTGAG
>NW_005841976.1:1118715-1148903 GCF_000455745.1 Alligator sinensis | reverse complement strand
TTCAGCAGAGAGGTGACTTGTTCATTAGGCACCCATTGACTTAATGCCAGAACCAAGATTGGAAACCTATTCTGTATTTAGTTACCCGTTTAATTTATGACCTGTGGAAAAAAAAATGGCAGAAAATTTCATGCATGCTTCCAACATTTTTTGTCCTCACTACGTTTGAAGATATGGAGCAGAAAACAGTACCTACCAGTTTACATACCTTTAATGGAGAGTTATGGGAATGTTGAGAAAGATGTTTGTTCATAAGATTCTTTTCAGCAGTTTGAGAGTGCTCATCATCTTGAAAATTAAGTTTAGAAATGGATTTCTATGCCTAACATGACCAGTTTAAAAGACTGGTCTCAGCACAACTTCTCACCAATTGAGCACATGCATATTTATAGTATATATATTAGGAGTGTGCAAAACGGGCTGTATTTAATTCAGATTCAGACTTGGCCCTGCCGGGGACAGTGATTCGCTTAGCTGATTCGGATCACTGTCCTCAATTCAATTCGGCCAAATCCAAATCTGAAGATTGAATGCTGAATTTGATGCTGAATAAAAACATTTAAAGCTGTGTCTACATCCGAATCGCCAAATCTTTCCAAATCTCTCCAAATCGGCTTGGATGGTTCCGATTCGATTCGGAAAGATTAAAGGGTCTCCTGATTCAATTCGGATTTGGAGATTTGGCCACCAAATTGGGTTGAATCTTTGCCGAATTGAATCAGGGACCAAAGCTTTGCACAGCCCTAATATATATTAGCCACGCAAACCCTAAAATAGGAAAGACTCTGGATTATTTTTCATGTCCCGGTGTATGACTTGTGGCATCATTGTACCATTCTGTTGTCTTCGTAAAACTGGATTACATATGTTTGTAATGATTAGTCCTATAATAAAATCTTAATTGAAGTAGAAATGGTGGGAAGAATAATTAGTATGGGAGCAACTGCATCCCTAACGTGTAGATGCAGGGCAATAGCTTCTGAATCCAAAGGGATGCTCTTAAGAGCTCAGATGCAACGATTCTTCTTTACAAGGTCTTGCCAGCTTGGATTTTTCTTGGTGGCTACCTTGTTCTTTGTCTTCAATCTTTACTGGCTTTTACACTGTGTTGTTCAAATCTATCTATTTTAGGATTACTACAGTGGTACTTGTCACTGTGGTAATCTGTGTAAAATCAACGGCAACAGGAAAGTCCCAAGCAGGTATCGGGGGTGGTTCTCCCTTTCCAGGTTCCAAGCTCTGTTTAGAGTTGGGGTTATGATTTTTACATTCTTCAGTGTAATATTATTTTCTTTCTTTGTTTAGAAGGCTGAGAGAATAAACCTGTGTCCCTGTGTGTAAGCCCCTACATCTACATGTGAGTGCCCAACTGAGAGGTTTGGTTTTCAGAAATGTCAAGCCTGCCCTAAGTTATAGCGAAAACATCTGAAACCTAGTGCCTCTGAAGTTAGCTCACATTTTAGGGACCTAAGTTTGAAAGCTTGAACTAGTCTTGTCAGAATTAAAGAGTCTCCCCTATGATAGACATTGAGTATGACTGAATTCATAAATTGCTTCATGAGTTTTTTTTTTAAATCTTCTCTCACTATCCAATACATCATTCTACTCAACCTCGCTCCTCTCCCCACTTGGACATGCTATCCCTGTTACATAGGAATACCCAACTTGCTGCTGTAATTCCTTGCTGCTTTTGTATTTATTGAGGCCACAGAGCTGCTTCACAGACGTAATGATGCTGGAAAAGATTTATGCTGAAAACAGATTAGATCAACATATGTAAGTCTTCTGATGTGATAATTACTGGTAGCTGTTGGTGTTTTAACAGTAGCCATTGTACTGCCTCGTCAACTAATCAAGATACCAGCTGGAACAATGAGTATATCAATCAAAGAGCTCCTCCCATTTGACAATGCAGTTTGGAAGAGAGCTGTACTGTACCTCATTAAAGATACACAGAATGAAATGCTGAACAGCACAAAGGCCCAGATTTTCAAAGGTGTTTAGGTGCCAAAAGATGAAGCATCCCCTTCTGACTTCTATTGCTTACTTGCTTTGGTGCTTTTGGGAAATTTATTATTTTTCTGTCTGTATCTTTAGCCATTTAACTTAATAGATTGGATCCTATGAAAGTCACTGACTGGGACTCCTAATTTGTTTGGGCACTCTTGAAGACTTTAGGCCCGGTCTGTTTATAACTTCACTTCTGTCTGGAGCATTATTACTTGATATTGTTTTAAGTAACATCTAGTATTATTATATTTTTAAAGTCTGGAAAGGGATAGAAAGAAAAAGTTGTTTATAGTATTTTTATATGATCCTTGAAACAATAATAAATAGGGGTGCACCAATAAAGATTTTCTTGGCTGATACTGATAGCTAATTATTAACCAACCATATCGGCCGATGCTTATCTGATAACTGATTTAAATGCTGACGTAAATAAACTTTTTTTTTTTTTTTTTTTTTTTTTTGTACACTCCAGCATCCTCCTGTATCACATGTATCAGTGCCCCAGTGCTTAAAAATGGTGGCAGGAGCACTTGAACTACAGCTCATCAAATGAACTTTAGTTCAAGCACCATCACAACCATTTTTAAGTGTGGGGACAATTTTAAGTGGAGCAGAACCAAACAGGGCAACGCCAGATGAGGGCTGTTCACTATGGGTTTGGGGCTCTCCACCCTGCTGTTTTTTCCCAGGAAGCCCTGTGCCAGCTGCACACCCCCTGCCTGCCTGGCAGCAGGGGCACAACTCGCTGCCCCCAGTGCTGCTGGGCAGGCAGAGGGCACGTGGCTGGCATTGGGCTCCTGAGGGAAAGGCAGCGGAGTGAAGATCCCTGAGCCCACAGTGAGCAGCCTGCATCCACCCCGCACACAAATCTCGGGGCGGGGGGGCCCTGGGTGTGGTGTGCAGTGGCAAGGAGATGCCCCCCCTATGCCCTCTAGATGAGCTACCTGTAGCTCCATCCCAGTCCCTAGCCCAGCTCCAGGTCCCATGCACTGCCCTGGCTGGGCAGAACCCCAGCCCTTGATCTGTTCCCCCCACGCCCTTTCCCTCCCCCATGCCCCTCCATAGACTTACCTGCAAGAAGCTGGCCTCCATGCTGCCCAGCTGTTTTTTCTGGCCACATGTATGCATGCAGCTGTGTACATACACACAGAGCTCCCCTGCGTCTCTCTCCTGGCAGCCCAAGCAGGATCCCCTGCAGACTAGAATGGAGTCCACCTGCAAGGGAAAACCTGCTATTTCCCAAGGGAACCCAGGCATCCGGGGGCTCCAGCCCTGCTGGGGAGAGGGAAACCAGGTATCCAGGGCCCTGGCCAGAAGGCGTTATTATTGGTAAACATTATCAGCTATAACGGCCCAAAAAAGCCGATAGCTGATAATGTCGTTTCCCCTTTTACCAGTGCCGATCTGATAGGCAACCAATATATCAGTGCACCTCTAATAATAAATATACTCTTTAAAGGTATAATTTTTTTTTTAAATGGGATGGTATCCTTCCAAGTTGATCTATAGCCACAAAAGATCATGATCAGAATAATAGCAGCAGTTTTGTATGTCTTAAATATGTAAATTCTTTAGGCCTGATATTCCATTGATCTGCATCATAGGTAATCACACACAGAAAGGGAGCATAAAAAGCCATCTAAGCAGAATGGAAGTGATTAACACCCATTTACCTTTTAAGTGATTTTTTTTCAAGGTTCAGGGCCACAGAAACCCTGGACCTTGACATTTTCTCTAGGTTTTTGTTTTACCATCTGCATTTCTGAATACTTGTCTTCTGTTCCTGTAACTTTCTGCCAAGTGTTCTGTAACTAGATCATTTTGTTTCCTATGTAGTTGTTAATTACAAGGAGCTTGCGCTCCAGTCTTCAATTTGCTTTCGAAACACCTGTCTGATCTGACAAGTATAAATAATATCAGGAGGCTATTGCATTGTTTCAACTGCACTGAAAGCTCAGCACAACAAATACAGTAATGATGATGACAGTGGGTCCATCTACACATGGACTTTACTGTGGAGGTGACTAATTAGCTGTACAGTAAAGCATCACCATCTGCATGGGCGCTCATATTAGAGTTCAGTAAATTACTATACTCTGTTGTAGGATAGTACTAACTAGGAAAAGTACTATCCTGCAGTGGAGTAGTTACATGCACCAAAATGCACATGTAGCTGGTGATCAGCTCTGGCTGCGGCACGAGGGTGCTACAATTTGGGAGCTGCCTGCCAGCTAGCCCGAAACTGCAGCACCCTCATGCACCAGCCAGCCCCTCTGCAGTACGTTGAACTGGGGGTTGAGCAGCCCTGGGCTGACAGGCTGACCCCCTGAGCCCCAGCCAGCCCTGGGTTGCTCCTCCCCAGCTCAACATGCTGCGGTCCTGGCTGTACATGTAAACACTGTGCCTGGGAGAGAGATACTCTGGTCCAAACTGTGCCAGAGTTTATTTCTGCATGCTAATTGCACACATAGATGCACCCAGGGAGTGCCACATTCTTCAAAACTTAGATCAGTGTTTCAGGTTTGTCCAAAATAGGTGGATGCTGGTATAAATAATTTGAAATTGCACTGAAATCCCTTGAGTTCTGGTAGGCCATGAGTGACTGGTGCCTCCTGAATCTGGGGGGGCCACCTGTAGAAACTGCCAAACCTGTCGGGGGGGCACCAGCCCTACCGACAGCATCAGTGTCAGCCATCAGGGGACAGCATGTGCACCCCCTACCAGTGGCCTATGTGGTAGGTTAATGTCTATTCTGTATTAGGTTTTTAGCAACCAGGGGTGCTACACTGACAGAGCCACAGCAGTGCAGAATCTTAATGTAATAGGGCTGCAGGCTATCATGTATGCTGATAAAACACTTATGCGTCAGCACTGAAATCCTGACATGATTAACATTAATGCCAGTCTCCCTTTGGCTCCACTCTGGACTGAGATTTCATCCTTGAAGTTGCACTGGGGCAAGCTTGACAGGGCTTTAATAAAAAGGATCAAGTCCCAAGTATCCAAAATAAGATAAAATACACATCATTCAGTATACCCCATAGAAGAAGACATTGCTGTGAGGTGCTAGGAATTGTTCTTGGAGTAGAACACAAGCAGGTTAATCTCTAATGACAACTGCATCATTTGTTCTCTGTTGATGTCTTGCAATAGTATTTCATTCCTGTCTGTTTCAATTGGCTGAGGAGTGAGACCTTGGATAATTATCATTGAACTAGCCCCAATCAGCAGAGCGAGGCTGCCTTTTACAATTAGAAATAGGAATGGAAACAAAAAGAGAGTTCAGGATTCCACTTTTTATTACATGAAAAATCTGATAAGTTTTAAAAGATGCTTTGAAAGCTATATCATGCTCTCAAATTCAATTCCACAGTAATAACATCCATGAGGCAACCTACTTGCTACATTTTTTTGCATGCTACATGCCAGCTTTAATAAAACAGAGCGATTGCAACCACATGGTGATGATCACTTTTGCTGTTCAGCCTTGTGCCTCTGAAGAGGCATTAAGTGTTGGGTTTCCTTTTTAAGTTTAAAAAATATGTTTGTTAGTAGATGCCAGCCAAATGTTTTATAGTACTTTTTGCGCCAGATCTCAGTAGGCTGCGGAATATGAACTTTTGATAAATTTACTTGCTGAAGAATATGAAAAGCATTTTAACTATAAAGTTTCATTTAAATCTTAAGGTTGAGAATTGGCTTCTTGACATATGCCCTAGTGAAGAATGGGGAGGTGGCTTTAATGGGAAATGTTTAAACTGAAGTTGTGTAAGGGTGTTGTTGAATTGGGGTCACAGTAAGTGTTAGATAGTGTCATTTACCCAGAAGCCCCGAGTAAAGGACAGTCTCTATGCTGTTCAAGGAGAAGCACCAAGGATACTGAAGCTTTGTGTCTTCACTGATGCACAGATGTGGGTTTTTTTTCAATAAGGTAACTAACAGCTGGTAGTTACCTTGATGTAAAATCCTTAGTGGAGACAGGGCATATCCAATGTTGGCTCTGAGCTGAGTAGCCTGCTCACCCATGGTTAACCTTGTCAAGTTAACTTTGTACGAAACAACATCATGCCTTGTTGCCACCGTAATTTTACAGTTAGGGATAGGCAGTATCTATTCATTATCCTGTGGTAAATGCAAAGCTATCCATTAGAGAAGATATGGCATATGCCCAGGGCCATCCCTGTGTGGGGGGTGAATTAAGGCGACTGACCCAGGCCTTATGCTTTGAGGGGCCCCGCAAACAGTGCTGTACAGGCCCAGCCGCGGCCAATTGCCACCCCACTTCCTCTCCACGCTCTGCCTACTTGCCACCCCCCGGCCCCGCATGGGCTGATATGCCCCGGGCCCTGCACACCCCTAGGGATGGCTCTGCATACGTCTCAGGCAGAGGGTCATATCCCCTAATTCAGATGAGATGATCTGGTCACTGGCATACTGGCCACTGGCCTGACAAAAACACTTCCTTCAGTGTACACATCCCTGTGTCCCATTGGGAGCCAACCCCTTTTTGAGCAATTAAGTTACTAGGAAATGGCCTTTGGGGAAAGAAGGGTCAAGCAGTTGCTGTCAGGTGATGCAGCTGTGAAGGCCTCCTACATAGCTTGCAGGGGCCAGGGGTAGCTGAGGAAGCTGCTTGTTCATACCTCCAACTGGGTCTTGTCTCTCAGGAACTACAAACAAGCAAGGCTTAAGATTTTGATCTTTGACTACTGATTTTTCACCATGATCCATGTCTTGCCCCCTCATCCAGAGCTGGCATGGAGTTCCCCTTGCAGTACCTAGTCCAGGTAGAGGTCCCTTTAGTACACAGCCGTCCCAAAGCCAGGGCCATCCCCTTTCTTCCTCCCTGCAACAAGTGATACAGATATGTTTGAATTTCACTCCAGGAACATAAGGGGCATATTCTGCTCTGACGTACACCTCACAGAAGTCTTTGAAGTCAATAACACGTCAGCCAAAGTGGAATATGGCACCATGACCCCTCCAATGGGGGTTACCGAATCATTGGCTGCTACGTTGTTCTGTATGATGGCTCTGTTTTCCCTCATAATTTCAGATACTGTTATTGGTGCTTTATGCTGTCAGCAGTGGTGGGAAATGGCAGGTTGGAACTATATCGAGCGATCACCTAGGAATTGTCTGCCCGCACCTGCTTTCCGTTAGCAATTCGCAGTATATCAGTGATAGTAGGGAGACAATTAATCTGTATTTTAACCTTCCTTTGCTCCCCTCCCCTGTCTCCCCAAGACAACTGCTGTCATCACCAAGAATGACACTTCAGATGAGTGAAGTCAGGCTCTCGAAACTTGCCTCCATCATATTGTCAACTGGAACCCTCAAAAAGACTCAAACTGATAGCTTTGAGAGCAGAGCTGTTGCTGTCAAATGTAGCAGCCAAATGCATTTAGACATCGTGCTTGCTCTTATTTTTCTTTAAAGTAATTGTTGGCAATGATTTCATGACTGCCTTTGGGGAATATCTGCTGCTGACTCATATTCTTGCACACTGGTTGAGAGAGAAAAATCTGTGTAAGTGATTCTCCAACTTTAGTGTAAGGTGCAATATAGCTGGATAGGATGCACTGTATCTGACTGCAGACATGTCCCCCCCCCCCCCTTTCACACAGCATCTCTCCCTGAAACAGTAGCTGCTTATGCAGAATTAATGGTATTAGGGGTTGATTGTAATTTTTAACTATCTTAATGCAAGTTAACAGCTGGCAGCTAGAGTCAGGGGGAGCCAGAACCATCTGACCAGCTGCAAGAAAGGGCTCAATTCTGATGCTGCTAGAAACCAATCTGTTCACAAGTTATTTGATTCTTAACCTTTCAGATTTTCTTTGTTCTAACATCCTCTGAATTGACCATTGGGTCCCTAAAAACCAGGCATGCTTGAATGCCTGACAGTTAACGCACTCTATTCTGCCTACCAGAAATCTGTTCTAGTTGCTGTGTTTTGGATGAGGCAAGTTTGAAATCTTGTCACAATAGCGTGCTTGACACACAGCCTCTATAGGAGTTAGGCATCTTTTAAGAGATTTGAGTTCTGGTGTTCAGAGAAACAGTTAATAGATAAAGTACACAACATATGGAACTACTATTATTATGACTGTCAGAATATATTTATTCTGCTCTATTGCCTGTATCAGCTATTATGATTGGTGCTTTGTGCTTCTCATGAACTTATGCATTGTACTGACTTTGGTGTGTAAATCTCATTACTACTGCATGTCATCGCTGCAAGTGTCATTTCTCTCTCTTCCTGTGGCAATCGAAACAGTGGGTAATTTTATTCTTTCCAGCAGATGGAGACAGGGAAATGAAGAGCTCTTGGGAAAGCTGGTACCCCTACAGTAGTAAGGCAGTCTTATTTAAATATAAAAAAATGAACCCTGGAATTGTGATTTTAGGCAGAAGACTTTCCTTCAACCAAATACTTAAATATACAGAGAAAGATATAAGCATCTGTCTCTAAAACTGGAACTCTCTCTCTCTCTCTGGGAATGGCTGAATGGATGCATGATTGGTGTTTTCCTGTGATGTCAGCTCCAGCTTTTTTGCCAGCCTTGCATTTTTTATGTTATTTTTGAGTTAGGACATTTCATATAGTTCAGATAATATCTTTGGAGTGACCCATGACTTCAAATGTTTGAGACTACCTACAGGCTTTCCTACCAACTTAGTGGATATGTATTTGGGTTGACTGATTGTTCTGACCCCAAAATTACTAGACTTGGGAAGTTCTTCATTTGTGTAAAATAACTTAATTGGTTAGAGCAACACTCAAGCTCTAAGAGGCAGTTTCTACAAGTTAGTAACTACCCAGCAGCGAGCCAGTCTGTCAACATAAAATATTGGAGCCAGTAAGACCAACAGTTGGTATCTTCAACCACACATCATCTTCCCAAAGCTGAAAGATACCATAATAGTCACAACAACCATCCTGTCTAAGTGTCAACCTTTCTCAGTTGGTTTTGTTTTTTGTATTTATTAGTTTCCCTCTTCAGACTTGCATTTGTTTTTAACTCTGGCAGAAGGCTGGGGGTGTCTGTGTGTGTGTATATGTGTGCTGGATCATGTACAGCTATAGAAATAACAGAATGTATTTGAGAATGCTGCTGACAAGATAATACCTCAAACAGCCTGAGTTTAAACAACTTGACTGCTTAAAAGATATCACGCACACAGATTTTACATTCAGAGCAATAGGTTTGATCCTGAGAAATTATTTTCACTTGCATTTAATATGCAATGACAGTTTAAGTGAGCTGTTATCTTGATTTGTATTGGGATGGTTCATGGTAACTCTAAACTGGAGGTGTGGGAAGAGAGAGAAAAGTGTGATTCTCAGTTCGTTTCACCAATTTGGGCAGACCACCTTAATTGGTATTAGAGCTATTGACTCTGCTTTAGTTTCAACTTGGGAATGATTTGACATCCTGTTTATCATGGGTTCGGCCAGAAAAGAACTATTGTGATAGGGTATGTGAGTAATGGAGCCCTTTTGCTTTCCCAAATTAATATATAAAGCTTAAAATGTATTGTTTATTAGAAATGCAAAACTCTAAAACTCTTGGTTCAGAGATGATACCTTTTATTAGACCAAGAGATCACCAAAAAAAATCTTGTTTGAAGTCATTCAAACTTGTAATTTGATTCACATTTTATGCTTTTGCTTAGTTATTTAGTTTGGTTAATAAAATATATAAACCAGAAAATCTCTGTCATTTGGATGTTTCCTCACAGACATTAGGGTTCTGAGCCATAGTAGGCCCTGGAATAAATAGAGGTAATTTTGTGAACAGAGCTATAATGGGAGTGATGCAACCAGTGCAGCTGCACAAGGCACAAAGTCGCTAGGGATGCAAGTCAGTGAGTCTGTAGGCCACTTAGGGAATGTTTGAAATCTTAAGCATCTTAAATTAGTGCAGCACTGCATCTGGGTTTAAAAGGTCTTCTGAGAGGCTGAGGTGAAGTGGGAGATGTGGAGAAAGTTGTGCCAGAGCATTTGACTCTCGCAGTATAGCTCTGATTCTGTATTGGTAGTCCATAGAATGGTTCATATAGCATCTGGTTTCTATACTGGAAATACTTACTGTCTTTATGGAAAGTTGGTTTGTGGATTATCATTTTCTCAAAACACAAGGTGGGTTTCATAATCACAGAGTCTGCTGTGCTGACTAGTTCCCCACAGTAAGACTATATTCTTCATGAGTGGGTTGCTACAAGTACAACACAGACCCAAAGTACAAATCTCAGTGGAATGGAGCACGTAACAACATAAATCAGATTTAATTTTGGAGGCATTGACCAATCACCACTAGTAAAATTGTTATTGAAGCTGTATTTCCAAGGTATTAGCCATAACTGTATTTATTAGAAAACCTGTATATATTTCATAATTTGGCATGGACCTGTAATAAGGTCATATTACTGTATTTACTCAAATACAGGACAAAGTTTTTTTGTTTCTTTTTTTTCCCATTCAGCATGGAGAAAAAAACCTCTTGTTTTATATTTGCATATAAGAAAACCTCATTAAACACGTTGCATATCATTAAGCTGCTGCCAAAAGTAGCATGTGCTCAGTAATGGAAACTAACTATAAAGTTGATTAAATGAGCCAACACTAAGCATAACAATAAAACATACAGCCCATATGGGGCAAACATGCTGAGGATAGGTTAGTGCAGCCCATCTAAATAAGATATAGTACAATAGTGCCTGTAGTGTCCAGCCCCCTTCAGTGCCATTTCTTTTAAAAGTCATGGTGAGCCACTACATTGACTACATTTCAACTTCCTTTTCACTCCCACAGCTGAGTTCCACCTTTCTTTCCCATTTGTGATACTTCCTGTTTCTTCACCAGCCTTAAATGTCTAGCAAATATTACTAAATGGGTCTTCTAACAATTCACCCACTATTTCTCTGTCTCCCCTTCTCTCAGTCTGGTGCATATGATAAATGTGTCCATGGCCTCCATGAACTGGATCCAGGCCAGGTTGCCCCGTGCCTTATCTGAATGTAAATTTTTGGAGGATCCTAGGACTCATGACAAGAACACCCAGTTCCAGTCATGAGTGTGTGTGTTGGGGGAGGAGGGGCACTAATTAGCACTAATTTGTGGGGAGTATCTAGAGTACACAGACATGTTGAGCTGTGGGGTCACCATGGCTTGACATGCTGTTGTCTCTGGTGAGGCCCAGCCCAATGAACTATGTGGTAAATCATGAGCCTTTGGCTTTGGACTAATATCATGCATAGTTTATACTGTATATAAGTATGTACAAATGTGTCTTTTAAAAGTGTATTTATGGAGTACCTGTGATAAAACTTGCAACAGTTTGAAAAAAAGATTAAGTGCATCAATTCTAGATGAACTAAGTCAATGGGTACCTGTAGTAATTTGCTTACATGCACATTACCACAGGTATTTTTATTTCAAGGCCATTATTTTCAGATTTGCCCCTCACTTCCCACTTCCATGTGCTCAGAGAGAGTAGGGTCTGATAGTAGGAGAGAAGGAAAGAGGCTGCTGGGGAGAAGAAGTTGGAGATGACAGAGGGTAAGGGGGGGCTATCTGCCCCCCCTCCCCCACCCCCATTTATTTTCCCTGCTGTAGCAGTGAGAGAGGAACAAATTCAAAGCAAACCTCCAATACTTATAGAAAATTATAACAGCTTTGCAATTTTTCCATATTTAGAATCTAATCATTGGGTTGTTTTAAATTCAGGGTCATTTTGTATTTGAATAAATAATACAAATATACTATCTAATTGGTGTATTTAATGTGTTTGAGTTAGACCACTTCTGCATTACTGATACATGATTTGGCTTTGTGTTGCCTATGTTTTTCAAACATTTTTTTTTTTTACCTCTTTTTGAAAATTCCTAGCAGGAAGATATCTATACAAATGTGTGATACCACATGTTTTTAATGGAATGAGTGCCCTGTGGCTTCAGATACTCACATCTCACAAAGCATTTCCTGGTTGGAATCATTGAATATACAGTCAAAGTATTTTCTTAATCATCCATTCTCAAAATAACATTTCCCCTGATTCTGTTCATTTCAGACTCTTTGTTCCTATTAAACTCTCCACAGACTTAATACAGACCTGCCTCTAAGACCTCATTCATTTGATCTCCATTCTTGTCTTTTCTGGTTGCCTAAGTCTTGGCTCTACTCCTTCTCATAATTTTGCTCTTGTCTGATGTGAATGCCTTCTCACATAAAGCTTCTGCCTTCACCAGTATTTTTGCTATATCGTTCCTCATCATTTATTCCATTTTCAATTCTTGCCTGAATCTCATTGACAGCCCTCTAGCTTTGGATTGTAATATTTGACTCTGTACAGTATTTCTAGTTGCAGTGTATATGGACAATAAAGTTTTATGCTACCTTTGCCTCCCTGTTTCTTACGCAGACATACTCTATGGAAAAACAGGGGTTTTTGTAGCTTATAGGGTTCATCCTTCAATTGTTTTGCTTATTCCTCACCAGAAATCCACAATCCTTTGTTTCCAACAACAAAATACATTGTTGTGGCAGTGATTATGAAGTCACAAGCTAGGTTTTATGACTGAAGGTAAGGCTAAGTAGCAGGGACAGGTGACTTTTTAAGCAACAATAATCGATTTTTCATGCTAACGTTGTTAGTAATGAAAACAGAAGAAGAAAAACCCAGAAATGTAATGCATCAGCAGAATTTCTTAGTCTCTTTCACAGGTTCTTAAAGGTGTCAGTGGCTCTTTAGAAGTGAACTGCAAATAACCTGTAGTATTAAATATTTCATCATAGTTAGATGCAGTATATTTGTCATTTTAGCAAGCGAGATTGTTGTGCAGCTCGTTATTCTTGTTTCAAATAATATTTTTAACACAAGTCAGATGGATCTTTATGGTGTCTGCTATGTGGACTTAAATTGTTGCTTTGCTAGCAAAAAAAAAAAGCAGATACTAAAGCTGTTAATGTTGAATATTGTTGAAATATCCTCTGTAAGATAAAAAGTTTTATCCAAATAGCAAGTGGGTAATAAAAAAAAATCAAGGGAGATGAAAGCATATTTACAGCTTTACAGTTGCTGTTACTCAGTGCAGGCTTTTTTCAGTCCTGCAATCTGACCCTGAAAACACAGAGCATCTCCTATCATGCATGGGGGAAGTCTTCTCTTTAGAACTGAGCACTTAAAAGTAGGTGCTGAGAGTCTTACATGATCAAGCTATTTATGACTTCTTTATTATTGTATTTTAAAGCAATATAATGGGAATAAAAAGTAACATTAAATTATGAACTGTTTGAACTTATTGCCACAAGATATTCAATTTAGCAATTTAGCAAAAAAGGATTAGACATATGCATTTGATAAAATACAGTTGTAGGATAAAAAAAATTCAAGAACTGTAATTCCTTGCCAATCCTAGGACATAAACCAGGGACTAACTGACAGAGGGAATATACAGAAACATATACAATAGACAACTTATACCTTCCTGTAGCTCCTTGCAGCTTATTTTGAAATATCTGGTACTGGCCACTGATGGTTACAAGATGGTGGATGAGTTTGGGGTTTGGCCATCACCTGTCACTCAACAAATCCTGAAAATTACCTGTAGTTTGTCAGCTACATTGCTAGATTTGTGTGGGGGTATGACTTTTGTCAACTGATTGATTATTGCTGGAATGAATAAGGATAAAGGGTAATGGATAAAGAATAGGATGGGAAGAGGTGGGGTATGATGAGAAGGAGGCAACAAGCAAGAAATATGCCTGGCAACGTAGGTGAAATACCCATTTATACATTTTTTGGTTGCTCTCAGTCTATGTCCAAAGCCAAACTGCATAATAAAGCACAAATCCACCTTATATTGTTAACTGATCTTCAGTGCTGTAGGATTTCACCACTCCATTATGTCTATATATAGCATGACTTGAATATTACTTCATGATTGTCTACATACAGCATGAAAGAGATTTTAAGATCCAAGTTAGGTTGAAATGTGTTTTAAAAGATTTTTGACCCTGAAGCATTTTGAAGCAATTTGTCCAATACTTGAAAACCAGCAATGCCTGCTGCTTTCTGTCTAACCTGTGACATTGTTATCTTTGTGGAAGCAGCACTACTGTTTAACTCGAACAGTGCTGTTCAGCTTGCCTCTGCTGCCGTTTCTAAATCAATAGCTAACTCCTACTTTTTATTTACTTTTGAGGTAGCTGGAGCAAGGTAATAACAACACTATACCTGCTAATTAGTGACTAAAGCTTTGCTAAAATGGATGCACTTTTATAAGTCCAACTATATCTTTCATTGGAAATTGTCTGTATTATTATTTTTTTAAATGAGTAATCACTGGGGCAAAAGGTGGCTAAGAACAAAGATCTAGAAGATTGTGCTGTTGCTTCATTGCCCTCTGCACAATATGAAACAACAGGGAAAATGAAAGACTTAATTTTACCTCATACTAGGCAATTGAAAAGAGGTAGGGGTTGGCCCTGGTCCACTGTTCATTGTATACTCCAAGAATTAATCTTGAATGTGTTCATTAACCCTCTCTCAAATATAATTTAACCTGCAATTGTGAAGGCTTCCAGTTACCACAGTGTTGTTTTTTTAATAAGATTATCACTTTACAAGCTGCCAAGCGAAGAAAAGAAAAAAAAAAAAAAAAAGCCTATTAGTGGTAGAAACAGCAAAATTTCTGTTAGCTGCTCTCCTTTTGCCACTTTCACCTGCTTCTTTTGGCCATTTGTTCAGAAGTATCATCTTTGCTTGACAAAAGCAGTTCCAGGAAAAATAGTCAATGCAGCCTTTAAAAAGGAAATATCAATAAGATCATCATTTGTGACCATTTTAGGATTATTCAACTGAACCAGTTAAAAGTGCTTATCTCTTCAGTAGCACTTGTGAGCAAAGGTAGAGTTGTTGGTGGTTTATATATTTTTTTGGTTTGGGTATTTGTTGAGGGGGAGTATAGACTGAGGGGGTATAGCGCTACTAGTTATGACAGTGAACCAACTGATTATGCCCCTTTTTAGTATAAAAACTGTTGTTGCCTTTCTTTATCTTGGGGTGTAACATTGCAAAGGATGATGAGTGGTATTGGCTGCACAAATTACAGAAATGTTTTCAGGCAATGGGGATGAAATAATTCTAACTGGCACTTTAAAGAAGTATCGCATCTTTGAGTCAGAGGAGACAGTTTTAATCAATATTGCATGTATTTTTTGCTGCTTCAGTTCTTGGCAGAGGACAGATCTTTTAACACTGGATCCAGTTTTGCTTAGTTTAAGTTAATATGTAACATTTGTGATAGGTTCCAGAATGGCCGTGTTGGGAAACCAAACCATCTATAAATCCTTAGAATATGTTTGACGCTGGCAGCAATGAGTTTTCTCATACTGCCTTGACAGTAAGTTTCAGCCCTCTATTATAATTAATACCATTGCCTCTACTACTGGTAGCACAACTCTTCATTGGAGAAGAACAATCCACAGTGAAGAGTGGAGGAAAAAGTGTGTTGCTTGGAGAGGAGGGGTGACCCTCTGTTCAAGGCATTAGTCTAGGATTTGGGAGGCCTAGATTCAATTCTGTGCTTTGCCAGAATTGACTGCCTGTGACATCATGGGCAAGTCACTTAGGGCCAGGTCCAGATCAGCCTTGTAGGCACCTAGGGCGTGTCTGCTCTGATGCATCGGCGATCCTATCTCAATTAATTGAGTCTTCATGTGAGTGATGCATTTGGCTCTGCGTTGCATGCTTTTGTATAAATGGCAGAATATGTTTGTATAAATAAATGCATTTCTAGAAATGGCAAAACAGACCTTCAATGTGTCTTAGTTCAAAAGTGCACTGCGGCCATTTTCTCAGCACCAATGCACATTTCACCATTTATACAAATGCACACAATGCAGCACCAGGCACTTTTAAAAATGCCTGGTGATGTGGCACGAGCATGTGTACAAATGCCCCTACATTTTCACTTTGGCATGTCATAAAATCTGTGCTTTGTTCTAGGGCAAGGTTCAGAAATCTACAGCCTATGGGCCAGATGCAGCCTGCAAATAGGTCTGATCCAGGCCTCAGGGGTCTGATCTGGCATCAGGGATTGGTATCCCAGACCTGTGCCATATGACCCATACCCTTTGCAGTGACTCCCCGCTGCTGAAGAGCCTGCTGATCCATGACATCTGGTCTTATCCTTGCTGCAGAGGGGTCAGGTGTCTGGCAGCTGGCTGCTCAGAGGTGGGAGAGGGGCAGAGACTTGGAGCCCACAGCAACAGCAGGTTGCAAACTCTGTCCTGTGCCCACTCCTGCTCTAGGGAGACAATCCAAATAGATGAGGTTAAGCACTTACAAAAGATGATGCAGTATATCAAGGCACTGAGGAGAGAGGTTGGCCCTAGCCAGTAGGAAACCTTGAGTGCCCAGATGTCTGTACTGCTGCCACTCCTCAGGGCTTAGATTCCTCCATCCATTTAGGATCCAAAACCTGTGCATGCACATGGCCCCAGGCAGCCTGCAGAGCAGCTTCTGCAGGTAAGTTGGGGAGGGGGGCAGATTGAGGCCCCCATAGAGAGGGAAGGAAGGAGTTGAGCAGGGCTGGGGCTGGGGCTACAGGTGGTTTGTCCAGGGGGTGGGGCCAGCTCCCCACCACTGCATGCACTCCCAGGGGGGCAGGGAGGACCCATACCCCCCGATCTCTGTGCAGGGTGGGGGAAGGTTGGGCTTCCCATTGCGGGCTCAGGCAGGGGGAGAAGGCTACTCCCCACCACTGTGTGCACTCCCAGAGGGAACAGGGTACCCGTGCCCCCCAGGGCAGGGGCTACACACTGCCTGCTTCAGGCTTCCTCCCTGCTGCCCTCCCCCAAGGTGTCAGCAGTCCAGCATGTGTGACCCAGCACTGCAGGGAACAGTGGAGCCACACAGGAAGCTGCTTGCCTCTGAGAGCTCCACGTTGCCTGTGGCCCCTGGATGCAAACCTGTGCTGATGCCGCTGCTGCAGCTGTGTAGGCAGGGGAAACCTAGCCAGGGCAGCATGGAGCTCACAGCAGCAGGCACCTTCCTGCATGGCTCCAATGTTCCCTGCAGTACCGGACTGCATGTGCCAGGCTGCAGACACCCTGGGGGAGCAGGGAGGGAGCCTGCAGCAGGCAGCGCGTAGCCCCCTCCCCACACACAGATGTGGGGGGCACAGGTCCCCCTGCTCCCTGGGAGTGCACGCTGTGGTGGGGAGGAGCCCCCCCCTCACTCGAGCCTGCAGGGGGCAGGCAGCAGGGGGGCAAGCCAGGCTCTGCTATGCTGTAGCAGCTGCTGCCTTTTGCCAGGGGTAAGGGGCTGTGGACCCAGTTCCCTGGCCCCATAGCCCTGACAGCTGGGAGCCCCCTCCAGCAGGGCTGGGGGGTGGGGGGCACTGGCAGAGCTGGCGGGTTGTGGAGGGGAGTGAAGGGTACCAGGAGGGCCAGGGGTCTGTGGGAAGGGAGTGAGAGGCACCAGCAGTGTTGGGGACAGAGAGGGGCACCAGTAGAGCCAGGGGGCTGTGGGGAGGGAGTGAGGGACACCAGCAGGACTGGGGGAGCTGGGTGGGGGTTGAGAGGTACTAGCAGGGCTAGAGGGGGGCTGTGGGGGAAGGTTGATAGGCAGCAGCAGGGCCAGAGGGGCTGTGGGTGTGGGGGGCATTCATTTTAATTACAGGTTGTGGGGGGTCAGAGAATTTGCGATGTTTTTATCATGGAAAACCAGGATCCCTGCTGATTAGTTCTAACCAGCAGTGCCTGAATGAAGCTACTTTCCATCCCTCTTGTTGAAGTTGAGCCAATAGACACAAACAAATGGAAGAACCAGAAGGAGAACAAGCCATGGGAAGTGTAGTTCCATGGCTCTATCTTGGCTAGGGACAGACATTACACATAAACCGGTTTAAGTGACCAGCAACTGGTTTAAACCTGTAACAGAACAGATGTTCAGTGCACATAAACCAGTTTGAAAATGACTGAAACCAGTTTGAGATAATCCTGGTTGAATATAGTATCAGACTTCACTGATTTGGCTCAAACCAGTTTATGCAATGTCTGTCCCAGACCGCTTCCTGGTTTAAGATAAACCAGAGCCCCCCAGCATCCCGGCATGCTCTTGAGCTGGGCCGAGCTCTCTGCTCCGCAGCAGGGCTGGTCCTTCCCCTCTGCATCTGCCTGGCTTCTTCGTGCTAAACAGGGATTATTCCCTTCACCCCTCTGCTTTATGCAGACACCTTGGCAGTACCTATCAGACTACATGCTGGCTACAGTCTGGGCTGTGGCAAAGGCACACAGGCTTTTTGGAGCTAATCAACAGGTAGCTTAATGTACTTCCTTGGAAATGCTATTTGAGAAGAGCTGTTTGCTCCACTGCCTCCCCCTCACCACTCTCTGCTAAGCACATATTCCCCCCTCCCCTCTGCCTTGCTGAGAGGTGTCTGTGTATTAGCCAGCAGACCACATGCTGGGTCTGTGCTGAATCAACAGATAGCTGGTAACATCTCTCTGTTTTCTTAATGGGGCAGTAAACACTGAGATAAGGGTGATAAACACTGTTATCAGTTCCCCGTTCCCGCCAGCTTGCTTGCCTATCAGTTTGCTGCAAATAGTACTGTATACGGAAGCAAGGAGGGAGAGTGAAAAACTTTGTATCATCAACAGATGCATGCACTGCACATTCCCTCTTGCCTCCGAGTGCTAGCCCTGGTCTGCAGGCTGGCAACACTCCCTCCCCTTGAGCAGCCAGCGGGGGAAAAGCCTGGAACTGCAGGCAGGGTGGGGGTTCACACCCCTCCCTAATCAGAGTCCTGCTTGGGCCTGGCCACACTCCCCTCAGTTTAGCTCTGTACATGGGAAGGGAGGGCTGCTCTAGCACACCCCAGCTTTTAGCCTGAGCCCCTGCAGGCATGTGCCTAGGTTTCCTCAGTCTAGAGGGATTGTCTTTATGGTTGGAAACCGGTTCAGCCTAGGCAGGTTATACTAACCTGCAAAGGTTGAAACAATTCGGGCTCAGGCTTTTTGAATGTCTGTCCCTAGCCATTGAGGGCATTTTCCGGGGCGGGGGGGCAGGGAAGTCCTGGGTTTCTGTTCCTGCTTCCTGAATTTTTCTTTGCATTTTACACTAGACAGGGATAACCCTGGCACCTGGACCAGATAATAATTACTGTAGGAAGAACAGGTGTCTTGATATAGTAGAGGTTGTATAATACTTCTGCTATTGAAGATAGAGAGCAACATAGTCACAATTTTCTTTCATGGGTGGAGAGTATGAGAGATCCTTGTGGTACTAAAGAAAAACATAGTAGAGAAGAAATGTTTCGATGCTATCATGAAACCTGGGAGCCTTTTGTTCCATTTCCTCAAAGTGACTGGCCTTGACTTTCCAAGGCGCTGATGCAACAATGCAATTGTTTTCAAACCACTGCTTACCACAAGTGCTCAGATTGAAGATTGTGCGCAAGGTTTGGGGTGCTCTTGAGGACACTTGTTAAAGTTTTTTTTAGAACGGCAATACATGCAGAAGTTTTGAGTAAAACTAGTGAAGATGCAGAAGCTGTATCTGTGCCAAAAATGATCTGTCACTGAAATCACTTGTGGGCAATCACCCCCAAGGATACTTGGGGGTGAATGCCCTGGAAGGGGTTTGGGGGTACTTTCTGCTGCTCCCCCTTCATGCTATGAAAGTGGGGAAAGTGGACTGTAATTGTGAGGTCCTGGAGGGCCTATGCATGGGCTGCACCCTACTCGGGCACCACAGCTTTGGCACAGCAGGGGTATCGTGCACAGCAAGAAACAGCTCTGCTATTATATGGCTGCACAGTGATGTCTTTGCATGCAGAAACATAGTGGATGATTTGATGGTCCTGGATGATTGGAAAAAGGCAAATATAGCGCCCATCTTTAAGGAAGGGAAGAAGGAGGATGTGGGGAATTACAGACCAGTCAGCCTCACCTCAGAGCCTAGAAACATATGGAGGGTACTGCAGCCTTGAGTCTGGAGTAGCTGTTGTAGAGTAGCTTCAGGAAGCAGGTAATCATCCTTTTGTCTTTCCATCCTGTTCCTGAAAGGAAAGTCTGAGCCTTTGAAATGGCAGCTTGATCGTTCAGGTTGTTCTGCACGTTTTGGGCTTG
This sequence comes from Alligator sinensis, assembly GCF_000455745.1. Taxonomy (NCBI): domain Eukaryota; kingdom Metazoa; phylum Chordata; order Crocodylia; family Alligatoridae; genus Alligator; species Alligator sinensis. The sequence goes on along the minus strand of NW_005841976.1, from coordinate 1,128,748 downwards.
AACAGTTCGACCTCCTGCTGTCATTGCAAGCTTTACCAAAAAGATATGTGATACAGTGTTTGTGTGCATTGCAAACACGGTAGCGAAGCTCAGTGCTCAGTGAGATACAGAAGAAGAAGTCATCCTTAAAACAGCATTAGCTTTGAGACAACACAAAATGTAATAATAATCATAATAAACACTTTTTTTGCATGTAGTGTTAGCTTAATCGGGCTCCAATCTCCTTAGGCCAGGACCTTGTGCAGTCTCTGTTGTTGCTGATCCAGTGCATAGTTGTCATATGTACATAAAATAAGTACTTGCAAGGTCCATTGCCATTTGCTAGTTGTTGGAAACTAATGAATATTGTTTAATTAAACACACATGTGCATTCACACACACAAACAAATGAGCTCTTTACAGAGCAGCATTGCAAGTAGACGATGAAGCCATTAAGAACCCAAATTCCCTAGCAGGCATTTATGCTGTTATAGGCAACTCTTGGTTGAATATCTGGTCCTGTTATCCTTTCATGCTGGAAGTCTGCAGTGGTGTTTTAGTGCTCCAGACTTGAAAATGTCTGATGGCAATTCCTTTTAGTAGAAAATATTGAGTAGAGCATGCAGCCCCAGTCATTTGTGCCATTTGGCTTGTTCTCAAGTGTCAACACACTTTCTCCTTCTGTGGAAATTGGAAAAAAGTGACAATCCAAAAAGGGGAGGGGGGGGATCAGAAAATCCTCATTTTTGTAATTCAGTTTCTATCCCATATATTTACACGCAGACAGCTGTTGACAGAGCATTAATAATGGGTCTAAACAACATGAATGAGTAATAGAAATGAACAAAATGCCCTCTAACCACCAATCACTAAGTAGGGAATGAGCAAAATAACTAGGGAAGACAGGCTTATTTTCTTTAGCATTATGTAAGTTAATAGATGACGTGGCTGATGCTAGTTCTATTACTGTCTAGTTAATGATTTTTCTCTCTCAAATATATATAAAATATATAAAATATATATGAGCAAGTATTAGCTTTTTAGCATTTTGTGTTTAGGGACTATTTAGAAAAGCTGGACAAGTACAAGCCTGTGGCACCGGATGCAGTGCATCCAAGGGTGCTAAGGGACTTGGCTGATGTGACTGCAGAGCTGCTGGCCCTTCTCTTTGAAAACTTATGGTGATTGGGGGTGGTCCCAGATGATTGGGAAAGGGCAAATATAGTGCCCATCTTTAAGAAAGGGAAGGAGGAGGATGTGGGGAACTACAGACCAGTCAGCCTTACCTCAGACCCTAGAAACATCATGGAGCAGATCCTCAAAGAATCTATTTCTAAGCACTTGGAGGAGAAGAAAGTGATTAGGAACAGTCAACATGGATTCACCAAGAGAAAGTCATGCTTGACCAATCTGATTGCCTTCTACGATGACATGACAGGCTCTGTGGATGTGTGGAAAGCAGTGGATGTAATATACCTTGACTTTAGCAAGGCTTTTGATACCATCTCCCACAGCATTCTTGGAAACAAGCTGAGGAAGTATGGGTTGGATGAATGGACTGTAAGGTAGATAGAAAACTGGCTGGATTGTTGGGCTCGCTTGTTGTTTGGGTCCATAATCAATGGCTCAATGTCTATTTGGCAGCCAGTATCAAGTGGAGTGCCCCAGGGGACAGTCCTGGGGCCAGTTTTATTCAACATCTTCATTTAACAATCTGGAAGATGGGATGGATTGAACCCTCATCAAGCTTGCAGATATCACCAGGTTGGTGAATATAAGGTTTGAATGTAGGGCTAGGATTCAGAGTGGCCTAGACAAATTGGAAGATTGGGCCAAAAGAAATCTCATGCGGTTCAATAAGGACAAGTGCAAAGTCCTGCACTTAGGACAGACTGCGGGCTGACTGACTGGGCAGCAGCTGTGTAGAAAAGGACCTGGGGGTTACAGTCAACAAGAAGCTGGACATGAAGCAGCAATGTGCCCTTGTTGCCAAGAAGGCTAACAGCATACTGGGCTGCAATAGTAGGAGCAGTGCCACCAGATTGAGGGAAGTAATTATTCCACTGCATTCTACACTGGTGAGGCCACATCTCGAGGACTGTCTCCAGTTTTGCCCCCACCCCCACTATAGAAAGGATGAGGACAACTTGGAGAAAGTTCATCAGAGGCCAACAAAAATGGTTTGGGGGCTGGAGCACATGACTTCTGAGAAGAGGCTGAGGGAACTGGATTTATTTAGTCTACAGAAGAGAAGACTGAGGGGAGATGTAATAGCAGCCATCAACTTCCTGAAGAGGGGTTTGAAAAAGGATGGAGCTAGACTGTTCTCAGTGGTGGCAGATGACAGAACAAGTAGTAGTGGTCTCTAGTTGTGGCAAGAGATGTTTAGGTTGGATTTTAGGAAAAAACTTTCTCACTAGGAGGGTGGTGAAGCACTGGAACGAACAGCTTACCTAGAGAGGTGGTGGAATCTCCATCCTTGGATTTGTTAAGGCCCAGCTTGACAAAGCCTTGGCTGGGGTGATCTAGTTGGGGATGGTCCTGCTTTGAGTAGGGGGTTGGACTAGATGACTTCCTGAGGTCCCTTCCAACCCTAATTTTTTATGATTCCATGAAAAAAAAACTCCAGGATGTCGCAGCCAGAAAAGTTAGTGAATAAGATATACAATTTAAATATGATTTTATGTTAACATCCTGTAACAATGTAGCCAGTTAATTCTCTGCTACAGTTGACAGGTGCTACTGCAGTGCATGTCATGTGCTAGTGTTACAGTACATTGCCAGGAATCCAGCAAAAAGCATGCAACAGTGAGGTGTCCCCAGTTTATCCTGTGCAAGTCCCCCATGCGCTGTAATTCATGCAGTGTAGCCAATAGCAAAATATTTAACCCTGGCATTAAGGGGATGAATAAATAAGACTATCTGACCCATACCCACGCCTATTTTTCCAGTGTAGATGAAAATTATATTTTTTCTCCTCAGGTGCAGGAATTTTGCAAGAGAATGACTGTTAATGTGTTTGGGGTCAGGGTGGGTATGTATCCAATGTGTAATGACGTGCCTTCTTCCGAATATTTCCCATTCTTTTATTAATTGTGGTATTCCTTAATATTTCCCCTAAACTGTGGACTGTTCAAAATGTGCTTGTTTATCAATCCAAGAGTGGATGCATTTCAATGATTATATTACATGTAACTTTCAGTGGCTATATAATTTAATAATAAGGACAGGGATCTAGGATTATTGATGATAATTGTTTAGACAAGTTCTTATTGTTTTCCAGTTGTGCTTTTTATCACTTCCCATGCTGCATGACAAAAGCAGAACCACTTTAACAAAAGACTTCGGGGGAGATGACTCTTGCAGTACTTCTCGACTCCAGAATAGACTCTCCCTCCTGCTTCTCCCCTCCCCATTCCCATCTCAAAATAACCTTCCTGCTTTCCTCAGGAAAAAAAATCAGGAAATGGTTGAGACTTGAAGCATGATCTGAAGGTAAGCATATCTAACCTCTGAAGAATCAGAAGGAAGAAGGGAATGAATTTCAAAGCGTTTGTCACCCAAGAGAAACCTGAGCAATTCCCTTCCCACTCGCACCCATTTAAATAAAGGGAATGTTAGCTTGGTTTGGGCACATCTGCTGAACAGAGGTGTGCCATATGACTGGGACTATCAAAATATTGGCTAGGGAGAGAAGGTGCCTCAAGCAATTCAGATTGAACCATATATTTATTTCAAAGATAAGCACAACTCCTTAAATTTCCTCTGGGAACCAGTATCTAGTGCATAGCATGGGTGCTTTCTGTTTGATAACCATCTAATAAGAGCTGCTAACATTCACCACTAGCTACATCTGTTTTCATCTTTTTGTCAGTTTTATCTAAGCCACAGTGCACCAAGCTCTTTGTGAAAGCACAGAAGCACACACAAGTTGAGCACCTCCTTGTCTGAATGGACTTAAGCACATGATTGCAGTGTTTTCCTGAATCAGGGCTTAAATAAACCTTGAGACCTATTACGTTGCTTAAACATAAGCTTCATCATTAAGTTAGATGAAGCCAAGCAAAAGGTGTTTATGTGTTCTGGTGCTCCTTTTTGCATGTCACGTGTCATTTGGCACCAGTGTTGCATACTAACTTATTCAAGTTCAGCAGAGATGGGAGGTTAGTGGGAAGATAACATGGAGGCAACACGGAAATCTTCTTTCCACTGACTTCATGAAGGTTTAATAGTCTAGCTTTTTGAAGCAGAAATGCGTGTCATTCGTGGTTCTGATTCTTGCTTGGTGACCCATTTTCTCTCTTGCACTATATTATTTTTTGAAATTTGAATTGCTGAACCCGTGACTGAAGCAATCTCTTGCAGCAGCTGTGGCCCTTGGACATGGTGTTGTGATCATAAATTCTCCTGTCATACCCAACTCCTCCCTCCCCGAATTCTGGAACAGTGGCAAAATGCAGCAGGATTAGTACTCGTATCTGAGGCAATTTGATATTTCAGACCAAAGTGAAAAAATGGACTGTCAACTCAATTATTTTCTTGGGCAAAACACAACTCTACTTTTGGCTGCAAGCCATGCCACTATCAGGACAATTAATTTTTATGCTACAAAACAGAGTGTGAACTATAATTTTCCAATAATGAGAAGCCATTTTTGTATGACATGAGATTCCCTTGCTCACCAAAACAATCAAGTGTGCAAGTGAAAAAAGAAGCCCCAAGCCACCATACGCAGAAGTTTGGAGCTGTGGCAGGGCTGCATTTCGACATGCAGTATTTCTTAATTGAGGATTAGCAAATCAGCTGCTATATGTACACTGTAAACATGTATTTATCTCACTACTCCAGAAAAGATCTTTTGATGCATATAAGCAGTTTCTGTTGCTGATCTGCAGACATGGGAAGTTGCCTGCTGAGGTCAAAGATGCTATTTCTTGACTGAAGTGGCAGTTGTTGTTATCAATTGTTTTCATTATCCCTGGGCTACTCTTTGTAACAGTGCGCTCATGGTGACAGACCTCGCCATTGTTGTCAGGTTTGATGCCAAATCTAAAAAATAATATTTTTAATAAACAACAAAATATAGTAACGTTGTTTTGTTAATTTTTTTTCAGATTTGGCATCAACCCCAACAACAATGATTAGGTCTGTCGCTATAAGCATTGTTAAAAAGGGTAGGCCAAAGATACAGCTGAAACGTTCCTTTAGTTCAGTGGGGAGGGCACTCACCTAGGAGGTGGGACACTTGGGGTTTCAGTCCCTACTTCAGGGAATAAGGAGTTGTTGTAAGCAAGATAAAACAGCACGAATAGGATAAAGTGAGAAGGCATCACATCATCTGGTGCTTAGGGGTCGCAGCATTTTCTAGTGATAGTGTTCAAATACCTGCCCTATACTAAACAGAGGAGGAATTTAGACCTGGATCTCTTCCACCCTATTAGCCTGCTGTATATAGGGGATAGATGCACTAAAACTATCTATCACTGTTTTTCATGAGGAGTTAGGCATGTTGTGAGTATTTTTACTGGATAGGGCCCCACAAATGAGATGGGGGAAATGCCTGCATTGAAAATCCTACTAGGGCTTAGGTCTCTGATAGGTGCCCAGCTAGCTGCACAATAGTGTTAAAACATAAGCAGTTGAGTGCATGCCCATTATCAGAAATATAAACACTGAGGGAGCTTATTTTCAAAATCAATTGTTTAAAAAAAATGGTAACAGCATACTGGGTTGTATTAACAGGTATGTCACTTGCTAATTTAGATAAGCAGTTCCTCTGCCCTGTTTGGCATTGGTGAAGCATCAGCTTGGAGTACTCTGACCAGTTTTGAGCCCCACACTTCAAGAAAGGTGTGGACAGATTGGAAAGAGTTCAGTGCAGTAACAATAATGAGAACCAAGACTTATGAGAAAATGCTGAAAGAGCTAGGGTTATTTAGCCTTTTGCCCTAGGCTAGGGACAGACATTACACATACACTGGTTTTAATGATCAGAAAATGGTTTAAACCTGTAGCAAAACAGACATTCTGTGCACATAAACCATTTTGAAAATGTCTGAAACCAGTTTAAGATAATCCTGGCTGAATGTAGTATCAGACTTAACTGATCTGGGTCAAACCAGTTTCTGTAATGTGTGTCCCAGACCCCTTCCTGGTTTAAGTTAAATCAGAGTACCCCAGCATCCAGGTATGCTGTCTAGGCTGGGTGGGGGCTCTCTGCTCCAGAAAGCTGTGCTGGCCCCTCCCCTCTGCTCCCTGCCTGGAGCTCCAGCAGAGACTGCAGGCACAGCAGGGTCTGCCTGGCTTCCCCTGCACCCCCTCCCCCCCACCACTGGCTGCTCAAGCAGGAATCTCCGCTCCCTACCTCCCTCCCACACCATGGAACAGAGCCAGCATATGGTATGCTAGCTAATGCTGAGAGGTGTCCGTGTAAGGCAGACCGAATAAAGGTAGACAGGACAGTGTCTGCTTAGGGCTTTTTTGGAGCTAATCACCAGGTAGCTGGTAATGTCCCTCCATCCCTTCTTTGGAAAAAGCTGTGTAAAAAGAACTTGAACTAATGAGAGAGGCTTTTTTCTGATGGGGTGCTAAATGCTGATAACAGAGCTGATAAATGCTCTGTTATCAACACCGAGGTGGGGAACCCCTCCCTAATCAGAGTGTCTTGCTGGGGCCTGGACATGGCCCCCCCCCCCCCCTCAGTTCAGTACTGTTGAAGGGAGGGAGGGCTGCTCTAGTGCCCACCCCCCCTTGGCTTCTAGCCTGAGCCACTGCAGGCATGTGCTTGAATTTCCTCAGTCCAGAGGGGATGTCTGCACAGTTACAAACTGCTTTAGCCTAGCCAGATTAGACTAACCTGGAAAGATTGAATCAATTCAGGCTCAGGCTTTTTGAATGTCTGTCCCTTTTCCCTAGCCCTAAAGGGCAATAGCAAAGATGGGCTTTTTTCTTTGGCTGTAGGGGACAGGACTAGGAGCAATGGCCTCAAGCTGCAGTAGGGTAAATTTATGTTGGAGATGAGAAGGAACTTCCTGACTCTGAGGCTGGTCAAGCATTCGAGAGGTTGTGGAATGTCCATCCTTGGAAATTTTAAAGAGCAGATTAGACGGGCACTGGCTGGGCTGGTTTAGTCTGGGAATATCCTGCATTGAGGTTCCTTCCAGCCCTATTTTCCTAGGATCCCATGATCCTCTGACTTTAATAGTAGAAATTTAATTGCAGAAGGATATGCGCAGGAGAAGATCTACTACTACCATCTACATTTTGGACTTAATTGAGTAAAGAGGTGTCTCCTGTTAATTTAGCCTTTTAAGATTATGTGCCACTAACATTTTAATTTTAAAAATTCCTATTGTAGCCACTGATTTTGTGTAAGAACTTGTTTATCTTTAAGCATGAGTCGCCCTGCTGAAGTCAGTGATGTTATTCAGGGGGTATAGTTATATATTCACTTAAGTATTTGCTGGTTCAGGGATAGAATTTTAAGTATCTGATTTTTATGGCTGTAGCTGTTGTATTAACTTCAAATAATAAACACAGATCCAAAGTGTCATTTAAAAAAAAAATCTTTTATAATTTATTTCAGTATAAGTGTTAATCTACACTTGCAGTAGCTTTACAAAGGCTCCATTTGATATAAAGCAATGAAAAAGTAATCTTGATTTAAACCTCTTGACCCCAGCAGTGTGCACACTGCCAGCTCTTAGCAGGTAATAAATACTGTTAAAAATACTTAACAAAATAGGAAACAAAGTAAGCATGATTTCCTTGTATAAGACATCAGAATGGCAGTGAAGGATGTTGTTGCTGGTAAAAACATGCAGCAATAAAAGTAGGGAACACAAGAGTTGTTAAAGTTATGGGAAAGATGACGCTTGAATGAATCATGTGGCATTGTTTTAGCTCTGTATTCAAGTGGATTTCAGTATGTATATCACTAGCATTTTACACAAAGGCACCCATAGAAATTGTATACATTTGGGCAGAAATAAAGCTCAGGTCATGCAAGTACCTGATTACCTTAATGACGAGAAAAATAATTTCTGATAATTATCATTGGATGTCTTTTTGCCTTGTGGTATAAAAGAGTCCTACTGTTTTGTAACCTATAATCATTTCTGGGGGTTGATTAACTTATGACATTGTCATCTCATCTGCTATCTCTTTCTGGACAGATTTTGATTAATTCTCCATTAAATGAATTCACTGGTGCACATTATTACACTGTCAGGCTTTCCTGCAGTAAGATACCTGTGTCATGTGATTAGCTGTCCCGAGGGCAAAAAACCAAATGACATTCTTGCTGATTATTTGCACCACTACCCTTTCTCTGAGCTTGTCATCAACCTATGTGCTGCATATTGGGGCAGTGTCAAAAGTTAATTAGAATTAGGCCACTTCATATCTAGTAAAGGATTATCATCCTATGTACATGTGGAGTTATATGATTCTGCATGTAAGCAAGAAGATAAGAAATTCTTCAGCTGCCTTATATCTCAAACTGTAAAAATAACCCAATTTCGTCTTCTGGATGGTACCATACCAGTGGGAGCAGGGTACATCTCAAAATGAGTTATAAGGCAGAATCAGCCGCTTACTAAACAAACAACCTAAATGCACCATTGATGCAGCACTTGCTTGGAAAGCACTTCAAGCCATAGAGCCCCTGTCTTTGAACAGAAACAGTCCTTTTTTTTTTAATTTTAAGCTCTTGCCTCTTATTTACGTCAATCACTGAAAGAAGTTTTGCAAAAAGATAGGGAAGAACAATTCTTCAAATGTGCGACTATGAATTGTAAGATAAAAAACTTAATTGCAGTTTAGACTTCAGATTTATTTGAAAAGGGGATAATGATAGTAATTACCCAGTTTGAGTTTTGTAGAAGGCTAATTAGATCCCCAAAGCATTTGTATGCACAAGGCAAACCATAAATACAAAAGACCATCTGGTCCTTATCAGCTTACAACACTAACACTGTCTGTAATTATTTTTTCTATATTGTTTTGATGTTGACATTTTATGATGCAATACATCCAGTCCTAGTTAGGGAATAACCTCTAAGTGCTGAAACCCCTAGTTTGCTGTGGGGTGGTACTATTTTAAGGAGTTGGCTGCCTATAAATATGTAGCAAAGGAGTCTATATTTTGTTGAAATTACAAATATATGTATTACTCTTTTAGTATGTAGATCCGCCTTTCTTTACAGTGAACTTAACTGTGTATACTATTAAAATTCTTCAGGCTCACACTTTTCAGTACCCTGAGGTGAAGAAAATCATTTCTAAACAGGCTGAACTGTGTTCTGCAAGCCTTTTAGTAGATTTAAAATTTCTATGGTGTTTCATAGAATTGTAGTGATTATCCCTAAGGTCATTCATTATTGAAGGCTGGAGAGCACCTGCCTTATCTGTATGTTATCTCTAGCGTCCACCCCACTACCCAGGAAGAGTCACATCTCCATATGGGGAGCGACAGGTGTGCTACCTGCATTGTTTTTCCCAGCAAGCCTGAAGCTGTGTTAGCTTTTCAAGAGAAGTCTTCCAAACTTTGGAATTGTACTGGGTGACAGAGAAGTGAATTTGTGGGGATGTTACTAAATGGGAACCTGGAATCGGTAGCAAGTCTCTTGCAGATTTTGAGAGATTCTGGAGGAGACAAAGCTTCTGGCATAGGCAAAATCTACCAGTCCTAGACCCAAGAAGGAAATGCCACAAAGTTGTTCCTTTTTTCCCACAGAAGAGAAGGGCCTAGATCCTATTTAATTTCTAAGGCCACAAAGACTTAGCTGGAAGTCCCCTCAAAATTATGTGCAACAGCACAGGGGAATGATTCTGTTTTACTTTTAAGGCACGTACATCTCCCATTTTCTTAATGGGCAGCCCGATGTGTCCCCAGGATGATGCATTTCACTCTGTGGTCAAACCTGTGGGCAACTTTACATACTCCTCCTGCATGCTTGTCTCTAGTTTGATATGACTTGCTAAGAGGGGAGGGGATACCATTTGGGATCCAACTCACTCGGATGAGGCATCTACCAAGATATATAATGGACAA